>NC_061110.1:105312254-105324754 GCF_015104395.2 Macrobrachium nipponense
GCTAAGTAGCTTTTCATTTACATCAATAAAAGATAGGTGAAACTTGTATAGAGACTAAATAATATTGTCTGACTTACACATATCTTCTGAAGGGATGACTATATAAAAGTAACGAATTCTTGAACTTTAGTACATCCATTTTTAAGTTGATAAATCCGCTACAACTTATCCCTGCCACCAGTTAATTTGCAACTCGTGGGGAAATGTAATAACCTCTGGTTTCTTAATTTCCGATAAGGAATTAATTCCCCTTATGGTGACAAACCCTACTATACGCAGTAAGTCACGTGAAGGGGGAAAGTCTTAAAATTCGACATTAACCAAATTCCCTTTGATGTCCTTTGCAGACATCAGTCAGTCATCTTCTATAAAGACTCGTTCGAGTTTTTTTCTTCACTTGTGACATTTGTTAATATTATTTCGAGGTGTCAAGGGGAACGGATTAAATTGGGGATATAAGTGATAATATATGTCTCATTTTGATTATTAGGGTAATTAAATGAATCCCTCCAGTACAAAAATGTTAATTGCCATTATGATAATTAGAGCAGAAATAATATCATTATGTTACTCCAGTGCAAGTGGAGTGAGATAACACTTTTATATTTCACCTAGAATAGAATATAGAATTTAGGCCAAAGGCCAAGTGCTGGGACCTATCGGGGCATTTAGCGCTAAAAGAGAAATTAAGAGTAAGAATGTTTAAAGGGGTGGACACTCAATGAACGAAAAGAATATGAACGGAGGTAGAGTAAAGAAACAAGAGAGGCTGCAGTTGGGAGCCGAGGGGATGCAGCAAAGACCCTTAAGTAATGCCTACAGTGTACGACGTGAGGTGCACTGGCGGAACTACACCCCGATATGGGGAGACATATTCCATCTACGTTACTGACAATTAGATTTATATTCGAGCTCCTACTAAGCGGTTGAATCTACAACATTCAAACCTCTGCTGAAAACCTGAGATTCATCATAGAGGGTTATTCCGCCTTAATACAGTAATATCAGTTCTCTTCGAATAGCCACCTGCCACAGAAATCTGATTAAACATACACATGTTTCTCTCGTTGGCATATTGGTTCCTTGTTGGACGAGTGGGTTACGTGCTCGCCCTACCGATTAGGTAGTCCCGAGTTCGATTCCCCGCTCTTCCAATGTGGAATCAAAGGAATTTGTTTCTGGTGATTAGAAATTCATTTCTCCATATAATGAGGTTCGGATCCCACAATAAGCTGCAGGTCTCGTTGCTAGGTAACCAATCTGTTCCTAGCCACGTAAAAATATCTGATCCTTCGGGCCAGCCCTAGGAGAGCTGTTATTCAGCTCAGTGGTCTGGTAAACTAAAATATAACTAACTCCCGTTGGCATTAAGAAAAAGTATGAGGTATTCCCTGAGACACTGACGATTACTCTCATTCGCCAGTAATTGTTTGTATGGTGTTTTTACGCTGCATGGAACCAGTGGTTATTCAGCAACAGACCAATGGCTTTACGTGACTTCCGAACCACGTCGAGAGTGAACTTCTATCACCAGGAATACACATCTCTGACCCCTCAATGGAATGCCCGAGAATCGAACGAATTGCACCATCAGAATCAGTGTTCTCTGTATGGTCAGGCGTGCCCGTTTAGAACCCGGTCATGAGCACCACACTGCTCGCCCTCTGACCTAGCAGTGCCCTTTCACATTAATTAGAAATCATGCTCTTGGCGCCATTGTGCTTTCCCAATGATCTGTCAGTGGGGTTTCACTGCGCTTAAAAGCTTGCTCACAGACGGTACAGTGTCCTCCCTATGGACTGGCAGTGGTCTTTGAGAGTGATTAAAATCTTGCTATGTTGTGAGCACTACAGTGGTCGCCCTCTAGCCTAGCGGTGTCTTTCGCATTGGTTAAAATCTTGCTTGTGAGTACCACTGTGTTCTCAACAACACTGTGGCCTCACCGCTAGGCTAGAGGGCGACCACTGTAGTGCTCACAACATAGCAAGATTTTAATCACTCTCAAAGACCACTGCCAGCCCATAGGGAGGACACTGTAGCGTTTGTGAGCAAGCTTTTAAGCGCAGTGAAATCCCACTGACAGATCATTGGGAGAGCACAAGGATCACCTTCATAGTAGTTGACTATCTTGTTTTTTCGTGAGCACCACTGTCTCCCCCGCCCTATGGACTAACACCCCTTTTTTCACAGGGAATATGGTCTTGCTCCCAGGCACTATTATGATCTACCCATGGCCTGGCGGTGCAGCAGCTCTTTATAGGTCTAAGTATGACTAAGAGATGATGCTCGTGATGTAAGACTTCTCATTAAATATCGAACAACACTGCTAATTATTAAAAACGAGCTTGTTGGAGCACTGAACCCGAGGGTGGTGTCTCCCTACCCTTCCCTCCCCCTACCTACCCTGCCCCCAAAACCGACAAACCGGTTTGCAGGGGGTGGGTGGATGTGTCATTTCTCCCCTACTGTCACCCGGAGGAGGACAAACAAGATCAGATCATCTTGTTCTATTATAATATATATATATATATATATATATATATATATATATATATATATATATATATATATATATATATATATATATATATATATATATTGTAATAACCATATACAAATGACACTGCGGTTAGATCTATCTATTATCCTTTGAATAATGTTCAAACTGCCGAACTTGTACTATATCAAATAAATAAATTTCTTAGTCACTGTTCACTTACAGTGGATCATCGGGACTTTTGATGACCAACTCCTTAAGGAAATCCTTTTATTTCTCCTCATAACATTTATAAAAAAAAAAAAAAAATTATCTTGATAATACATTTTAGTAAATTTTTGAGATATACTGCAACAACAAATCACTGGGATCAATCTTAGCATCCTCGTTCACATTATGCATTTTCAGAGAGAGAGAGAGAGAGAGAGAGAGAGAATATGCTGCTTGTTCTTCATTTTGGTTTCCTACCCAATCTCATTATTCAGTGCAATTCCATTTGCAACATGTTAAGAACAACCACATCGTGCGCCTCGTGGAATATCGACTATATCTGTAAATGTGCAACGTCACAGCTACATAGCTTTTATTTAAAGGCTTTTTGGAGCCACTGATTTTTTAAAACTTTTGTCAAAATGCTGAAGCAAATTTGGAATATTTTTTTGTAAAGTAATTTTCATTTATTATTTATTATTAACATGTTATGTAAATAACTAAATTAAATTGAATAAAGAATTTAGGCCAAAGGCGAAGCACTGATACCTATGAGGTCATTCAGCGCTGAAACGGAAATTGACAGTAAAAGGTTTGAAAGGTATAACAGGAGGAAAACCTCGTGGTTGCACTATGAATTAATTGGTAGGAGGGTGGAAAGTAAGATGGAGGAAAGAGAATATGAAAGGAGGTACAGTAAAAGGAACTAAAGGGGTTGCAGCTGGGGCCGAAGGCTCGCTGTAAAAACCTTATGCGGTGCACTGGCGGCACTAACCCCCTACGGAGGTTATGTAAATAAGTAAACAATTTACCCGTTTATGTTACCTATGAAATGAAGTCTGTTAGATGATTATAGTAAATTAAAAACATAATCTGAGTTGTACAAGTTTACCAGAATAGCACCTATAGCGCCTTCTGTCTCTTCCAAAATGCAGACTGTGAATAAGGATGTTTTGTTGTGTTGCACTAAGTATCTTAAAAGGCACTAAGTAACTTAAAAGATTTTGTAGGATTTGAAACAAGTCCAACTGCTTTTACTATTTCCAATGTTACGGAGGTGCTTCTTGATTACCCAAAACATAGCTGGGTAATTTCTCACTAAAATATAGCTGGGTAATTTCTCACCTGTATAAAGCTCGTAACTCCTTGATTAAATCAACTATAAGTAGGGCAAGTCTCTTTGATATCACTTAGTCGAATTTCGTGTTCAGTCAAAAACATGACGTCACCATGTGAGTGGTAGAAGTGAATTATTCTGCCAAAGACGGTGAACCCAATTTTTTTTTACCTCTTATGTGAAGATGACTAACTGGAAATTTGTAACACATTTTTACTGCTTCCTAGAGCGTGTCAACATGATTTTATATTAGCTACTCAATTTCAAATGAATTTTCGTATGGGAAGAGAATGTACTCTTATTTTGATGTGAGTATGTTGAAACTAAGTTCCTTATCCTTTTTTTTTTTTTTTTTTTTTTTAAGATAAGAATGACATGGAATACCCTTAGACGCTCGCGAATTACGAACTTGTCAATGATCATAAATCATTTTCAGAAAGTTTCACAGTTATATTTTTACCAAAAGCTCTCTTTATTAACAGCAGCATTAACCTATGGATGTCCGGGAGAATGCACGGGTATAGACAATGACGAAATAATGGCATTCGGAAAACAATAATATTCGTTTTTATGCTTCGATCAGAATTTTGACAATAAATAGATGCCAGATCAGTATTATGTAAAATAACCATCAAGAAAAAAAAATTAGTTAAATTAACAGATTTCTGCCTTCAGACGCAGAGCTTGGATTTTTTTTTTTTTTTTTTTTTTTTGGCTATCTTGTGACACACTAAAAATCCTAAACGATTTTAAATAATTGTAAGGATTTTTTTTTAAATAAATGGGATTCATTCATAATGACCGTATGATGATGATGATGATGATGATGATGATGATGATGACGAAAATGGAACAATATTCATTTGATTTAGAAAGCAATTCCAGTCTCCCATAATCCAAATAATCGGATGTTCTCGCAAGTGGCAACACTTTGCGGATAATCCTGTGGCAACCTACTCCATAAACTATGTTGCTTAAGATTTCAATGAAACTACCAAAGCTCCTGATGACCCTTAGACACCTCAGTCTATTCAAGTCTTATTAAGTTAGATCAGTACCCGTTACTTACTGCAAAATTTAATATTTATTCGTATAGTTTTTATTCTGTGCTTTAATTTCTTTTGATCATTATTCACAATTCTTTTTTCTTAGCAACCTTCCGTTCATGCATGACCCACGTTCGTGAGTCATAAATGAGTTATGGGATTTTATTTTAAAACATCGTGAAAAGATAGATATATAAATATTTGGAAGTTTTAATGGGCTGTGTTATAAAACATATCCTAACTTGGGCTGACTCTACATAACCAACTCTGTGTGTGTGTGTGTGTGTGTGTGTGTGTGTGTATGTGTGCCACACATGAATAGGTAGTATATAAACTTCCTAGCATCTACTCCTCTTAAAAAGTATATGGTACAACAGCTTCCAGAACTTTACAGACAAAGTTTTGACAAGAGATTCACTGTTGTCAAATATAAATGCCTTCACTATTCTTGTACTTCGGAGCATGTATTTACTCTTAAACAATGTATACTA
The DNA here is from genome assembly GCF_015104395.2 of Macrobrachium nipponense. Lineage (NCBI taxonomy): Eukaryota > Metazoa > Arthropoda > Malacostraca > Decapoda > Palaemonidae > Macrobrachium > Macrobrachium nipponense. The sequence goes on from NC_061110.1 coordinate 105,317,616, forward strand.
CAATAGTTTCGAACACTTTACACACAGTCTAGTTATTTTTGTCTTGTGTAGAGCGATTTATTTTTCATATGCAATACAAATTTCAATCTACTCAATAATTGGACCTTATCACGATGCCAGATAAACGATTATGTGTACGCCATTTCATTACAGACATAAATACAACTTATGATATATCCGTGCATGCAAATTTTAAGATACACACAATCGTTTATCTTAAGTTAAAGTTCAATTGCTGATTAAATCGAAATTTACATCGCATCTGAAAAATAAATCACTGTACACAAAATTAAAAAAACTAGACTTTGTGTGTAAAATTCTGGAAACTATTGTAGTATATATTGTTTAAGAGTAATACATTCTTGAAAGTAATCATAGTGAAAGCATATGTATATTTGTCAACACTGAATCTCTTGTTCCTTCGTAAACCGATTATAAAGAGTACAATATATATATTTTTCCTGTTAAAAGTATATATTTTCCCGGGTATTAAAACAAATATATACTTCCTTTTTCCTCAGTTAAAAAGTGGCATTGTTTTAGTGTTCTGGGGAGCACATTCATTTCAATTACATTAAAAGGTTACTTTTGAGAATGAAATCAAAATGTCAGGAAAGGATTTTGTGAAAATGAGAGTTCTAAGATGATGCTCTTTACTGCATCATTTTTAGTTTTCTGAAAAGAAAACTATGCACTGGCTTGTCATGCGTCCGCACTTTTGTCTGCCCGTCCGCACTTTGTCTGCCCGTCCGCACTTTGTCTGTCCGTCCGCAGATCTTAAAAACTACTAAGGCTAGAGGGCTGCACATTGCCATGTTGATCATCCACCCTCCAATCATCAAACATACCAAATTGCAGCCCTCTAGCCTCAGTAGGTTTTGTTGTATTCAAGGTTAAAGTTAGCAATAATCGTGCTTCTGGCAACGATACAGGCCAACACCAGGCCGTGGTAAAAGTTTCATAGGGAGCGGCTCGAACAGTATTATACCGAGACCACCAAAAGATGGATCTATTTTCGGTGGCCTTGATCACATGATGTGCAGAAAAATCGACTGGCATTTTTTAATTATTCCTTTATTAACTATAAAAAACTCAATAATATTTAGCTTTTGCCATTTAAAAAAAAAGAAACAATTGCTTGGTAATAAAAAACGGAAAAAACAGACATGTATATTTATATTTTTATCACGAATATACAATGAATAATATTCACTGCTTATAATGAATATATGTCTGTGGTCTATATCTAATTTTTTCATCATGAATTATACCTAAAGTCTACCATTAATAGCCCAGGTGGCAATTTGTCGATTGCTTCTTAAAAAAAATACCTACTATCGTTTCCAGAGGCCGTGTAATAGTGTTTTTCCCAAATATCTAACAAACCGGCTTATGAATTTCCATGAATACAGCAATGAATGTTTCAAACATTGGCCTAAATTTTTGGTGGTACAATGAATTGACAGATGTGCTTAATTAAGCCGTTTACTCTTAGGAAAAAAGAGGAGCTTCTTCCCGTCCTTCAGAGCGGTTCGAAGAAGTGGTACTTAATCACGTAACTGTGACGCAGAGGTTCCCCCAACCCTCCTTCGGTGTTTACACCTATGGCTATCCTAATACTCCCCCACCCCCCTTCTTTCTTGCCTTCTTTCCTTCATTCCCATTGTTATTAAGCTACCGAGTAAATCCCTGTTAGGAAAGACTGTGTACTGCACATATAAAATGAGCCGTAAGATCAATAAAATGTTTTATGGTGGTAGATAATGATTAGATGGTTAATTTAACACAAATTATCGAACATAATAGAAGAGGTTTAAAACAGGGGTGTGGAATCGCACTGAAAGATATTCTACTCGGACTCCTACAAATTTTAGATTTGCGACTAAAAAAAAAATAAAATAAAATAAAATAAAATAAAAAACATTAGTAGAAATAGAAAAACAATTTTTTTCCTTGAGAGAGTTTTATATTTGGAATGATGTTATTGGGGCAAGACTGGAGCAGGATTCATAAATAATTTCACCGACTTCGACTCCTACCTCAGAGCCCTTTTAGTACATCCAAGGTAATCATCGGCAGCAGTTGTAGTAGTAGCTCTGAACTATTTCATATAGATTCGACTTTAGTCATGGCAAAAATGTTGCTTTGTCCTCGCCATTGCAAAACTACAATTGCGCTGAAACTCTTCACCCCATACAACAGAGAGAAAGAAGGAAACCGCCTGAAAATTAGTATAAATCGGTAAGAAAAGTATGACTTTAATAAGTACATGATATATTGCAATATACTGCTAGCCATATATATATATATATATATATATATATATATATATATATATATATATATATATATATATATATATATATATAATATATATATATTATATGAATTTTTTATTTAAATGTATTTTTTTTTCCTACAGGCCATGTGAACGAGTTGCTGATGCTATGGGGATGACTCCGAACGCTGTCCGAGTGTTGGTGAGCCGTGGACAGAATCCTCATCTGAAACATCACCTGCATCATCAAATACGTCGCCTCTGGTCTTTGACAACTTCACCGTTGGTTCCATTAGGAGACATGTGCGCAGCATGTTTGCTGCTAAGCGATTTTTCACTATTGCCACTTTAGCGGAAGAACTTAAAATGCTAAATATCATTCCTGAAGAGACATCTGAGAAGGCAGTATGGCGAATCCTCCATAACATGGGTTTCCAGTACAAAACATCCCAGCGGAAAATGTACCTAAGGAAAGAAACTTTGGACGTCGTTTTGCCGCCGAGTTGATGCTCTACGATCCCTCCAGCAACATCGAGATGAAGGAAGAGAAGTAGTGTATGTCGATGAGACGTGGTTTTACGACGAGAAATGCAACATAGCAAGGAGTGGGTGGACACCTCTAATCTGTCACCAATGCCACCTACAGCCGGCAGGTGCCACCAGGAGAAGGAGAGAGGTTTGTGGTGGTAGCAGGTGGTACAGCTAAAGGTTTTGTAGAAAATTCATTTTTATGCTTCCCTGCGAAAAATAAAACCGGCGACTACCATGGAGAAATGAATTCCGAGATATTTATTCGGTGGCTAACATCACAGCTCCTGCTGTCGCTTGAGGATCCTTCGGTGCTGGTGCTAGACAACGCCCCATACCATAGCCAATAGACAGGAGATAGCCGATGCCCAACAACAGCTACAAAAAAGGAGGATTTGGTTAACTGGCTCAAGTCTCGAAAAATACAGTATCCAGCTCACGCAACACGCCCTGAGCTTCTAAAGATATGCAGGGGCAACCGTCCGGAAACCAGTTTACATTGTGGATAATATAATCCGTGAATGGGGCCATGAAGTGGTTCGCTTGCCTCCTGCCCATCCTGAGCTCAACGCCATCGAGCAGGTGTGGGGCTGTATGAAACGACATGTGCGCCCCTCGTTGCAGTGGTTTACCCGTGCTGATCTCTTTGCCAGGCTTGAAGAGGCCAGGCTTGCTGTAACAGGGGAGACGTGGGCTGGCGCTGTCAGGAGATCAAGATATTTTGAAGATGATTACTGGCTTTCAGATAATATTCAAGACAGTATAGATCCAGTCATCATCAACATTGATTGTGACGAGGAAAACGATCTTTTCCTTGAGAGTGATGATGATTAAAATGTATGAGTGTCCATTTCTTGTTCTTGTTTTTTATCCCTCATATATCTATGCTTTTCCAGCAATTGGTGGGATAACATTATTTTGGAAAAGCAAAGCTAATGAATACTTTGATACGAGTATATCAGCCTGGCATGTAGACAATGTCAATGGATTTCTAAAAGTAAGGTTGATTGGTTCATTAATTGAAGTCTGGTATAATTCCAGTGACAAAGTCGCAATGATATTTGTCACATACCTTTTAAGTAACAAAAATAGGTACTGGTACTTATAACGTAAATAAATATATAAAACTATAGGTTGAAATATAATAAATCTTATGTATGTATGAACACACACACACACACATATATATATATAGATATATATATATATATATATATATATATATAATATATATATATATATATATATATATATATAATTGATTTCAAAATTTATCAAATGGCCGATGTCAATGCCCTTATATGAAACATCTTTTAGAAGTCTACCTTCTAAGGTATTCAAGCTACTCTCTGGTGAAATTGATATGATAAATTATATCAAACAATGCTCTCTGTCATTTTCTTCCTGGCAATTGATGTATCGAGTAACCTGTGTTGTATGGAAAAATGAGTCCTACGGCTTAACCTAAAGAAAACTATATTTCTATTGCTTTACCAACACTCGCTTGAAGTGCGAAGTGTAGGGTTAGCATGGCTTCTTTCGTCTCCTGTCATAAGTCTCATTCTTGATCTTCAATGTAAGTGAGTGGGTAAGATATAAAAGGTTGGTCTTGTGTTTAGGTAAAGTCTAAAGTCACGAATCACATTACCAGGTATGCTGAACTTTTACTGACAAAGAATTTCGTATTGCTTGGGGTAGGTCATATGACAATTATCTATGGAGTTAAACAGGCGTTTAACAATTCGGGGGATGGGAGGTACAGGGGAAGAAACGTTATACCAACGTCACTGAGGGACGTCATCACTTTTGCGAATGTGTGGGTGGCTAAGACTGGCTTTAGCCTCATTTTCTTAAGTAAAAAAGTTAATGAAACGTAATTGGCAATGCACAGTATTTCCCAAAATTAAGCCATTGTATGAAGCGCTCCCTGCTTTGATATCATGGAAATCCATCAGTTATTTTAGGAGTTATTTAAAAAAAACACTATTACACGGCCTCTGGAAACGTTAGTAGGTAAATTTTGACACTTATAATTGTATTACATAAATGTGGGGATGCAGATTACTTCTGCATAGATTTTCTAATAATTCAATGAACCCTTTAGTACTTATCACCTCTACGAAATTATAATAGGAATTACCCTCCAATGCATTAATCCATCCTTCCTTCTATAAATACTCATACAACTTCGTCATTTATTTTTTCTCTCTGTTAATGACGGGATGCGCGCGCACAAAAACGTAAGAGTAAATTAAGTAACAAAAGCAGAATATATTTTCGTGTTCTTTGGAAATACATTATAGCCTACAATGTAGCTGCAGAGGAGGGTAATATAATCAGAAAAGTAGAGAAGACTCTCTACAAGTTAAACATTATTATTATTATTATTATTATTATTATTATTATTATTATTATTATTATTATTATTATTCAAAACATGAACCCCTATTCATATGTTTGTGTGTTTGTATGGTGTTTTTACGTTGCATGGAACCAGCGGTTATTCAGCAACGGGACCAACAGCTTTACGCGACTTCCGAACCTCGTCGAGAGTGTACTTCTATCACCAGAAATATACATCTCTGACACCGTCAATGGAATGCCCGGGAATCGAACTCGCGGCCACCAAGGTGGCATGCCAACACAATACCGACCACGCCACTGAGGCGATTCATATGGAACAAGCCTTGCAGGGCCACTGACTTGAAATTCAAGCTTCCAAAGAATAAATTGTTCATCCTGAAAGAAGTTACAGAAGACGCTTGGAAATACAGGTCCGAGAGACCAGGTATCAGAAAAAAATATAAATTAATATATTAGTAAATAAACAGATATAAATTCAAATAAACTATGAAAATACTAGAGACTTCTGATTTTATATTCATACAAATCATGGTTACAAGAATGATATGAGAGATAATTGTAACAGGGGGAGGATTCAAGGGTTCATGTGATTGCGTATGATGTTTCATAATACTCGCAACCCGAAACTGATTATTAACCTGATAATTAGATGATATCGAACCAAACAAAAATCAATTATGCGCACTGATTATTGGTAGGGAAGTAATTTCATCACGTTAATCCCGTTACTGATTAACTGACCGTTCAACTGCAGAATGACATATCAAAGATAGGTTTTGTTTATTATTATTATGCTTGTTGCTAAACCAAAATTGTATATATTTCATTATTTTCACTGCACTTCCTTTCCCAGTGATCAGAAGGATGGAGTAAAAAGTAAAAAAAGATTATGGACATAATAAGTTGGCAATTGAAAATTAATGTCATCATGTACTGGGTATTACAAATTCGAGGGTTTGATTGATGCCTCAGATAATTTTAAATCACATCCTTTCGAAAGAGTAATAGGATAGCACTGAGCGTTATCTTTAAACGCTATATTAAAAACTGTGTACACAATAACTTTCATCAGAAATATTTAGACATTTAAAATTACAGGCCTGACCCATATACTGTTTACAAAAAGATATATTTCTTATGGATCCCGCCACGTTAAGTAACTGTTGTAGGGATTCTATGAGATTAATCATTTAGTTTATAAGTACCGCAGTAAAAAGTTTCAAACGTTTATTTAATTAACTATTGTCAATGTTTGATGAAGTTGTAGCTAAAAATAATTATTTCTATGGCGTCGATTCTATTTCAGTTACGATATTAATATCATATTTATTATTATAATTATTAACAAGTCTTGTTTTAATGATAAAGTAAAAAACTCATAAGCAAAAACTCATAAGCATTATTATCGTCATCGAAAATACTTAGTTATATATATTTTACATTTTCAATATTTGCATTTTTGTATTCTATCTGTAAAATAAGAACGACGGGAAATAATCCTTTCATTAGCAAAGTGAACAAACCCATTCATACACAGTTAGAAAAACCTAAACCCACGGCTACCATACCTTAAGAAAAACGAGCAGAAGGCACGGATTACCCTGAGAAACTTGGCTCTATCTTAGCTATATATCTCCTTGAGATATATGGCTATGAGGAGTGAAGGTGTCAGACACATACAGATTACCACTTCACTCGACTTAGATTTATCACGAGAGTGATGAGGGAAATGAAATGGTTTTGAGGAGGGATAGTTTACTGTGGGCTGGAAGGAGACGAAGAAAACAAGACTATTTTTACGACATGATAAAGCACACGAGTCTTTAATAAAAAAAAAAAAAAAAACAAAAAAAAAAAAAAAAAAACTAGGGAAAATCCTTAGGGGGGCAGGGGGGCGGGTGGCGGGGGGGGCGGGGGGTGGGCGGGGTCATGAGAGTAATCTTAAATGGAGCTCAGGACCAATATGAAG
>NC_061110.1:105329754-105333057 GCF_015104395.2 Macrobrachium nipponense
AGTGAAATCCTGTGGGGAAATTATATATATTCACCGATTTTAAAAAAATATAAATAGAAACAAATGGGAAATTATTTAGGGTGAAGCCACATAAACGTCACATGTACTGAACACAAAGTAAAATTACAATCTTTAAGCTGAGTCATGATTTATCTACTTCACTTACAATAAATGTCAATAAATAGAAATAATTAAGTATCATTACCTTGAATATCCTCTCTCTCTCGCTCTCTCTCTCTCTCTCTCTCTCTCTCTCTCTCTCTCTTCTCTCTCTCTCTCTCTCTTTGATATATATATATATATATATATATATATATATATATACCAGAGAGAGAGAGAGAGAGAGAGAGAGAGAGAGAGAGAGAGAGAGAGAGAGAGAGAAGCATGTCCAAGGTAATGATCAGTTGTTGTTTTCATCTCTCCTTTCCTTCCACCTGCATCGAGTTTTGTGGGTGGAACCACTCGAGCATTAGTTAGAGAGTGGTGCCTTGGATTATCCAGAGTCCTTTTCACCGATTCCAATTCCTTGTTTCATGGGGAATGGCGGATTTAGTGATCTCCCTTTTGTACAGGTAAACGACTTTTACTGTCCCCGTGACTTTTGACCGTCGACAACGGAATTCCGAACTGACCATCGTCAATGATAGAAGGAACTGGAATCCTTCAAAAGGACTCGTTATAATTCCAGACCCTAATACCAAGCGCATCAAATTCGTCACGGGTGGGAGGTAACTGGAGCTGTAAACAACAACAACCGATCATTTCATTCAATATCAACTACGGTGCTGCCGTACAAATTTATGTATTCGCCAGTTATCCGTATCATAGTCGAACCAAAATTACCATGGACATGTACGTTTTAGACGCTGCTATTTTTCCCAGGTTTTATTCATAAAACCTTGCCCAAAGTTTGAACGTCGTGAAGATGTGGCGGAAACACGCCGCCACACCTTTCCATGCTAGGTTTTACGTATCTAACCGTGAAGACGTAAAATGAACAGAAATCTGAAGAATTGAAATCATAGAGTAAACTGCTTTGATAAAAAGGTAGGGTGAAGATAATCTAGTTTCTAATCACCTAAATAATCATACGAACTCCCAATGTCTAGCCCAGATTCACCGATGGAAAAAAAAAAAAAAACAAAAAAAAAAAAAAAAAAATACTGTTATTTTTCCTCAAGCGATGGCCTTGTCCCGGAACCTCATTCTTCTGGACGGCCCGGGGAGGGATAGTAGGATTTTTATGACCAGATTAAAGAACCCCCAATTGTGGGATGCAGATTATCTGTATTGAGATTGTAAGTCGGGAAGTGTTTCTGTGTGCACTATAAATGTAATTACATACATAGCACTCATACATATTCATATATATATAGTAAATATTTTTATCAATGACAAAATTGTTAGTTTCGAATTTCTGTATATGGCATCAGTGTTCAAAGGAGGGTACAAACTGGAACAAATCAAATGAAAACATCTTGAAAATAATTGAAGAAGTTCCAAATAAAATCCAAGTGGTCAAGAGACTCATAAAGAAAATATACATAAACCAACATATTCCGACAAAGAAAAGAATGAATAAAGTGAACCTTGTTGAATATCCTAATTGATGCATTAGGAAAAAGATGCCAAAAGCATGTAAACTGTGTAAGTGTGGTATAGCATAGTTAATCCACAAAACCTAATCAGAAAATGTGCTGCATGCAACATTCCGACCCATCCACAGTGTGCTGAGGTAATGCAAGATATGAGAAAAAGACACAAGAATTTTTTGCTCAACATGTCTAACCATGGATAGACAATGTTATTCAAAATCAAGATTGAATGTACAAATAGTTGAGGATGAAGAAGAAGAAGAAGAAGAAGAAGAAGAAGAAGAGAAGAAGAAGAGGAAACGTAAGAGAAGTAAACAAAACTGAAATGACAGAAAAAGATAAGGAAAACAAAGAACAGATAAAAGTATGGATGCAGAGATACTCATTGATACTACATATGAGGCTATAAAGCAGCATACCTACGAAGAAATAAATTACGATATGACAGCACAAAAGAAAATGCCGAAGAGGCTCTACCCAGATCTACACAATGACGGGAAAGAAGGAAAAAATATACAAAAAAGACAAAGTCTGCAACCTTTTGAAAAGAGGGAATTGCAGATATGGAGAAAATGTTACTACAAACATCCTAAGGTATGTCACAACTATGAAATATATGGTAAATGTGCATACTTAGATGGATATGAGGATGATTGCAGAGATCTACATCCAAAAATATGCAAAAACCTAAAAGAAGGAAAAGGATGTAAGTTCGACAAAAAATGTAAATATATGCACCCTGTAGCCATGAAAAATAATCAAATAAATAACCAATCAAGCAATAAAATCCAAAATAAGAAAGAAACAAATAAAGAGAGGAATGAAGAATATCAGGTAAAAGAAAAAAGCAGCCATCAACGAGATATGCAGAGGTGCCAGCCAAAAAATTTCAATGCATCAGCTCCAAGATTCTACTCAAGAGATAATAACTGTTTTTATTATGCAAGGGGATATTGCAGATATGGAGAAAATTGCAGATTCAGACACAAAATGAATAATTATGATGAAGGAAGAACAAATATTATGGAAAAGGAAAATTGGATTTTTTAATGTCAGAATTTCTGGAAATGAAAAAAAGAACAACATACCAGAACAGGAAAGAGACATGGGAAAATCCTTATTATTACCAATATTAAATGAAGGAGAAAACACGCAAACCATCATAGTGATGAATGCGCAGGGTTTTAGTTACGAGTAACTCAAAAAGAAAATAGAGTACTTAGAAAGAACTAACCCAAATTGAAAAGAAAATAGATATAATGAATATAAGTGAAACCTGGTATTCCCAAGAGACTGGGAATGATGATCAAATAAAAGGGTTTCAAACTTATTAGATCAGATAGAAAAAATAGGAATCAAGGGGGAAGAACCGCATATGGGAAAGACCAAAAAACAAGGAAAATATATGAGAAATATAGTAACTCAGAATGTGAACTAATAGCGGTAGAATTTGAATCTGAAAAATTAATGAACATAGTAATATATAGACCTCCTAATACTAAAGAGTTTTGACTTAATAATAGAAAAATTGGATGATATATGTAGAATCACAAGGACTGGACTATTCTCCTATCTGAGACTTCAACTTTCCTTTCGTAGACTGGAAAGAACGAATAGGAGATTGTGGATGTACTTATACATATAAAAAAGAGAGTAATAGTAGTGCAGAAGATAAGAGGCAATTCGAAAAGCTATTAGATATGCTACT
>NC_061110.1:105333557-105336057 GCF_015104395.2 Macrobrachium nipponense
TATATATGTGTGTGTGTGTGTGTGTGTGTGTGTGTGTGTGTATGTGTGTTACCATGTATACAATGCAGTCCAGTATCCACTTCACTTAGCTCCTGACAGACAAACACTATAATTTTAGCGTATTTCTTTAACCCCCTTATATTACGTATCTCCCGAGCAATCTAAAGCCCCCTCCCCTTTCCAACAAGGGATACGAACGATTAATTGCTGATGACTACAACCAAGGGTCAGTAGTTGGTGCTCAGACTTTGCGGGTAAGTTTTGTTCGACAAGTGCTGGTTTAAGTATTTTATTCATTCAAGTACTTTGACGCCAAAAGTCGCTGCAAGTGTAGTACTTTCTTGTCTTTAATCGGTTGGTTGAAGGTAGAAGAATAATTACTGGCAAGGTCTCATGAGGGGTGCTTTTTGTTTATTTATTTATATTTTCTTTATCGGTTGTCCAAGGGTGCGGAAATAAACCCCGACAAGGTTACAGAGTTTTCTGTCACTCGCCCACTAGGTTTTGGTAGTCAAAAAACACACACACACACACACACACACACACACACACACTGTGAAAGGTGATCGATATGTTGCCGGCCATTAGCCAATTGTTCGCCAAACGTCGATAACAGACAACAACTTCTCAGCGACTGTTTGTTTACCATTCATTAATTACTCGCCAAGCCAGTGGTATCATAACCGCTCAGAAACTAGCCATTATGCCCAGCGAAATAGTTTGGCGTTTCACCATGTTACGCCATAATCACGCAATTTGTTTTTTTATTTGTTGATTCATCTTTAAACTTTATTAGTGTTTTCTTGTACTAATTTTTAACAATGGCATTTATAAATACACAAACGTTTTTGCATATATATTTACGTTTATAACCAGAAGCGCAGTACAAATATCAGCCAGTTATCTGTGACCAGTTTATGATTTTGGTCTTTAAGTCGCCGGGCAGTCTGCCTAAAATACGAGTAGCCACCCATCAGTCTTGAAAAAAATCTTTGACGATCGTAAAATTTACGCATATTGCTAAAACAGAGACCAAACAATCGGTAAGAAAATGCTCACCTAATGTCTTGATAATATCGGAAATTTGATCGGCAATGGTTCTAGTTGGGGATTTTTTTTTCCGGAGGTTTATCGTACCTCTAGTTACGATTTATTTTCTTTCAGTATCGCTCCCTCTTTATATTAAATCCAATGACGTACCTGGTCACGGACCTACCAGTTTAAAGGACTTATTACTGCATTTCTAATTCAGAAAATCTGTGAATTCAAAATCTAGGCAAGACGATGACGATCATGCAAACTGTACCATATCACAATGACTTCATGCCAGTAACTTGCTAATGTGGGATATATCCATACATACATATATATATATATATATATATATATATATATATATATATATATATATATATATATATATATATATATATATATGTAGTTCCATTCAAATTAGCTTGGTATTTTTCCTGATTGACGGTACTAAATTATTATAGAAATGGATACACCATATTACATTCGCCTGTGCAGGTAACTGCCAACGGCGTATTTTATATACCTACTTTCGCTAGCATAATCTGCATCCCTTCTGCCTAGAAGCACGAATATTTTTATTTTCTTATTTCTTCGTTCTTCTGGTATAAACTGTTGAAGTTGTCCGTCTATTGCTCTCATGCAACAGATTGCCTGATCTTGCAGGAGTTGAGAGCTAAAACTGCAAAGGTCAACACAGAGCACTTTAAATTTTTCCCCGCCGTTTTTACTCCATGAAAGGAACAAGTGGAAATCTCCTTTACTCTATGAGAGGAACAAGTGGGAATCTCCTTATATTAGTTTCGTTTTCCTGCCTCCCACGGTCCTTTCTTGAAGTGTATACTGAGATGCACAGTAGGTTATGTCTTAACGTATTATCATATTACAATTTTAGTGTCCTTCTGACTTTTGTTTACAGGTACACTAATATTCTTTATATACTGTTACGTATGGCAGCTTTTTCTGGCGTTTTTCCTTGACATTTCGTTCATTATACAATGCATCTGCTTATATTTATCTCTTTATCATACACATCTCCTTTTGCTTTTTTAATGGTCTTGCTTATTATTTAATCTTTATAAAAGTTTTCTTATTTCCTATTTTCTGAGAACAATTTCACGACTATGGTTTTTGGCTTGGAATATTTATCAGTACAATGAGCTTTCTTATCAAAATGTTTTTCATCATAAACTTCCTATTCCGGAGATCTTTCGTTTTGCTTTATTCAATCGTTATCTAATAATTGTCTTCTTCATTTTATCCGTCTCGCAAGGTTACTTCTTCTACACATTTCTCTTTCCTTAGCTTTTTTTTCTCTTGTTCCGCTCCTTTTTTATAATTTTTGAAATATTCTCCTTGTAATCATTCCAGCCAGAGCTCTATTTATTTCGTTTTTTTTGTTTTTACTTCTTATCCTTTCCCCCTAAAAAAATCATTCCTCGCTTCATGTCTGTTCTTTACAGTTTTC
>NC_061110.1:105343557-105353557 GCF_015104395.2 Macrobrachium nipponense
GTCCTGTACTCGCTACAATTCCGAGTCTCTTCTCTCCAAATATACACAAGTGTAGTAAAGCTTCAGTGTTACAGAGTGATTCATGCAACTCGGCTTGCTTTGTAATCTAGGTAATGATTCCTCATGCACGACGCAATTTTCGCCTGGGTTGGAGCGATCCTTCATGCACGTTGCTTTCTTTTTTTTATAGTGTTTTGCGAGTCGCCTTTTTTTCCCTTTGTAATGCCTTGAGAGTCTAATATCCATTTGTTTACTTGTTGACTGAGGTTTACTGGAAGTATCTTCCATTATTATTTTTTTGCCGTATTTCATTCTGGGCGTATTTCTTGTTTTCGGTGAGTGGCGATTTGTGGTACATGAAGCAGAGGAAAGAACTGAGTGGCGGAATTTCGAGGATATATATGTGTTTGTTGTGTGCTGTGTGTGTGTGTGTGTGTGTGTGTATGTGTGCGTGTGTGTGTGTGTGTAGTTGAATACCTGAAAATTTGTAAATTCGTATTCAACTGCTTATCATTCATTGATACCTGCAGACAAGTTTGTGATGTCGGGAGCCGAAGTACGAAAGTTCGAACGTTTAAATGGTTTTAGCGTCCATACGATAACTTCAAAGCAATTACAGGTATATTACTTGATTGTCAAGTAAATATGCCCCACACGTGAGATTCGATGAAGTTCTGTGACTTCAAGCATGTCAATATAACATTTCCTACAAATTTCTCTCTCTCACTCTCTTTCTCTCTCTTTTCACCCAGGCGCAAGAATTCTTCAAAATTCCCAAGCTTCTATGGTATATATCCATAGAATTACGGCCATATTGCTATCAAGCGGAGGGGGCTGATCCCTGCTGATATCGAGAGCTAAAAGTCCAAAGGTCAACATCGAGCTTATTCAGTTTTCCATCCTTTTTCCTCTATGGACGAGAGGGAGTTTGGTTTCTATCACTTTCTCTTTCGCCTTCCTGGCGTCGAGTCTCCTTCACTTCGAATCTGTTTCCTTTTGTTGTGGTTCCTTTTAAAAAAATCCTTTCCCTCGAGATTCATGTCTTTTCACTACTGCACTTTCCTTATCATCTACTTTCTTCCCCAATATTCCAACTTTTAAAAAAAAATCTTCTCCGGTTCCCAAAAACCTTTTTGCTCATATTCTTTATTTTTCCACATTTTTCTTATTTTTTCTTCAGGCAGTGCGATCATATTTTCTTTTCCTTAAGGTATGTCCCAACATTGTTCCCTCGCCTTTTTCTTTTATCAATACATTCGTTTATTTGATGGTCCTTGGTTCCTTTACGTTGCAATTCGGTCATAGAACTTTTCTTTCTTTCTTAAAACTTTTCGTTATATGCATCGCCTTTCTCAGGACACTCCACAAATTCATATTTTCCTTTGAACTGCGTACACTGAATTTTTATTTCTTGACTAGAGATAAGGACATTTCATTTTTATTATTTCCAGAAAAGAAAATCTTGGAAATAAATAATATTTTAGTGTACATTGTTTCACTTTCATTCACATTCTGTTTATTCGGCTTTCTGACTAGGAAATTTTATCTTTATTACCTTTTTTCATATTTTATGTTTTTATCTTGCTCTCCTACCTTTCAAAGAACTTTACCTTAATAAGACGCCTCGACTCTTCACCTTTCTTAACCTGGATATATTTTTCGGTTTTATTTTTTCTTTAACATGGAGATTACTTTCCGTAATTAATGTTTCTTCATAAGGCTTCATTCTAAAACGAATCAGCTTTGATTGGATCGTATTTCTTTCATGTTGTGTAGATTTTGGACTTTTTAACATATTTCAAATGGCAATCATATAAATTACAAAATTATTTCAACACTTTTGTCAGTTCTCACTGTTTTTCACTAGTCATTTCTCATTTTTTTTTATCTCTTATCATTCGTTGGTCCTTCCTTTTGTACCTAAACATCTAACTATTTTTTTTATTAATAATTTTATTTCATTGTGGAACATTTTCCTCTCTTTGGTACAGGCAGTAAAGCCCGCTGGAAAAGTTATTGTCAGGAAAAATGTGACTGCTCCATGATCATTTTGTGTTTGCTTTGCTTTAGGGTTGTTTCTCCAAGATTTCGACCCCTTTGGGGGGGGGTGTTAGACATTTTACTATCAGTGCTTTTATAAATTCACAGTCGCAGAATTTGTTGCAGTTGATGTAGGTAGGAAAAGAAAACTTTTAACGTAAATTTCCATTAAAAACATTACAATTACGGCAAACGGTCAACTTCGGGCTAATCACTTGGAGACCTGGTAAACAATTACTCTTCATCAAAAGTAATTTCCTCTTTGTATGAGCGGTTCCGCTTTTATTTTCTATTTATTCATTTATTCATTTAATTTTTTTGTTTGAAGGTTTTTGATATTGTTTTTTTTTTTCAGTTCGTGATCATGACTATGGTACTGACTTCACCTTGAATGTCATTATTGTAAAAATTATCATTAAGATTGTTGTGAAACAAATCCACGTTTATGTAAATGTGCATATATTTAAATTCAAAACTTAAGAATAGCTCTTGGAATTCGTTCGGATTGAAAAGGGGAACCGAACAGATTCCCGAAAGCTATCCTTAAAGTTTTAGATTCGAATATATGTACATTTACATAACTGTGGATTTGTTTCTCCATTTGAAGACTCGTGCTACTACGAATATTTTTTTAATTATTATCATTATTATAACCCGTAAAAACCCTTCCGATTCAGAGACAAAGACGGAAGACCACCCAACGTGCTGCTGGTACACAAACCGTTGATTAAAACAAGGAATACCTAGCTCAGCAAACTTGTAGGATATCAGCAGCTACATTTGCCTGCACAGAAAGCTAATCAGAAGATACATTGCACTCTCAATGATATCTTGCAGTATTTTCCCCCATTTTCTTTATACTGAAGTCCTCTTTATTTCAATTTTTTTCGTAGTCTGTCTACTCAATGATTTGCGAATCTTTCATCTCTCCATCTGCTTATTGAATACACTTTTCAGACTATCTCACTCCATTCTAAAACACTGTGATTCTTGTTTTCGCTTACTCGGGGAGTAAGCCTACAAACTACTTTGTTTTTGTTGTTGTTGTTCTTGCCATTGTTGTTCTTGTTGTGGGGGCAAGAAAGCGACATGAAAAAGCCTAAAAACGTCTGAAAAAGGTGTTTCGCGTCGAGTTAGAGATACAGGAAATTTAGGATTGGATATTTATGATTTATTTATTTGAATGAAAATGCAAAAGATAACGTTGACCGTAGATTTTAGCACGGGCCCCGAGTAATCTGGAGGACAGATCATGCCTTGTTAACTTTGCTTCTTTAAAAAGCAACACCGCATCCTACTTTTCCTGGCTTTTTAATCCTTATCACTCCCCCTAGACTGTGAAAGTAGTCCGTTATAATTGTTTTTTTCTTTTTGACTTGTTGGCATTCAATATCCCCAGTCGCTACCATTAGATAGTTGATTCAGCAATATTTCCATACATTAAAACGTTCACTTTCATAAATGTTTTTTTAAACCTTATGCGGATCTTCTAATGTCACACTTTTCGTATTTCCTTCCGACCATTTACCACCATAATTACAATAAACAAACCACGTTCATTCCCTGTCTCTTTCTCTGCTAGCAAGATTATTTTGAATTTTTCACAAGCCATTCCATAGATTTTCCAGGATCCCTTACAACTTATTTTTTAAGCTCAACAGAATAACACTGACATCTCTGATGTTCAGTAGATCACTATTCACTCCGTAGTTCCTCGGGTACAGTAAATTAACACATTTGTTACACAAACTTTCCGTACACATTCATTTCAAATACATGGAATGGAATATATTTTGACTTCAAAACACTCATTCATCTTTAATTTTAAAATTCCTCATTAATTTTCAATGTCAAAAATCCTCTTATTCTTTTTAATCAATCAAAACTATACCATATATTTATTGTTATTATTATTATTATTATTTTTCACAGTCCTCCAATTCGACTGGGTGGTATTTATAGTGTGGGGTTCCGGGTTGCATCTTGCCTCCTTAGGAGTCCATCACTTTTCTTACTATGTGCGCCGTTTCTAGGATCACACTCTTCTGCATGAGTCACTGGAGCAGCTACTTACGACCTATAGTTTTTCTAGATTCCTTTTTCCAGGGTATCTTGGGATCGTTTTGGCCCTAGTGTTCCTATGGTTATTTATGAGTACAATTTCCCAACGGGCATATCCCATATCCCATATCTTTCTTATTTCTATTTTCAGGTCTTGATACTTATCCATTTTTTCCCTTTTTTTCTTTTCAACTCTGGTGTCCATTGGTATTGCGACATCAATGAGTGATACGTTCTTCTTGATTTTGTCAATCAACGTCACGTCTGGTCTATTTGCACGTATCACCTTATCCGTTCTGATACCATAGTCCCAGAGGATCTTTGCCTGATCGTTTTCTATCACTGCTTCAGGTTGGTGCTCGTACCACTTATTACTGCAAGGTAGCTGATATTTCTTGTTTATTATTATTATTATTATTATTATTATTATTATTATTATTATTATTATTATTATTATTATTATTATTATTATTATTATTATTATTATTGTCAGGTTTTGGCTGTGTTATATTTGCTCGATTGGCGAAACAAATATGTAACTATAAAATCATTAAATAAACTTAAAACACATTAAAAGAATTCTATTCTTCACAATCTTAATCTGATAAATTAAAACTCCGCTTAAAGCATTGGATTAAAATAAAAATGTGTCAACCTTATTCATATGGAACAAACCCACAGGGGCCATTGACTTGAAATTCAAGCTTCCAAAGAGTGTGATGTAATCACGCCAGTAACAACCACAGTATGAAACGAGATGTATCACCAGTTATCCAAATACAAGCTGTTGTAAGGGAAAGAGGTCGTTCTGGCATTCAGCCAGACTGGTCTAGAATAACGCCAGTAACAACCAGTCATTACGAAAACGAGATGTATGCCCCAGTTAGCAAATACAGACTTTTGAAGAGAAAGATCTCGTTCGTGGCATTCAGCCAGACTGGTCTAGAATAACGCCGGTAATTGTTAATGGAGCCAAGGGTCGTTTCAGAGAAAAAACAACATAAATCAGTCCTTGAAATCATGAAAAATATTATATACATCTCATCATAGCATTTTGGATCTGGTTTTACGAAAATTAACACAGCTGGAATCTAATGGATTTCAAATTCCTTAACTGCATAGAGATTCATTACAAAACCAATGCGCTTGCGCACTACCAAGACCATTGCTGTTTGCAATGGAGTGCCGATACTGCAAAAAAAATGTAGTTTTTTTTTATTACCTCTTTGGTTTATGTATGTGGACATCTGTCTCCCTTTAACTATACATACACACGCACACACTCACACACAGACACATTCATACATACATATGTATACGACAAATTAATGACTAAGATAGCTGGGCCCCCGAGCATACAGCATTATCTAAAAAAAATTATTTAAAAGCAATGAGAGAACCTGAGATCCAGCTGTAATAATTTTACAGTTGGATCTCAGGTTCTCTCATTGCTTTTAAATAATTTTATTAGATAATGCTGTATGCTCGGGGGCCCAGCAATATCTTAGTCATTAATTTGTCGTATACATATGTATGTATGAATGTGTGTGTGGGTGTGTACGTGTGTATGTACAGTTAAAGGGAGACAGATGCCCACATACATAAACCAAAGAGGTAATGAAAAAAAAGACCTTTTTCTTGCAGTATCGGCGCTCAATTGCAAACAGCAATGGTCTTGGAAGTGCGCAAGCGCATTGGTTTTGTAATGCTCTCTAGGCAGGTAAGGAATTTGAAATCCATTAGATTCCAGCCTTCCTTTAAGGATGTGGAGTGTTAATTTTTGTAAAACCAAATCCAAAATGCTATGATGAGATGTATATATATATTTTTCATGATTTCAAGGACTGACTTACGTTATTTTTTCTCTGAAATGACACTTGGCTCCATTAACAATTACCGGCATTATTCTAGACCAGTCTGGCTAAATGCCAGAACGAGCTCTTTCTCTTACAACAGCTTGTATTTGGATAACTGGTGATACATCTCGTTTCATACTGTGGTTGTTACTGGCGTGATTACATCACATTCTTTGGAAGCTTGAATTTCAAGTCAATGGCCCCTGTGGGTTTGTTCCATATGAATAGGGTTCATTTACTGAATAATAACTAATCTGCCAGTGCTTACCTCCCGAATCACTAGGGTAAATGCTCTGTGTTGCAAAGCCTTGTGTAACCCATCTATGATTCATCGCACCTATTAGTATGGCGTCGTTCTTAAGGGAATATTTTTGTCGAATTTCCTTTTTTAATATATATTATCAATGACCTCACAGCAGATGGCATTGGGGTAGATAACAAGAGAAGTATCTCTTTATTCTCAGAGTTTTAGTTATGTTCTTAATTCCCTCCAAATAAGTGGTTTTGACTTTGGTGTTCTGATTCATGTTAATTTAGCTTATTAGGTTAAACAAAAAATGGCAGGATTAAGCAAATTGATTTTATATATTATTTTCTCTATTTTTTCTTATTACCCGCTGAGCCAGATAAGCGGATAATAAGAAAAATAGAGAAAATTATATAAAAAATCAATTCGCTTAACTCTGCCAGTATAATAATAATAATAATAATAATAATAATAATAATAATAATAATAATAATAATAATAATAATAATAATAATAATAATAATAATAATAATGATAATAATAATAATAATAATAATAATAATAATAATAATAATAATAATAATAATAATAATAATAATAATAATAATAATAATAATAAGGAAAAACTATGAGTTTCAAAATGGTGAAACTTAATCATATTAAAAATCCTTTCAACACACATTTAGGGAGGCACTGACATGCAGAAATGTCTACTGGAACCAACGTGACAATTCCAGTCCATTTCGTATATCAAAGTTGTAGGATTCGTAGGACTCATGGTCTGGGCCAAAGTCAGTATCCAGTGTTATCACGCGAGATCCAACTCAATCTCGTCTGTCTTAGAAATCGTGTTTGCAAAATAGCTTCGTTAACACCTGTATTACCTGTTCGTTGGTGGCAAGTTATTCTATTACGAGTACGCTGTCGCACGTACAATGCACTCTCTAGTCTTACTGGATACAGGACGTGTTGTATGGTCTTTAGATATTATTGTTATCGCTGTTATTCTTTGCGATGAATATTCAGCTCTCTTTTTTTCGTAATGATTTCCTGAAGAGTTTTTTTTTCAAGATGCTGGGATATCGCACGAGTTTTCTAAAGTAGAATATTTATTTCGAGTTTCTTTTCGTCATTTTTTGTGCTATTCATTCCTAATTTTTATTACTATAGACGCCCGATTATGTAATTACGTTAAGAAAATAAAATGTAATGTAATCACTTAAACTAGTGTCCTGATCCATTGCGATTTCAGTGAGGTAGATGAAAGCTGAACTAAGTGTTTAATAGTTATTCGTTTCTAAAAAATATACGAAAATCAAGGTAGATTACGCGAGAATACGCACTAATGTCTCAGTGTTTTCGTGCTGATAATTTTCTTTAATGTTACAACCAAGATTCTGAGATTCCCATTTCCAAGAAAAAGAAATAAGCTGCTATATCTCCTTGAGAGATATAAACATGAAACATGGCTAGCTCTTAGCAAAATAAACGCCGTCGTGGGAACTGAGCTTGAGTTAAGATCAATGAAGGTAATATAAAAAGATTAATCTCCTGTAAATATCAGTAACTCGAAACATTCCAGCTTCTTTGAATTATGATTACCCCCTTACCAGCAATCCGTTCAGCAGCCGACCCCCCCCCCCCCCCACCCCCCCCCCCCCCCCCCCCCCCCCCCCCCCCCCCCCCCCCCCCCCCCCCCCCCCCCCCCCCCCCCCCCCCCCCCCCCCCCCCCCACCCCCCCCCCCCCCCCCCCCCCAACCATTCCCCCTCCGCCCTTACTCTTACCCCTGCCTGTAAGTAGAAGTGAAAATAATAATTTCGTTAATGTTATGGGATATGATTAAGATCAAACTCTCACCTAATACTAGAGCTCTTCGTAAAAGAAAGAAAAAAAAATTAATGGTTCTTTTCAATAACGGATGAAGTGAAATAATTTTTATCTTATCTTGTCATTCTAGAGAAAAATACACCCTTTAATAGCGTGGAGACTTATAAGATAAAACGTCTTTTAAATTTCATACAATTAATTCCGATGACCCAGTTTCTGTTTTGGAGCAATAAGGAAACTACGAATTCGAAACAAAGAATTGCAGTTTCCTTGTTTATCAAACAAATACAACGTATTTTGGTTCATCACGCAAATTACAATACAATCCTCCTTTTAATTCGTTATGATAAAAGAACGAAAACCAGCCTGAGAACATCGGAATAAGTGTTGAATGAAATGAAATGTCTATTTATTTACTGAAGAATAGAAATATGAAATATAGAAAACTCTTTATCTAATTTATCGTCCTAGGTCCATAACACTGAAGCTGTAACACTAAAGTTTAGAAGAATAATGAGACCGATTGTGCAAAGAATATAGTTACACTTAGAAAGTATAATAGTGTAAGCTGTACTCAGCTGTGAACAAAATATCTACTGAATTTGATCAATATTTTTCAAATCTTAGAAAGCAATGGTCCACAGTATTTTATCTAGACTCTTTCTTCAGTTTAGGTGTAAAAATATTATGATCAATTATTTGTTTAAATAATGCTATCATAACGATCAGTGCGGCCAGCAGAAGTCAGTAATATTTTCGGAATAAGATATTTATTTCTTACATGGATGCCTTTCTTGCAGGAATAATTTTTTCATTTGCTTTCATAATAATCCTCGCTATGAAGAATACATACCTTCGAGGAAGTTTACATCCATGAAAATAAATGGTGAAGGGTAGGTACTATAGAATTCTGAAATATTATTCGGTTGAATTTTTAGAAACAAGTGATGAGATCTAGTGTATTTTGGAGTTTGGGTTAACTAAATAATTAACTTTTGTTTGGGGAAATAAGGCAATAGTCTAATGGTAATCCCAGGGATTTATTTTGCTCTCGTATGTTGACCCACAGATTTCAAATTATTATTTTTTTCCTTCTTCAAATAGAAAATTGTAAAATGTTAATTGACCGTAATACATATGAAACCATCATGAGTTTCTTTTTGTTTATTTCATTTAGTTAGCTCCGTTTGGGTCAGTTTGTTCATACGTTTGTTTTCGGTGGTTAGCAGGATTAGGCAAATTGTTTAGTGTGAATTTTCAAAATAAAATAAAGTAAAATAAAGTATTGGCAAAAACCGAATCGATTTTGGGAAGTATTTGAACATAAGTTAGCGACAGGCACTCTCTTGAAGATGGATTGCTTTACTTTTTCACATCCTGAAATTAAACCTTTTTTCACTTTAGATTTTTTCGTCCGTATGTTTGTTTGTGAGCTTATCTGTTTATTGATTTAAAAAAAAAAACGTAATTTTTTCGTCTTTGTGGTTGTTTATTGAGTTTTTCTGTCCGTATGTTTGTTTGTGAGTTTATCTTTTTGTTGATTTAAAAAAGGTGGAGTTTTTTTTCCCGTATGTTTTTTTTTATTGAGTTTGTCTGTTTGTTGATTAAAAAAGTAGAATTTTTTTCGTCGGTATGTTTGTTTGTGAGCTTATCTTCTTGTTGATTAAAAAGTTATTAGAATTGGGAGAGATGTGAATGCAACTTCTGGAGAAATGCGATCCTTTGGAGTGTTGGATTACTTAGCCTTTGAGAAGGTTTGCTGTCTCTAAACTCTCCTGCTCTTTCTTTCGCCTTATCCACTCCAGCGATTTCCCGAAAAAAATCGCTTCTTACCGCAAAAAATCATTATAGATTATAGGTGTGATGAAGAGAAGCTCCAAGAATCATCATAAATCCTTGAAATATTAAGCGTAAAAATATCCTGGAATAAAGACGGTATTATTGCCCTTAATGATCAGTCGTCATTTC
>NC_061110.1:105358557-105363557 GCF_015104395.2 Macrobrachium nipponense
AGCTTATTATAAACCTTATCGTACCTGACACCTCAAAACCTTAGACCACCTATTTAATCAACCATTAGCAAATACCAGTGATCACCCTCACCTTTTAACCTTAAATATCCCGTATACTACACCTAAAACATTATCGTCCTCTATAAAGAAACCATGATTAATAAATCTTAAATATACATTTTTTTTCTACTCACTACGTGCCCACTTCAACAGCACACACACCACAACTAGAACGATACAGATACTACCTTTAATAACTGCATAGCCCTCTGCCAATAACCACTATTCAACGCTGCGAGAGAGAAAATCGGCAACAACATTATCTTTTCCTGGGATGTGGGAAAATTCTAAATTCCACTCTTGCAGCATGAGACTCCACCTCATCAATCGTTGATTTTTATTCTTGTATCTGCTGATGAAGGTCAGGGGATTATGATCCGTCAAGACCTTAATAGGTGTATCTGTGGAGGAGAGATAAACCTGAAAATGGTTAATAGCAAATACTACGTTGGGCGGAGGACAACTTTTTTGAAAAGAATGCGACAGGATGAGAAACCCCCTGTTCGTCATTCTGCAACAACACCGCTCCTACACCAACGTCACTTGCATCCGTGGCAAGAGAAAAAGGAAGTTCAAAATCAGGAGCCCTCAAGACAGGGAATTAATTAGTACTCTTTTCAAATTATCAAATGCCCTTTGTGTTTCATCAGTCCAGACAAAAGCTACCTTTTTTCTTAAGAGATTAGTCAAAGGATCGGCGATGTCAGAAAAATTTCTAACAAACCTTCGGTAGTAGCCACCCAACCCAAGGAATTTTCTGACATCCCTCCTGCACTTAGGGACTAACATTTTTTCAATACATTCGATATTTGCTTGCTTAGGAGCAACTTTGCCATTACCAACTTCATGACCCAAATATACAACCCTCGCCTTTGCGAATTCACTTTTCTTTAAATTAATTACTAAACCTGCTTTCTTTCGGTTCAAAACCTTCAAACAGTGCCCTAATACGTTTTAAATGTTTCCCAATCATCACTATAAATAACAATATCATCAATATAAACAACACACCCTTCTAAACCATAGACTAAAGTATTCATTAACCTCTGAAAGGTGGCAGCCGCGTTCTTCATACCAAACGGCATCACTTTACATTGAAACAGTCCCTGTGGTGTTACGAAAGCAGACAAGGCCCTTGCCCGCTTCGAAAGAGGAACCTGCCAATAACCTTTCAGCAAATCGAATTTACTAATGTATTTGCCTTACCCATACGATCAATACAATCCTCAATTCGAGGTAATGGATAACAATCAGACTTAGACAATTCGTTCAATTTACGGTAATCAAAACATAACCTGAAAATCCCCGTCGGGTTTCTTTACCAATACAACGAGGTGATGACCAAGGACTTTGACTAGGTTCAATTAGGTCATGTTTTAGCATATAATCAACTTCCTTCGCTACAACCTCATTTTTGAAGGGATTCAACCTGTAAGGAGATCGTTTCACAGGAGTGGCGCTACCTACGTCCACGTCATGCTCAAGGACAGAAGTCCTTCCCGGTACATCCGAAAATAATTCCTTATAATTAAATACCAATTTCTTTAAAGACCTTTGTTCTTCATTACTTAAATGAGAAACCATTCCAGAAAAATTTGTCAAAGAATTCTTATTATCCGAACGCCATTCACTTCCATTAAAACAATTATCATCAATACTTTCACCCTCTGAAAAAGAAAAATGGTTATCGTTCTCGGAAACTACAGCATTCCCTATGGTTGCCACGGGAATGACTTTCTCCCGTTCCATATAAGCCTTCAACATATTTACGTGACAAAGCTGAAAAGGTTTCCTTCTCTCGGGAGTCTCTACTAAATAATTAACTTCACTAATTTTTTTCAAAATCTTCCAAGGACCTGAAAAAGAAGCTTTCAATGGATTTCCTGGAATGGGTAACAAAACCAAAACTTTGTCGCCTACCGCAAAGTCACGTGCTTTAGACCTCCTGTCAAAAAAATACTTCATTCTTTTTTGGCTACATAATAAATTTTCACCTGCAAATTTCCAAGCCTTTGTTAACTTATCGCCTAGATTAGACACATAATCTAATAAATTAATCTCAGGGACGTCTCCCTCCCAAGACTCTCGAACAACATCGAGAGGACCTCGAACACAATGGCCAAACACAAGGCTGAAAGGCGAAAAACCTAAAGACTGACTTGGGACAGAACGAAAAGCGAACAACAAATAAGGTAATTCCTTATCCCATTCAGAACCATTGATCAAACAATACTTCTTTACCATAGATTTCAGGGTTTTTGATGAAATCTCTCCAGAGCTCCCTGACTTTCTGGATGATATGGAGAAGAGGTCACATGTTTTATATTTAACTCTGCCATTTTATCTCTGAAATACCTGCTAACAAAATTAGAACCACAATCAGACTGAATTATTTTAGGCATCCCAAACCTGGTGAAAAAGTCAATTAGTACATCAACAATTTAAACACTTTTTTATAGTACGTAGTGGTATTGCCTCGGGATATCGAGACATTCTATCCATGATAGTCAAAATATATTCATTTCCACTACGAGTCCTTGGTAATGGTCCAACAACATCAATAATGACCTCCTTGAAAGGTTCGGAAACCACTGGAATAGGACATAGAGGCGCTTTTGGAATAAGCTGATTGGGTTTACCGACCTTCTGACAGACATCACAGCTATTAACAAATTTCTTTACGTCCGCTTTCAACTTCGGCCAATAATAATTCATTAGCAACTTGCCGGAAGTCTTATGAATGCCAAAATGTCCGGCCAAACCACTTTCATGCGCCAATGATATCAACTCATTCCTGTAAACAAATGGAACCATTATCTGTTTCAAAATTTCATAATCAATATTATCAGCCTCCATAGCCTACTCAACCTATATAAAATATTATTAATTATCTTAAATTTGGGACCAGTTATCGACACATCACCTGACTCAATAGGAAGATCCCGAAAATCCTTTTTTGAGCTTTGATAAGCTCTTCAGTGGTCCAATTCAGTTGTCCTTCAAAAACCCAAGATCTACAACTACACTATCACTACGTTCTAAACTACTTAAATCTAGATCAATTGTTGACTCTGCAGCGTCAACAATTCCTAGCACCTAAGAACGAGTAATTGATGCTACCTCACTATCAGGATTTATCAATATGGGATAGGTATTATTACTTAAGAGCAACATCATTCCCTATCACAACATCAACATCTTTAACCGGAAATTTATCAACGATGGCCAATTTCAAATTCCCTGCAAAGGAAGGGCAAATTAAATTAAAATTTTCAATAGCATAAGACTTTACCGTATCAGGAAAACCAGGACAATAACACGAATTCCTCACTTTCAGGAACAAAATTACACGGCAATGCCTCCCTAAGGATCAAAGACTGAGCTGCTCCAGTATCACGCAAAATACGTACTCGTCATTTTCTTGGACGAATTTGGGGATGAGGACACTACCGAAGGACAAATACTTATCAAAACGAGCCATGTAGTCATTGGTCAGTGGACCTTGTTGGGATAGGTTTTCTTCTCTCTCTCTTTTCCACACCATCACTGGCCTACCATTAGCATTTTGCGATTTTCTAAACGCATAACACAAGCTCTTTACGTGCCCCTTCTTATTGCAAAAGAAGCACGTCAATGTCTTCAATTTCTCTGGATGTATATATTAGGTCTATTACCTCTGTTAGGAGAAAAATTAATATTAGTATTAGCATTACCCTGATTATTACCTCTATAATTATTTCTATTAAACATCCTAGCATTATTATTGTTAGAATTATTATTCCTACCTACTTTAACCCAACTAGACTTCACATTTGTCGTTACTCCCCCTAACTCACTCTTATGAGACAAATAATATTCATCACTAGCGATGGCTACCTCCTGAACGGTCTCGAGTTTTAACTCTTCGAGGTGGACCTTCAGTTTATCTGGGACACACCTCTTAAACTCTTCCACCAACATTAATTCCTTCAATTTCTCAAAATCTACCACTTCCTTGACTTGAGCCATCACTAGTCATATTGTTCCTTCGACCTTGCAAATTCAACAAAAGTTTGTTCCTTA
Source organism: Macrobrachium nipponense (assembly GCF_015104395.2). Taxonomy (NCBI): domain Eukaryota; kingdom Metazoa; phylum Arthropoda; class Malacostraca; order Decapoda; family Palaemonidae; genus Macrobrachium; species Macrobrachium nipponense. The sequence continues at coordinate 105,362,680 of NC_061110.1, forward strand.
CTCTTTTCTAAGTTCCTGAAGCGTTGCCTATAGGCTTCAGGGACTAACTCATAGGCCTTCAAGACAATAGCCTTCACACTCTCATAATCTGATGACAGATCCTCCTCCAGAGTTACATACACCCTCTGAGCTCTTCCAACCAATTTACTTTGTATAAGAGTGGTCCAATACTCTTGGGGCCACTCCAACCTTGCTGCAATCCTCTCAAACGATACAAAAAACTCTGCTACATTGTTTTCCTCAAATTTAGGCACAAATTTGAGAGCCTGCGCTAAATTAATAGCAGGCGTTACTGACCTATTTGGGGAAGGGGGAGGGGAAGATGAGGAACCTGTGTCTCTCATAGCAATCTCATGCTGCCTCTCTTTTTCTCTTTCCTCTGCCTTAAACTTTTCTATTTCAAACTCCATCTGCCTCAGAGCAATTTGCCTATCCAAAATTTCTACCGACAACAGTCCTTTATCAGGTTTCACTTCTTGTTCCCCACCTGCCTTTACAGTTTTAACATATTCATAAATTTGCAATAGCAATACACCCTTTCTTATGGACACTTCATATTCCAATTCAAAATGCTGCGCTACAATTTCCAAGTCTTCCCTATTCAACTCTGCAAGCCTCTCTTGCCACCCCTCTCCGCTAAGGAGTTCTAATACATTAACAACCATAATGACCACTATTATTCACACAGAATACTAAATTTACACAAGACAACCACGAGGAGGTGAAAATATGCTGCCTGAAAAATAACCCCAAGAATTAACTTTGCACATACACCGGTGAATACTTAGGAACGAAAGATCCTGTCAAAACGGTCGCCACTTGTGATGGCTTGGCTTGACCACCACACAAAACACTAAACTTTTATCAAATAGTATTCA
>NC_061110.1:105368557-105371057 GCF_015104395.2 Macrobrachium nipponense
GAAAACGGACCTTTAGCCTCACTCAAATTCCGGATGGGAATTTGCTTCGAAAATGGCATCCACAGTAATGCGAAAGATAGGATTCCAGTTTCTTTTATCGATGTTCTCTCTTCCTCTCTTCCCTTCTTTTTATCGTTTTCAAGTGATGTTGTGAATTCTATTACTAAGGACCAGATCAGAAATAGATTTGATAAGGCGATTAACACATTTTTCTTTATCTCACTAATACTTGTCTCCTCGTGTCGACTACCACATCTTTGTTGCAATTCTATCTGTGTAAACTATATGTAACCCTCTCTCTCTCTCTCTCTCTCTCTCTCTTTCTAGTAAAAAGAGGAGATATGGACTCATACTTCTTTTATCGTGGAGAAATTTAAGGGGTGGGGGGGGGGGGGGGGGGGGGGGGGGGGGGGGGGGGGGGGGGGGGGGGAAGGGGGGGGGGGGGGGGGGGGGGAATGGTGGCTTAATTAATATATCTTTCACAGTAAACTGTTAAACTTCGTGAACATTCGAAGAAATGAAAGACTTTCACATAGTAATGCTGGCAAAACTTACGATATAGATACAGAACACGCAAGAGGTAATTTTATTTGTCCATCAGTTCTCTTAGTCTTATGGACCATAAGCATATAATTAGTTCTTTATTGCTTTGCTTTTCCCCACCATGTTTATCATGTAAGGCTGACACTCCGGGAGCATTGGGAAACATAAAATGTGCTTATGTTAGCTTTCCGTGGTTAGCATAACTTTGACACAGAAAACTGAGTAGTATATTATATAGTACCAAATGACATTCAATTTAGGAAATACAATACTAAAACTGCTAGAGCTCAGATGATGAAGATACGAAGTTCTTGTACATTCGATGTTCAGGTAAAAGATTCTTTGCAATAACTTCGCTTGCTAAAGAAAAAATTTTCAATGTAGCATGAGCCAGGAAATGGAGAAACAAATCCACAGTTATGTATATGTACATATATTTAAAGATAAATCTGTACATAGAGCTTTCGGGAATTGAAAAGGGGAATCGAACGGTTTCCCGAAAGCTTTCTATTCAGATTTATCTTTAAAAATATGTACATATACATAAATGTGGATTTGCCTCTCCAACGACGCTTGTATTTTGAGAAAGAAAAGTTCAACGCTTAAATCTTTGGCATGCTAGTTGCGTTCTACAAAAAAGAAAAAAAAATCCTCTTGTTTTTTGTTGTTTTGCCTAAGAGTTTCGTCCTGAGAGAACCAGGGCCTTTCATGACGAAGAGTATTATAATAACAACTTCTGCAATAACCTCGTAAAACAAATGTTACGGCACAAAAAGCCTTTAACGATTTCTAATCAGGAGAGAAAAAAACAAGTCTACGGGGATCGCATGCCCTAATTCTCGTACTTTTAAACTAATGTAATAAATCATTAGAATATGAAACACATGGCGTATGAAGAAAGAAACCAGTACTTCTGATTACCTGTAGAGAGAAAAAAAAACCTTCGGGCATTTCATTATATTTACTTCCTTCGCCCTCGGGGGAGAACCAACCCTTGGTCTATTTTAAGTCCGTTTTTTTGTCTCTTTGTGTTAAGGAGAAGTAATGCGAATATTAATATTTACTAGAAATAAGCCATCTTCGCCAAGAGAGAAATCTCCACCACAAGCCTTTTAAAATAGTAAATAAAGCTGGAAACTGTGTTAAAAGGATCTTGTGATTTTCTCCGCACTTGTGTGCTCTCATGCATAATTCATATTATCATCAAGGTGAGATCCCTTGCAAATGCTCAGTCATTAGCTTCTATTCTATACATGCACCGGGATATTATGGCCTTTGTTGCCTCTGCTTATCACACTGAATAGAAACATAGTCTTCTCTGACACCAAGACAAAATTAATGTTGTCGATGGTTATATACACCAAGCGATTAACATCTCTGTTTGCTATCTGTTTTAAAGAGTTTAAGATAAAATAGAAATGATGATGATGATGTAAAGAGGAAAATGCTGGTGGAAATGCTCGATATTGAAGGTTAATGCCCCCCAAACCCCAAAAAAGGTGAACGGGAAAGGTCAGAAGCTTAGCAGATTTTTTAATAGCGTTTAGTCACAATTTCCAACGACTGTCCTCTATTTGCTCATTCTTTAGTAATTATTTGCTGAAATGCATCACAGATTTTAGCAAAATTAAATGAATGTTGATTTTCGTTGCAATCATCTTCATGTATTTTTACAAAATAAAAAGTCTTTCAAAAACATTAACCATAAAATAGAAACGGCGTGTAATCAATAATTATTTAACTGCCTTTCATTAAACTTATTACAAAAAATATAAAAATACATAACTGTTGATTATCATTATAATCCTCTACTCCACTTATATTTCATTAAGAAAACACTACAAAAAATATTAACGGTGTGTAATCAACAATAATTCCACTTGCTTTCATTAAACCTGTCTCTTCTTTTCGAATATAAATATGAGAAAAAATGTTAAACATCATAACCCCAGACATT
>NC_061110.1:105373557-105388557 GCF_015104395.2 Macrobrachium nipponense
TGCTAGGTTCATCTGAATTAACAATTTTTTTCTGGCTTTTATTCTACATATCCTTGTCTTCATTTGTTTACTGTCATTTGGCAAAAATGAAATGGAATCATTTGACAAAGGCGGTAGTAGGATATTTTAGTATTCGGGTTATGGCTGATTTCAAATTGTGCATGTTACTTTTGAAGGACTTTTTTCCTCTCTTCGCATCTTCTAAATAAATGAAGGAATAGGGTTGAATTATTATTATTATTATTAATATTATTATTATTAACCAAACAAAAACTTCTTTCAGTTTTCTTCTGAAGATTGAAAAAGAAACCCACAAATTCAATTTGTAAACTTGTTTACTTCTAAGTATTTACATTTGTTTAGTTTACTCCACACTCGAGTACTTTCAGGCCCTTCTGTGGCCCATTCTCAAGAGATGTTGGGATGTTAGCCTGGGTCAAGGCCCAGCAGTCTTCTGGAACTTCTTCTCGTTGTGCTGTCATTTATGCGATGGCTGTTCTGGTTTTCTTGAGAGTTGCCAATCCCCTCTTGTCGCTCTGATATCCTGAAGCTGATGGTCAATGGGATTCACACTTGTGGTAAGGGTGTGGTCACCGTAAGTCTGTTGGGCCGGAAACCTAATCTCCAGGTCAGCAGGGTCAATCTTAGCTTCTTTTTAATATCAAAGCTCGGCTTATGGGATCTTCTGAGGTAAAACCTTTGTTTCCTTCAATTACTTTGATCTCTCTGATAAGCGCACCTTCTACTACCCTCCTGTGACTAATTTTGTTGCTTTTGTATATAAGCCTACTGTTTTTGAAATCCATCCTATGGTCATTTTCCCAACAATGTCTAGCTATAGCACTCCCCTGAGAGTTAAGCTGTACTGCCCTTCTATGTTCTTGGACTCTAGTCCTTATTCCCCTACCTGATTCCCCCACATATCTGTCTCCACAATTATTGCAATTGATTATGTATACCCCCGCTACATCATCTGTATTACTGTCTCTCCTTCCAATTTATTTTACATACTTTGTTTTTTAAGGTATTATCAAAGGTATATACAAATTTATATTGACTTTCTTTCATTTTTGACGTGATTTGTTTCATTTTAGGCATAAAAGGGAGGGCAACTATTTTCGGTTTTGTTTTCTTTATTCCAGTACTCTCTACATTCGCTCTGTAAAATATTTTTCTAGCTTTGGTGAGTGCCCTTTTTCTGAACCATTCCGGGTATGCTAATGCCATCGAAGCTTTTATCGATGTAATTTATTTCTTGCTCTATCTTGCAAGGGTCACACGTTCTCATTGCCCTAAGAAATAAACCTGTTAGAACCCCTATTTTTATATCATGACTATGAAAAGAGAAGAAATGAATATATGAGTTTGTATGTGTGGGCTTTCTATATGTGCTGAATTCATATCCTGTTTCTTTTCTTTCTATGAGTATGTCTAAAAAGGGCAGTTTATTATTGTTACTTTTCTCTAAAGTGAACTGGATATTGTTATCAAACTTATTGAGCTCATCTAGAAAAGTTTCTATTTTATTTCCATCCCCTTGCAGAATAGCAAAAATATCATCCACGTATCTCCACCATCCTTGCAGTTTTAAGTTAGGGACATTCACATTAGGAACTAGATTAGTTTCGAAATATTCCATATAGATGTTAGCGAGTATAGGTGATAATGAGGACCCCATAGCCCATACTCCATATTCTGTTTGTAAACATGTCCCTCAAACGTGAATAAGTATCACTGACACACAATTGATCAACTCAAGGAAGCACTAGGGCTAGGATTAAATTTTTGTGCAGGGACTACAAACAATATTAACATAGAATTCAACAGCAAGATTAACTACCTTAATGTTGAACATCACAATGATTAGCGCCTTTTCTCAGAGGAGTGATGATAGGGAGTAATGAAAGCAAACTTGGAGATATCTTGCCAAGGAGATTTAGTATCGCTCTGAAGGGATTAAAAAGCTACAAAGATATTAGAATTATGAAAGCTGACAAAGGGGGTAGTATTGTCATCATGAATAGCTCAGAATATAGGGTTAAAATGTACAGGCTACTAGATGATGAAACTACTTATGCTAAAATAGAGAATCCTCCAACAATCCAAAAGCTTCAGAATACCTTTAATCAGAATGTGAAAAAAATAATCAGTAGACTAGGTAATGGGAAGGACATGCTATGCACTAAATTATTCTCAAGTAAATTACCTGAGCTTGCATATATATATGGCAGCCCCAAAATACACAAGGAGGGCTGCCCTCTACGCCCTATTGTTTCTAGTAGGAAATCTCCTAACAAAAACTTAGCTGTGTGGTTAGCTGGAGAACTAGGAATATACTTAGGTATATTTTCAGAATCCCATATTAAACATTCAGTAGATTTCATAGACAAAGTTAAGAAAAAAGAATATAAAAGGGAGGGACATGGTTAGTTTTGATGTAGTAGCATTATTCACCAATGTCCCCTTAGATAAAGTATTAGAATTCCTACAGACTAAACATAATGAGGGTGGGTATTTCAATCCAAACATCGAAATAGGCGTCTTCCTTGAGTTGATCAAATTGTGTGTCAGTGATATTATTTCACGTTTGAGGGACATGTTTACAAACAGAAATATGGAGTAGCTATGGGGTCCTCATTATCACCTATACTCGCTAACATCTATATGGAATATTTCGAAACTAATCTAGTTCCTAATGTGAATGTCCCTAACTTAAAACTGCAAGGATGGTGGAGATACGTGGATGATATTTTGGCTATTCTGCAAGGGGATGGAAATAAAATAGAAACTTTTCTAGATGAGCTCAATAAGTTTGATAACAATATCCAGTTCACTTTAGAGAAAAGTAACAATAATAACTGCCCTTTTTAGACATACTCATAGAAAGAAAAGAAACAGGATATGAATTCAGCACATATAGAAAGCCCACACATACAAACCATATATTCATTTCTTCTCTTTTCATAGTCATGATATAAAAATAGGGGTTCTAACAGGTTTATTTCTTAGGGCAATGAGAACGTGTGACCCTTGCAAGATAGAGCAAGAAATAAATTACATCGATAAAAGCTTCGATGCATTAGCATACCCGGAATGGTTCAGAAAAAGGGCACTCACCAAAGCTAGAAAAATATTTTACAGAGCGAATGTAGAGAGTACATGGAATAAAGAAAACAAGAAAATAGTTGCCCTCCCTTTTATGCCTAAAATGAAACAATCACGTCAAAAAATGAAAGAAAGTCAATATAAATTTGTATATACCTTTGATATACCTTAAAAAACAAAGTATGTAAAAATAAATTGGAAGGAGGAAGACAAGTAATACAGATGATGTAGCGGGGGTATACAATAATCAATTGCAATAATTGTGGAGACAGATATGTGGGGGAATCAGGTAGGGGAATAAAAGGACTAGAGTCCAAGGCGAACATAGAAGGGCAGTACAGCTTAACTCTCAGGGGAGTGCTATAGCTAGACATTGTTGGGAAAATGACCATAGGATGGATTTCAAAAACAGTAGGCTTATATACAAAAGCAACAAAATTAGTCACAGGAGGGTAGTAGAAGTGCGCTTATCAGAGAGATCAAAGTAATTGAAGGAAACAAAGGTTTACCTCAGAAGATCCCATAAGCCGAGCTTTGATATTAAAAGAAGCTAAGATTGACCCTGCTGACCTGGAGATTAGGTTTCCTGCCCAACAGACTTACGGTGACCACACCCTTACCACAAGTGTGAATCCCATTGACCATCAGCTCAGGATATCAGAGCGACAAGAGGGGATTGGCAACTCTCAAGAAAACCAGAACAGCCATCGCATAAATGACAGCACAACGAGAAGAAGTTCCAGAAGACTGCTGGGCCTTGACCCAGGCTAACATCCCAACATCTCTTGAGAATGGGCCACAGAAGGGCCTGAAAGTACTCGAGTGTGGAGTAAAACTAAATGTAAATACTTAGAAGTAAACAAGTTACAAATTGAATTTGTGGGTTTCTTTTTCAATTATTATTATTATTACTATTATTATTATTATTATTATTATTATTATTATTATTATTATTATTATTATTATTATTATTATTATTATTGTTGTTGTTGTTGCTGTAATGCTTCTCCGAACATCTGGCAGCGCGTATTTTCTTTCGTAAATAACAAATGTTACCAACAAATGCAGGGCCACGAGGTTTTAAAGGATTTACGTCGAATCGGTTTCCAATAAAGATTCAAAACTTTTACCACTATTTTCTCGGAGTAAAAGTTAGAGCTGAAGGAAAAAGAACGTTTGGTGTTATGTTATTAGCCGAGAATGCAGGTTTTATTCCTCCCGAAAATGGGTTTTACTAGAACTGAGAGCTTCTGGTTTAAATGGCGTATTTAATTTTTTGTAGGTAGAAACATTACCACATTACCTTTACTTAGTTATACGTGTTATGGTCTTGGATCAATAATTATGGAACTCGATAAGTATCAACATTTTATTCTTCCTCAGAGGATAGGAGATAGGTCTAGCATTTCTGTCGCATTACCGTTGCTCTTATTAGAATCCGCACACTATAAAAGATTTATAATTAAAATTAGCTTTGTTTAATCACTTAAACTTAGGTCAAAAGCTGTTATGTTGTATCAACTTGTTTTAAAGCAAAGTGGATAAGGTAGCCAGCTGACATTCAACAATGTTTTGTGAACTGTGCTTGAAGTCAGTGTTGTGGGTATTGAAGGCGTTCCTAAGGCCAAGTTCTCCTCTTTTGACCTAGGTAACGGTGATTTGGTCTCATGCCTTCTGATGCGTCTGTATTCTAAATGTTATTTGATTAAAATGAAGGTCTCTGGCATGACACAGCTGTGAGAAGTTTCCACTTATCACTGTTTATATTTCCGTTTATTATATTTCTGTTTATTACAAGGTGAAAACGTGTCGTACTATAATGATATCAATAGTATATTACCACATATCATTCAGTATTCAGTAAAGAGCATTTCTCCTTAATGAATATCAAATATGTTTGCCAATTCCAAGAACGCCTTAAAGAAAGTTTTAATTTTTCTCACAAATTTTTACATAAGCAAAAACTACGGCTCTCCGTCCCAGAAAAAGAAGATTCTAATTTACATCACATCAAATAAAGCTTTAAATCGCATGGACTTTTCAGTCCTTATTTTTTTCATCGTGGTTTATCCATTATACCATTATAAGCTGCTGAATCATCTGTGAAAAGTTAGCAGACTTTTCATATACTGATTGTAACTACCCATGAATTACACACTCTAGTTAGTTTTTCAGATAGGTCATAAGGTTATTCTTACGTTAAAATGTTGTTATAGATTTTTGTTCATTGTTTAATCGATGGCAATTTTCATGAAACATTCTGGTTAACTTATCATTCGAGAACTTACGAGGGCATTTTGTCTATGGCCAACTATATATAATATATAGATATATAGATATATATAATAAATAAATATATATATATATATATATATATATATATATATATATATATATATATATATATATAATATATATATATATATATATATATATATATATTATATATATATATATATATATATATATATAGTAGAAGAATGAATGAGTTATAAATAAACAAGTAAAAAGAGAGAGGAGAGAGAGAAGAGGAGAGACAGAGAGAAAGAAGTAGAACGAGAGAGAGAGAGAGAGGCGAGAGAGAGGTGCTAGTTATCTAAAAACAGCATTTGCATTAAATGAAAACAGAAGGAATTAATGGCCGAAAAAGACTTGAAGCATTGTGAATCGGATGTAAAAAGATTATAATAAAAATGCGCCATCTCCAACAAACATTTTCAAAACAAATTACATCGAGGGAAAAAAAAAGCCGTCGACGTGTTTATGTTTACAGCATTTTAGGAATGTTTTTCTTTTCTTGCAACTGCACGTGGCTTTTTTTTTTTTCCATTTTTGTGGGGGAATAGTTTAAGGACACTTTACAGACTCGGACTATATATATATATATATATATATATATATATATATATATATATATAATATATATATATATATATATATATATACATAAAGTGTGCTTAAACTATTCCCCCACAAAAATGGAAAAAAGTAAGATTTACGCCAGAGAGTACACAATTGAATCAGTTTTGTCAAACGTAGGTAGATTAATCTATAGAATATTATCTCATATCCTGAAACCTGAACAGCTCTGATCATATAAGTACTACCTTTCGTATGAAAAGTTGAAAGAAAGTTGAGATTTACATATCAGAGAGTACACATTGAATGAATTTTTTAACATAAGTAGATTAATCTAAACAATTTCATCGTATATCTTGAAACGTGAATTTAATACAGAAATAGAGCCGTAAAAAATAAAAGATAAAAAAATCAATGTTGCTGTCACTGGGCTGAACGCCAGGACGTGTAGTAAGGTGTTTGCAACTCTCCAGACAGATTGGATGAGATTGCTTTGGCCGTCGGCAGAGTTTGCACTTCACGTGTATGTAGAAAAGAAAGTCCGGGTGGGTGGGTGGGGGGGGGGGTGGTTTAAGGAAGCCTCGATAAGGAGGAGAAAGGGAGGACAGGGAAGGGGGTAGGGGGGGGGGGTGGGGGGGCGCTTGAGGCAGTGATATAGTCATGAAAGGAATGCAGCTAAAGGTTTTATGCGAATTATTTGCAGGGGAAAGATGTTGCCGATGGCTGGGCGGAGCGAATCCATTAATCTTGTGAGAAGACATGGGATTTCTTGAAGTCTTGTAATATAAGACGAATAACTTTTGTAAATGCTTGCACATTTATCCTATAATATGACGAAAAACTATATATAGATTTTTTGGTATTTATACTGAAGAAAGTATTTGCTTTTTACAATATTCATTGAATATTAGTTTGCAAATCTAACAAAGGAAAATAATATTAATCCAAGGCAACTGTTCCTCATCTGAAGATCAGTGTCAAATATAATGCCCTTTTTATATACAAACTAAGGTTTCAATTCCCTTAATCCCCGTAGGGGGATAGTGCCGCCAGTGGACCTCATGCGGTACACTGTAGGCATTACTTAAGGTTCTTTGCAGCGTGCCTTCGGCCCCTAGCTGCAACCACTTTCGTTCCTTTTACTGTACCTCCTTTCATATTCTCTTTCTTCACCGTACTTTCCACCCTCTCCTAATACTTGATTCATGGCGCAACTGCGAGGTTCTCCTCCTGTTACACCTATTCAAACCTTTTACTGTTAATTTCCATTTCGAAGCTGAATGACCTGATAGTTCCCAGTGCTTGGCCTTTGGCCCGAATTCTATATTCAACTCAACTCAACTCATATTCCTCAAATCTCCTTTTTTTAAAAACTGAATTGTCTTTGTAATTTTTGTTCTGTTTATGTAAAATACCAGAGATTGCCTTAGAGTAAGGCAAGTCATCTGGCACTCTGTTGTTTCACTTCATCGTGGCTATATATTCTTTTTATAATAAGAGTGTGCCTGACTGCGCATGCGCCTAAATGAAAGTAGCGTCTGTACGTGGGAGTTGAAAAGAGCTGCCATGCTCACATTCCGCACAGGGAGTCAGTAACCTGATTACCGAGCGCAAATGAAGACTTTATCTATATTACTCTGAAGTGCAAGAAATATAATCAAGAAAGCTAAACTCAGTTTCTCAGAGTGTCTTAATTACGACAACTCGTTATGCAAATAAGGGAGAGATTCGTTGAGGGAACTAAGAGTTCTTCTTCTCAGATTTCATTAGGGACAAAAATACTCGCATTCAGACACATACTGCAGGGGAAGCAGCAGTATTACTTTAATCTTTCGTTCGCTCTAAATAACTAAAGTACTTCTACTAACGATCATTGCATAAAAAAAATTATAGGGATTTCTTCTAGTGTAAAAAATCCAGTTTTAGTAGAAAGACTATGATATTACCAAGGTATTTTGAATTCAAGTTGAAATGTTAAACTAAATTTCTGCTTATCTTTTCATTAGCTTATTAAATGATTTTCTCACACACATTTAGGAAGGTAGAAACATAATGAGGATACGTGAAAACCACCTTTTTCTTTCTGTCAGTCTTGAATATTCATAAAACTGCAAATAGTCAAAGTAGTCTTTTGCGGATGGTACAAGCGTTGATTTTAGAAGTGGGTCAATTCTCAACGGAACTTTAAAATGATTGATATCTTGGGTTTAATTTAAAAGGGCGTGAAACTGTAAGAATAAAAAATATTTATAACAGGAATTTATCTGTCTCGAACGCAAAGTTGTCCTCTTTAAAAAGAAAGAAAATGATGTAGGGATAAAGGTTCTGTTATGTAACTAACAAGTTTGAAAATAAAACGGAATAGGAGAAAGGCTATATGGAATATTTCGACTTATAAACAGGTGAGAAATATCAAAATGAGGAAAGGGTTAGAATATTTATGACAGAACATAAGTTAGCGAATTGTTAGAAGCATGATTAGAATATGATGGATGTTGGAGTGACTTGTTTGGTGTTAAAGCAAGGATACAAACCAAGTTAGTTATACCTCTACGGTTCTTCAGTATATTACGAATAATATAATAGATGCAACTTGCAAGATAAGAAAATGAGTCGTGAATGATGTATAATGGCTGATGTTTGCAGATTTTGGTTTTGTTTGGGATTATGAGAAAAAAAGTCGGAAACTTTAAAAGGAGTTTCAAATTTTTGGGAGAAAAATAATTAAAAATAAATGTGGGTAAGGGTAAGACTTTAAAAGTCAATGGAAACCAGACTAATGGAGCAGGTGGTGTTAATATGGGTGATAGATGGAGGAGTGGAAGCAGTTGATTTGTATAGAACTTTAAAAGCAAATGCAATGAAAGAGAGAGAGAGAGAGAGAGAGAGAGAGAGAGAGAGAGAGATCAGTCAGAGAAGAGATTAAGCTAGATAGGTGCTGAGGTGTGTACAAAAGATTAGGATGTAACTTGAATAGTCTGTGAAAAGTAAAGGACAAAGGTTTTGGTCATTTTGGTGAGTTGCTTGCATAGTGCATGTTGCAGACGATGGACAGATGGAGCAGTAAAGAAGTTGACACTTTTGACAAAATAGATCACAATATTTTGAAATGGTTCAGCCATGTTAAAAAAAACCTGGGAGATGGTGAAGAGTTAAAACAGTGTATGATTAAGAAGCGTTGAAGGGAAGAGAAGAGGACCTAGAAAGGGTTAGATAGATAGTGGAAAGAGGTATTGGAAGTAATGGGCTTTATTGTCCAAGATGCAAGAGGATATGTACCAGAAAGAGATGGATGGCACAGTGTGTGAAGGGAGTTTCGAAGTGTTGCTCATGAGACTTTCGTGCAGTTGTATGAAACAACTAACGTTCTGAGAGCAATACTGAACGGTGGGTGGGTTTATCTACGATTCTCATATATATATATATATATATCCTATATATATATATATATATATATATATATATATATATATATATATATATATATATATATATATATATATATATATATATACATATACATAAAGGCAAACGTCACGAAGGAAGATCGTCGAAACAACGGAGGTTGCTAGGCCTTTCGACACCATGTCCTTTGCTAGCAGACTCTTTCTGCGTGGCATTTACCTTTATTTGTATCATAGTATATATATATATATATATATATATATATTATATATATATATATATATATATATATATATATATATTGGGAGAGTGAGAGCACAGCTTCAACGCCCTCTCCTGATAGCCTGACAGACACGATGCTGCACCCACCACAGGTGTCTCTTTCGAAGCCTTCTCATGTAACCTCATACCTCTACTGTAAACGGAGTTATTTTTCGTCTGGATTATCCAGGCGGCAAAATGGGAATGTGGGAACCGACTCTCTCGTAATTGTCACACGAAACCTCTCCGGTAGTTCACGGGTGAAAACGATGTAGAATTACACCGGGACGATCCAAATATTTGTAACTCGATGCTCTCCTGGAATCGAAAAGAGAAATCATTTTTCGCTGCGAATTGGCATCCTTATCGTTTGCCGAATACAAACAACTTTTGTTTTGTCGAACGGCAATGATTCTCTCTTCAGAGTCATTTTTTAAAAAGGTTTTTAACGCCGTTGATTTCCAAATATAACATTCGAATCTGTCCTTATAGTTTTTTTTTTTTTTTTTTTAATGTCATGGATATTCAGACATACTGTAACATTCGCCACCTGTCTGTAATGATATATTTGAGACAGTAACATCAAAATGCTTTACGTATTACCGTATATTTCCTTATTCAGGTAATAATCTTTTCTTTAAAAGGCCAAATTGACTGCCTGACCTTCTCTGAACCTCCTATCCTTTAAATCACGTTAGATTTTAACTATCATATTGTACTTGGTAGGATTTGACTGCCTGTATAATCTTTTCTAGAGCTTACCTTTTCATCGTTGGCAAAAACACTAATATTCCAATAGGGTAATAAAAAAAACAGATTTGTCGTAACTATAACACTGAAAATAACTGATGAAAACCTTTTATCAGGCAGAACCTAAATATGCTGGTTCATTGGGTATAAAACAGTATCTTTAAAATATAGCATCAGTCTGAACAAAATGGATGAATGACGATTACCACAGAATCTCTATTTCAAAGATTGGTTGGTTATCATTATTATATGAAATTTCTTATAACTAACCATGTTGACAGATGTATTGTATATATAAATTTACAAAGACCTTTTCGGATTAAATGCAGCGAAGTGAAATATTTCTGTAATTTACAATTCATAAACTTTTTATCGTTTTTAACATTTGTGATTGAAGACATATCTTTCATAACTAATGTGACATATAAATTATTTGCAGTTTCTATACATTACAATATTATAGAAAGCTGATACACTTTGACGTCTGAGTGTTATGAATAACGAACTTATGGTTGAAATGGAGGAAGTTTGAATGTTAAGGATGAAGAGTTGGACATGTAATTTCCATTACAATAGCCAGTCATAAGATACATTAATGAAATTGCACTTGAACTAAAGTTCACGATGATAGAGCCCCTCTCCTCGAGAAACCCCTGTCGTTCCCTTCAACAAACTGCAAAATCCATAGACAAAAATGGAAAAATCTTACATTAGTGTATCAGATCCATAAGATCAATTATTGAATAGGAGACCATATATCTTACTCATTCCAAATGCTAAGATTATTGATTACTAGCTTAGTAGGTGATTCCGTTTTCTACTTCGAACAGACTGAGATGGCGATAGCACATATGAAATCCAATTATTCTCCTACCAATAACTATTTGTGATTATTAATTATCAATTATACTGATACTATTTCGCACTACTTTATAGTATTTTTCGTAACTTATCATTAAATCTGAGAAGCAAATTAACGCCATATGAGTCATCAATTTTCACATGAAACAAAAACCTTTTTTTTATTAATGGTTCTTTATAGAAAACTGAGCTTTCTAAAGTGAAACACGATTTTTTTTTTTTTTCACATGAAACTGAGTGGCCGCGAATCCATTTTCTCTGTGGCTGTGCATAATTCATAATTGTGATTTTTCCTTTTGAATGAATATAGAATTTAGGCCAAAGGCCAAGCACTGGGACCTATGAGGTCGTTCAGCGCTGAAATGGGAATTGATAGTAAAAGGTTTGAAAGGCGTAATAGGAGGAAAACCTCAAAGCAATTGCACCAAGAATCAATGGCTAAGAGAGGGTGGAAGAAAGAGGATATGAAAGGAGGTGCAGTAAAAGAAACGAAAATGGTTGCAGCTAGGGGCCGAAGGCACGCTGCAAAAAACCTTAAGTAATGCCTACAGTGCACCGCAAGAGGTGCACTGACGTCACTACCCCGCTACAGTGGATCTCTATTTGTCAAAAATCTTTTTAATATTAGCTATACGGAGCTTTTTGTTAAACATCGGATATGACAGTGTTTTTAAGGCATTTTTATAGGTAATTGAAAAAAAAAAAGAAAATGTAACTGATATCGCTTTCAGCGCTTTCAATTTGTAAGAAAGATCTCGTCCTCATCTTTCATATTTTTGTCTTTCATTTTCTCCTGGGCACGATTTATGTTGGCCTTTGCTCTTAAGAGTTAATTGACTCCGTGCTTCATAACCTTTGTCCAGCGAAGGAGAGATATTTCCGTTATCTGTTCCAAATACTTCCATTTATTGCGAGCGGGACACTTCATTGTAACAATGAAAACGAGATATTCTTCACTCGGAGTTGAGTTATTTCCTATTGGATGGCAGTACGTAATTTGTTTGTGAGACAGTTAGATCAATTTTCTTTTACTGATGTTTTCTGTGCTGGGTTATTTTTTCATTTATTTAATTATTTATTTATTTATTTTCTTTGAGTTGAACGATATTTATGTCGCGAATATGTTTCTTGAATTTTATTCATTATTTGGTAAAACTGTAAATAATGACATTATCCTTCTACATGTCCTAAATCCTATTATGTTTTCTTTTACGCATACCATAAGAATGAATTTAACAAATGAAAATCCTCTGATAATTGTCAGGATTCTCACACTTTCGAATACATTCCTGTATCTATTATAATTCTGATGCATCCGATTTTGAATGCCATATCACAGTATTTTAAATGATGAAGATTTTAATTAGAATTCTACAGCTTATTTCATTGATTTGGACCAATTTCTTTTTCTATTCCAGAAGTAGTCAAAAATTTTCCATGACATATACATTATAGTTATGACTTTGTTTATCTGCTAACTGGCTACTAAAAATTCTCTCTCTCTCTCTCTCTCTCTCTCTCTCTCTCATCGTCTCATCTCACTCTCCTCTCTCTCTCTCTCTCTCTCTCTCTCTCTCTCTCTCTCTCTGTAGTCGTTTGTTTTTTGCAATGCAGCCCACGGAAAACAAAAACCCTAACTTCCCTGGAGAACGATTCATCCGACGCTTTATCTGGATCTGTCTATGGTTGTCCTGGATGCTATTATCTCCAGTAGAGTTTTATTTCCATTGGTAATTCATTAGTATGGGTGATTTCGTTTGGGTTAACATTTCCTATGGTCGCCCTTTCAAACAGAAGCATGCTACGTTAGTAATTGCTCCTGTTGCTGACAAAGGAATGAACAATTTTATTGGCATTTCGTATTCATGGTTAATGTCTGTACGTAAAATAACAACTGCAAGGTAAAATAACAACTGCAGATCGAAATCATCCTTAATAACACCACATATATGATAAATATGCTATTAAACAGTTTAGTTACCTATTGTTGTTTGTTTTATATATGATAGCTATGAACTTTGCTGACGCTGGTCATAGTTTTGATGGAATAATAAACCCCATATCTATGATTTAAACAATGAAAGGTTCTTAATATTATTTTCTTAACCGGACATTGCTATCTGAAGTCATTAGCGTCTATAATGAAACGTTTCTCACTTCTGAAGGGTCCGGGAAATCGAAAATGGCTGCCAGCTTTTCATGAAATTGCAGAAACTCTGAATGTTGAGTGCAGTATTATATACCTCTATAAGTCTCAGAGAATCTTAGACTTACGCCCATATTGAGCAATCGTTTTTTTAAGATATTCTTCAAAGCCCCATTGCTCCTTCTTTATCATCGTATTTATTGAAAGGGAGAAGGTTATTTACCAAAATTGTACTATATAAAATGCACATACATCATTGCAGGCGAGTAAGATTATCTGAATTATAATTGTGGTCAAATATAATAACTAGATGAAATGAAGATTGTCTCCTTACTATAACGGTAGCCAAACGGGAGGAATATTAATTAATCATAGCAGACATATGTGATAATTATTGAAAACATTGTAGGGGGGAAGTAGATATTAACCTTGGATAGTTCAGAAGGAATCATATGCGTTACTGAATACTAGCAAATATTTATGCTTCTGTGTGTGTGTGTGTTTGTGCGTGTGTTCAAGTAACGTCTTTTGAAAAACACGAACTTTTGCGAATCCTTAGATATGATTTCCCAAAATAAATATCTTATCGTTGGAGGGAATAAAATGAAGTATGGTATGAGTTTTCATTCCTTACCGAGTTTCAATATTTGATGTTTTATTAACGCCATTTCCAAAATCGACACACCTCCAGACAATTTCGTAAAATAACGTTCAGCGATATAAAAGTCCGTCGCTATTTTTCGCATATATTGCTGGGAGAAATTACTTCAAGGAAGATATCTCGGTAATAATGTCACTGAGAGAGAGAGGAGAGAGAGAGAGAGAGAGAGAGAGAGAGAGAGAGAGAGAGAGCTCATAATGAAATTTCTGGTTTGTCGTACAAAAGCCATCAGATAACTTCATTGCAAAAGTATTATTTGACAGAGAAGATCCCGATTTGTTTATCAATTTTATATATATATATATATATTATATAATATATATAATATAATATATATAATATATTAATAAATATTATATTGTATACGTAATATATTATAGCTTTTATATATTATATTAATAATTTATATATATATATATATATTATATATATTATATATATGGTATATATATATATATATATATATATATATATATTACTATATTATAATATTAAATTATTATATACGTTATATACATATATTATTTATATATATTCATACATATATATATAGTAGATTTATATAATATATATATATATCATATATATATATATATATATATATATAATCTATATATATATTATATATATAGATATATATATTTATATAATCTATCTTATATATATACATATATATATATATATATATATATATATATATATATATATATATATATATATATATATATATATTACTTTATCCTGAAAATTAGATATGACTAAAGATTTCCCCTTTCCCTCTCACACCAGCCTTCATGATAATTCATTCTATCGATGGAAAATTACTTAAATTACGTCAGATACATTATTTTTTTCCTGAGCAGCAATTGTCTAAATATTCATAATATCCTCTTTTACCACCAGTAGGCGGAGGCTGCCGGGAGAATTTACGAGTGTAAGAAATTTACGAGTC
>NC_061110.1:105393557-105411057 GCF_015104395.2 Macrobrachium nipponense
ATGGTACTAAGCAGAAATTAGAAATTTTTAAAAATTTCTTTTATTCTCTTGCATTATAAAATTATTAATTCACGATATTGAGCCAAACTTTCTATAAGAAATAAATGCATTTGTAGTTTCTATGGGCTTAATAATGATAATAATAATTTTTTTTTATCACTTTAAAGGTATTACCCATTACATTATTGAAATTAAATTCTAATGCTTTGAATACCGTACCAAAATTACAAGAAAATTAGAATATTTATTTCACATATCACATCCCATTAAACAATATTTCTTAAGGAGAAATAAATCCATAGTTATGTATATGCACACCATTATCTTTAAATACATGTACACATACATAACTGGATTTGTTTCTCCATTTCAAGATTTATGCTACTATGAGTATCTTTTCCAGTATTTCATATGTTAATAAAGAAAAATTAAATCTATTTATAGGGGTTTGCTATACTTTGAATTGGGCTGCATGGTGGAAAAAATACATCTAGCTTGCCAGGGGATTTCAGTAAAGCCAAAATGAAAAAGGCGAATGGGCCTCGATTTTCCCTTTGAATCAGGGCCTATTTTATTGCAGAATGAATGAACGAACGAACCAGGAGGGTTCTGTAAAACACCCACTCCGGGTCCCTCGTATTGAAGGTTCCATCACTGAAAAATTTCATTAACACCGTCCATTTGAAGAACGTCTTTCAAATGGAAGTTGGGAGCTCCGAGTTTTATTTTTATATATATTTATTTGCTGACGATTTTAATGTGTTATCATCTTTCTGAATATTGACTTATCATAGTAAGTATTTTTATACGTATAATTTTCAGAGTGAGCACCAAATCAAATTGCTGCAGACTTTTGTAGAAGGTTCAAAAGGTTTCCGAAGAGGCCATAATTCCAGAACGCTTCTTAACACCTCATTAGTTATTGTACAATTTTGGTCAGTTCTTAAACTTTTTTGGTAGTGACCAAAAAACTTGTCCTAAATAAACCTTAGCGACCCATGCCCTCATAAACAATTTATTTTTATATAATTATGCTTATGAAAATGTATTTCAGAAAACAAAAATTACATGCAGAGGTTTTTATGTATTTCAAGTAGCACAGCTGCATAACAATGATAGATGGGAAAAAACAATTTATTAACTAGCATAAATGAAAAAAAATTCTCTAATAATGATAATAATTATAATGAGAGTATGAAGAGAAACAAAAAGCCCATAAAGCTACTAAAATGGTTTGGCGACCAAACTTCGGGTCGCGGTTTTTGAATTAATAAGCATTTGAAGAACATTTCAAAGACGTCTTTCATAGTGAACTTGGGGCTCTGAGTTATATTTGTGTATATGATATTTGTTTGATTATTTATTTCAATTGTCATTATTTGATCAAATACTGACTAATCAAGATAACTGTTCATAAGTATACTTGATATATATTTATCGCATAAGTCATACGTATTCGAGGCCTTCATAGAAGTATTTTCAAAATGATTCTTATGACATCTCATCTCAAGGACGCTTCTTAAAACCTTATGTAATTCTTAAGATCTGAGGGCAGACAGACAAATAGCCATCTCAATAGCGTTCTTTTACAGAAAACTAAAAACTACTTCTTTCTTGAAAATGTATCACTTCCAATTCATGATTGTCTGCGTTCATAATGAACCGAATGCTCTTTTCATTAGCTAAATTGGGCAATATCTCCCACTCCCTTGTCTTGTTTACCAGTCATTAAGGGTAAGATGACATCAGCAGCATTTACGCTTAATGATTATTAATGAATACTATCTTCTAAGAGGCAATTGGGTAGGACGAAAACAGAATTCATAATATATAATAAGGTAAAACCAGTAACATTCAGGTTTAAATTCTAATTGCAATATTAGTCATGATTCGTGAAAAATTAGAATCTATTGTTTCTTTTTATTTGCAAAAGCTATGCAAACAATACATTTCACCGTTTGTAAAAGAAAAAATGCTATGAAAAGTCCAGAAGAATTTCTTAGGAAATTACAATAGCGGCATTTATACAATTCCTCCTTCCTTGACTATTATCAAGCGAAATTGCGAGGAAAAAAAATGAAAATGATAACCGAATAACGCTAATGTAAGTACATAATTAGCACTTTCCACAATATTCGTAATTATTTCGCGAGGTAATATGCGTAGCAATAATAAGTTGGATTAATTTAAATCAGAATTAATATGATGAGAACATATAGTCTTTATCTCTTGTTGTTCTGCGTTCCCCCTCTCCGAACAGCAATACCTGAGCATCGAAGTGATGCTCAGTTCGATGCTCAGAGCAAATCTTCCCTGCCGCTCTAATGGCATGTTTAGTTCTGCATAATTTCATTCTTTTTTTTCTTTTAATCTTCCATCGGTTTTGTCTCTCCCTTCCACACCCTAATCCGGGCTTTATTCCCCGTTCATTAACTCTTAATTAAATCATTGAGCACCGAATTCCAACCCATTACTTTTTATTCCTCAGCGTTAATGGAAGTAATTGTTTCCAGACCCTATCTCTCCTGCGCTTTATTTTCGGATGAGTCTTGTCCCACTCGCCCCGAGATAAAGCTTGCTGGGTTAAACAAATATTTCATTGACGTAAGAGAATTAATGGCTACGTGTTTATATATATATCTTATATATATATATATATATATTATATATATATACTATATATATATATATTATATATATTAATATATAATATATATATAATATATTATATATAAGATAATATGTGTGTGTGGTGTGTGTCTGTGTGTGTTGTGTGGGCCTGTGGTGTGTGTACACGCGCACACACACACACACACACAACACACACACACATATACAATATATATATATATATATATTATACATATATATATATAATACTATTATATATAAATATGTATATATATGAAATATAATATATATATATAATATATATATATATTATTATATATATAATATATATATAATATATATATATGTGTGTGTGTGTCAACCTTGTGTGTGTGTGTGTGTGTGGGTGTGTGTGTGTGTACACGCGCACACACACCCACCACACACACACACACATTATATATATATATATATAATATATAATATATATATATACATATATTAAATATATATTATTATATATATATATATATATGCTATATATATAATAAATATATATATCTAACATTATAATATATATATATATATATATATATATATATATATATATATATATATATATATATAGTTATGCAATAGCTTTTGATTTATGGAGTCCATTATAGTAAAGACTATCAGGAGTGCTTACGCTTACTTCAGTGATCCATTGTTATCTATCGTGAATCAGGTTGAGAATTTCATATTCAATGTAATATTTGTATAACTTACAGCATAAATGAGTTCTATTATTATTATCAATACATTGCAAAGGTACATTCATCATCAATGGGAACTGTTTTACATTCTATATTATTTTGTATTATATAAGAGACGTATTTGACGTTGTTATGAGAGAAACTTGGTAGCGCGAACATTTTATTTCTTTTACGAAACTTAGATGAGAGCAGCGAACTACTACATGCGATTCTTCAGCAAAAATATATCGCCTCGCCAGAGTTACTGCTCCAGCCGAGGGCCGTTTGGAAACCGGTCTATTTTTAGCCGAAGGGATAATGACGAAATTCCTGGAAGTCGTACACAGATTCTCTCCATGAATTCTCACGTCCCGCCCTCCCTCCCTCCCTCCCTCTCTCCCTCCCTCCCTCTCGTCCATCAGTGAATGTTTCCCCCTCACTCATCCATCTCGTTCTTTGTTCGTCTCTCCTTCAATACTTGTTTTGCCTTCGGGGTTTCTTACGGGTCTCTTACAGATGCGGGATGCTGCTGAAATCGATGATGCTCCGTTAACAAGGTTTTGGCTCCGAGCGATTGTTAATGAAATCTGTAATATTTTTTGTCTTCCTCGTAAGAGAAGTGAAATTTTAATAACTATCCTTGTGTCTTTAAGTTTATGGAAGAATTTGGATTCCTTAATGACATTTCCAAAAGCAAATTTAAGTTTACGCATCTTGTTTTAAGAGCGGTTATGATTTTAATTGGTTTCATAAGTTTAAATTTTTTTTTACTATATCATAGCTTTCATAAAAGTAAAAAATTTATTTTTCTAGTTTTGTCGGCTTCGATGTAGTTATATGTGTGTGTATATGTGTGTGTGTGTGTGTGTGTGTGTGTGTGTGTGTGTGTGTGTACGTTTGCAGATGCATTGCGTCATATATGGTACTTGGAAATAGTTTTGCTCCTATCGTGTTTCGAGTTCAGGACAACTATATTTTCTTCTAATAATCTAAGTTATTTAAACTCGTTTTGGGACGAGCAAGAATACATAATGGAAATTTTGGAGGTAAGAAATATTTTAGTTTTTTAAGGGGCTGGAGTTTAACACCCAGTAAGCTTCTTTCCCTATGATATGTAGAGGAACATTTTCATGGTTGGTTGTAGAGAATTTGCCAATCCCTATATTCCTCTATTTTGATTAAAGCTGGTTTCGTGCTGTAATACTCTTTATGTCAATGAACATGTTCACAAGAACAAAATTTTTGACTGAGGGTTTTATGTGAATATAAGTTTCACGCAAGGATACATATTTTGGCGTATTTAACAGATAGAAGTCTATAAATCAAGAGGCGTATTCTAAGAGCAAAAAAAAAATGAATTAAAAAAAATTATCTTCAGGTTTGAGGTATTAGATGTGTATTATTAACTTCTCAATAACGACTAAGTATTTTTTTTTTTTAAACTATTGTGACGGATTTGTTTGTCCGTCTGCATTTTTTGTGTCCACCCTCAGATCTAAAAAACTACTGAGGCTAGAGGGCTGCAAATTGGTATGGTAGTCATCCACCCTCCAATCATCAAACGTACCCAGCAGCCCTCTACCCCAGTAGTTTTCTTTTTATATTATGTAAGGTTAAAGTTAACTTAACGATATAGAACAGGCAACTACCGGACCGTGCTGACAGTTTCATGGGCCGTGGCTTATATAACATTATACCGAGACCACCAAGAGATTGATCTAGTTTCGGTGGGCCTGATTAACCACTGTACAGAAAACTCGGTTGCGCTGAAGAAATTTCGGCGCACGTTTTACCTGTTTATAATTGTCATTGGAAAACTTATCAAAAGGTTTTTTTAATTACTCTTTACAAAGTTAGTTTTTATGCTAAGATATTCGTTCCAGATACAATGTGAAGCAAAACTATTTTAATTTTTTGCATTCTCTTCAAAAATTACTATAAAAGAAATAAATAAAACGTTAAAATGGTGATTTAAAGTAGGCGAAAATGCAAAAGTCTGCATTTTGCAATATATAATAATCGCCAGAAATAATATTATCAAGATATATGATAAAATAATTTCACAGTGATGAAGATTCATTGCTATTAATGACATGGCATTATGCAGTCTGTATTTATTGCATATGTGTACACTAAATACGGAAATTCTAAATTTGTTTAATATATAACACGAGTAACTATTTTCATTTATAGCACGAAGCAACATAAAATGTTTTTTAACTTTAATTAATTTTTTTTCTTGCTAATTAGCATTCAGGAAGCACCGAATTAAAACAAGTAATGGACATAATGTACAAAATGTAATGTATACATTTTGGATAATGTTTGGATCTGTATATATATATATATATATATATATAAATATATATATATATATATATATGCATATATATATTATATATATATTATATATATATATATATATATATATATTATATATATATATATATATACATATATCTATATATATATATATATAATATATATATATAATATTTACATATATATATATATATATATATATATATATATATATACTATATATATATATATATATATATATATATATATATATACTATATATATTACATATATATATATATATATATATATATATAATATATATATATAGATATTAATAATATTATATATATAATAAATATATATATATATATAGACTATATATATATATATATACTATAATATATAATAATATATATATATATATATATATATATATAATATTATATAATATATATATATATAGTATATCTAATAATATATAATATTATATATTATATATATATCTTTACCTATATATTACATATTAATGTATATGTATATGTCATATATATATAGATCTATATTATATATTTTATTATTAATTTATATATATTATTATATATATATATATATTTAGCGACGAGGAGCATCGCCCCCGCTATTTTCATACTTGGTATGCATTTAGCCATAGTGTAAGACGAACTGGTAACACTCAGTCCCTCCCCTCTCTCTCTCTCTCCCTCTCTCCTCTCTCTCTCTCCTCCACTCCATCAGGTCATCAAATCAGAGTTGGAGTTACAAAAATAGACATTTATTCAAAGCAAAGTACTACTTTAATAATTAAGGTTCTTACAGGTTAATTATCGGAATGGTAACTCACAGATCAATTAACTCAGGTAACCCCCGGTATTTATATAGTCTTAATCAGTTATTAGTCACACCAATTATCTCTTCTCCAAAATACAGTTCCCTCACTAAGACACTTGGTCCCCTCACTAGGACACTCGGTCCCCTCACTAGGATACTCGGTCCCCTCACTAGATCCGCCTGTTTAAAAGACAGGAGAACACACTTGTGAGCACACACAATTGTAAAGACAAAGTCAAAAGATCAACTGAAACAGAACATCTTTACAAAATATGAAGACAAACAAGTAAGCTACAACTTTGGCTAAATCACAGTAACTTACCCATTACAGCTTGGAATATCACTTTAACAAAAATACATTATAGAGCCATCCAGGCTCTTTCTCCCCAAGGCAGCCATCTCTCCCGTTCTGCCTAAAACCTGCCGTTATCAACGGACATAGCTTGTACACGTACACATAAACTCACACTCTTCTTCAACGCCCCAAGTAACTGGTCACAGCCAGTTTTCAAAGGCACCTTGAACAATAGCCTCTTGAACTCACATACCCACAGAACGAACATTGACCTGCTAAGTAAGCATTTTAGCGTCACACCATCCCAGAAAAGATTTATCAGCTTTCTTAAGGTGTCGCTCGGACTCTGTCTCCATGGGAAGTTAAAAATGATAAGTCTGCACATTCTAAAAAAGTCACAGCTCATTACATTATAATGGTATATTAAACATATTATTAATTATAGCCCTCTTTTATATATCAGATGCTCGGCCACCTAAAATTGCTAGCACCTGCCTAGCCATAGCTCACATAAAACAGCTTATACATATAAAACACATTGGCCGGCTCAAAACACAAAATATAGCAATAACTGCACGTCTCTGGCAGCACAAAGTAATGTCTATCACGCTTCATCTTCAATAACAATTGGGTGTATAAACTTTTCTCATTTTGGACTCTTGAATATCCCTCTTTGTCTGCAACTGGCTGCACAGATGTAGCACGCTGTAGGAAGGCGAAACGTCTCCCTGAGGAAGACATCTAACGGCTCCTGTAGACCCAAAAGCGCTGTAGAACTCTGCAGAATTGTAGAAACTCTCGTAATTAGGCAAACGACAGCAACATCTCTGCAACGGCTGGTGGGCGTCTTGCTAGCGTCGGGGAATGACGATTATGGTGTGTTTAAGTATGTCAGTCAAGTCATCGGTCAATCAAAAAACAAAATTAACCCCAGACATACTACTTCTATCAAATAATGACCTCAAAAATTCAGAAATACTAACTGAACGTCTCCCAACTAACTCCATTTAATATGACCACTAAATCATAAGTTATTATCACAACCCTGCAAAAAAAAAATGTTAAGTTCTCTAACTTAATTCTCCAAATTCACACACCAGCACACACAATCCAGAACTCACTAACTCTACGAACTTCTGCACTCATATTTCAAACTCACAAATTCTCAAAAGTAAATAGAAAAGAAAAAAGTAATGAGCCCAAGAAAAAAAAAAAACACTTAACAAGCCCAGACCCGAAAATCAAAAATGTTCTCTCAAGCTCTGATATTACAGCAACCCACAAAACCAGTAAAAATCCTCCAATGTTTAACAGCAAAAACCCTTACTGCTCACATAATCAATTTCAAAATGCCCATTTATGTAAATCACAACGCCGATAAATTACATCTCCCGTCCAAAAGAAATGCTATTCATAGCTCAATCCCCAATTACATCTCTCATAAGAAAAGGAAAAAAAAAAAAGAAAAAATAATAAAAAGATAATCACAAGTAAACTTCCCCCATCACAAAGCACATAATATATGCATGATATATACATAACCCCACGTATTCCCCAACAAATGCAATATGCATAGTTACAGAATTTTTGACATCGCAATTTTCCAAGCTATCGGAAACGGCCAGAAAGCAACCCCTTAAACGTGCAGTTTCATGAAATGCTATGGTCAACATTTCCAGATATTGCAAAAATTCTGAGCAATCACCACTAGAGGAAAAGAGTCAGCACACCGGACTCATCACAGCACTGTCAGCAAAAAAAATCCACCTGCGGACACGTGTGCTCGAACTCCAGCATAAAAATGTCTAGTCATACTTCCAACTTCAGAAACCCATGATTTTCAAAAAAAGGTTCTATACTGACACCAAGTAAGCACATTTCACTAAATT
Organism: Macrobrachium nipponense; assembly: GCF_015104395.2. Taxonomy (NCBI): domain Eukaryota; kingdom Metazoa; phylum Arthropoda; class Malacostraca; order Decapoda; family Palaemonidae; genus Macrobrachium; species Macrobrachium nipponense. The sequence goes on from NC_061110.1 coordinate 105,402,236, forward strand.
ATCTCCAGGATATATCTAAGGTGTTCAAAATTTGTCTCAAAGACAACTCTCACATGATACTCCCCAATTATATAAAAAAATTATCACCTATCCGGGATAAAAAAAAAAAAAAAACGATAAACTCACAAGTCAGCAATTATATACCTCCAAAAGTAACTCACTGGTGATCATAAAAAAATCACATCTCCATAGGACCACAATGCAGTAATGATACTGGCTTCCAATTAGTCACAAAACCAGAAAGAACCACAGAACCCTTCTCTTGGCTCGAAAAAACTCACAGAGAAAAAAAGTCATAACCACAAAAAAGAAGGTCACCCCCAAAGATTAATGCCATCTCCATATACACACACACATATATATATATATATATATATATATATATATATATATATATATATATATATATCACCATATTAATAATAAAACCACTCCGGTGATAAAAACATTTCCTCCATTTAATTATAACCACACCACTATATTCCTAACCACCACTCCAGCAATAAAAAATATTCACCTCTGTTTCGGCAAATAAAAAAAATACTTACCTCTATTTCCCCAAATAACTCCATGTGGAATGAAACAAGTCTCCAAAAATTATTATATCTCCAAGCAGGATAATAAAAAAGGAAACCCCATCTCCAAAAAAATGCACTCAAAGCACTTAGCTGACACAATCATGAATATAGCCACATATCTCCTCATAAAGGTGTCTCCATTTGCAACAAAGATGGCTGCAAATAATTGAACTAAACATAGCTCTCACCACCATAGGCCTAGACTGTGGAAATTATATCTCCAACACAATTAGAAAAAATATCAAAAGGCCAAAAATATTATACCTCCAAATTATATGTCAAATTCTCTAGGAAAATAACTCAATGTTATAGTAAAAAACTATAAACTCTCTGCTTAGCATAACTGCTGAGAAAAGCCAAAAACTCGGCAAATAACAAAACTCGGCAAATAACAAAACTCAAAGTTCAGTGTCTAAGCAAAGACTTCTCCATATGCACTACGACATAGGCCACTAGAAACTTAACCAAGCTCCCTATCTCTGGCAAAATTGTCACAAATACAACAAAGCTATTGTGCAAGAAACCCACAACTTCTGGAACACAAATATCCAGAAAAAAAAAATGTAGTGCCATTACGTATGCATTAAAAAAAAAATGCAAAAATTCTCCTATAAATCTCTCTGTAGCATCAAAAGGCTGAAATCATAAACACGTTCCCGAACAATGACTCTAAGTCACGAACTGAGATATTAAAAACAATTCACACAAACTGGAGAGAAAAAAATAAATTCAAATTCACTCATGATAAAAAAACTTGCGTCAGCGACGGCTAACTTCCAAAAAGGGAAAAAGAAAAATCAACGGCACTGTTAACTATCCCCCGTGACTCACAATTATCTGCTGAACTCATAGAAAAATAAAAACAACAAATGTGTCGCTAGTTCCTCCCAAATCCAGCAAAAAAAACAATACCACCCTCGATAGCATTACAACGCCCATGTTAGTATATAAAAAAATCACCAGTATCAGTATAAAAAACATCACCAATGTTAGTGCTTGCCTATTCACCAAAAATTCAGCACAAAATTCACCAAAAGTTCAGCAAAATTCAGCACAGTTCACCAAGATTCAGCCAGATTCATCACCCATGAACTACTGACATATTCTCCAAAGTCATGGAAACTCTGTAAATAATTAACCACAAAACTTCTCCATAATTCATTGTAATAATTCTCCATAAATATAATTATCTGAAAATAATATAAAAAATCCCTCCCATGAAATATCTCAAATAATGATAATTCTACTTAAGTACTTCTCCCGTAAAATATCTCAAGTAATAATGATAACAAGAATTCTCCAGTAAAATATCTCAAGTAAGGGCATTAATATTGCCAATCACCCAGTATACACCAATATTGCCACACCCAAAATCAACACCATTTCCCCAGTATACACCAAACACAACATGAGGCACCCATCTACCACCAATGGCGACACCACCTGACAACATCAGTCAGCAATCATCATCAGTCAGCACCACAGGGCATCACCATTCAGCACCACTCGGCAATCACCATCACTCAGCACCATTTTAAAGTAATCTCCCCAACACCAATCAAATCTCATTAAAAAAAAATAATCACTGTGACCCCATTTATAATTATGCCTTCCAAAGCATAAGGAAAACTTACACCACATCCCATTTGTATATCATTTCCTTTTCTCTTCATTCAAGAGAAAGAAAATATCTTTATAAAAAAAAAAAACCCTACGGGCATCTCACATCATCAAGTAATCATTATCAGCTGATGTCCTGTGACATTGGAAATTTCCTTATTCAAGGCCAGATTCTTCTCCCAATACCCCGACACAAAGAAAAAAAAAAAAAAGAAGGAGTTCACCCCCACTACTACCCTCCCCTTGCAATACCCCTCTGGGTTGGTTCAGCAGAAATTAAGCTAACCGCGTAAGATCAAGTGGGCGCTCTATTTCCAAGCAAAACCACAGTATTGGATGTATGAAAACCATTCATACACACACACATGTATTAAACAAAGATGAATGCGTCTCTTCTAAACATGTGCCAACAAAAAAAACACATCACTTTCTGCTACTCCCATGGGGAAAAAAATGCGGTATCCCAAACCAATCCCATAACACAAAATGATTAAATAAAACATCCCCCAGGACTCAAAAAAACACATTGTAACACTCACCGCTTCACAATGAGAGAAAACCTGGAATCTGTGCAATCATAAACACGCGAATCTCATCGGCACAACTCAAATGCGCTCAGCAAGAAGGCACTCACAAAATCTCAGTCCTAACTGTCTGACCAACTCCCTCGAGGCATCAACATGGGCAAATTTGATGAGCCTAGTACAATCCTTCCCTTCCCATCACCACAGTCAACGGATGGATATTTCTCATTCCCTCTCACATAGCAACTGAAATTTAACAATTTTTCCACAATCTTACAAAAGGCTTTTTCGTTCGACCACCGCTGGCACCACTATTAACAACGAGGAGCGTCGACCCCTGCTATTTTCATATTTGGTATGCATTTAGTCATAGCGTAAGACGAACTGGTAACACTCAGTCCCTCCCCTCTCTCTCTCTCTCTCTCTCTCTCTCTCCCTCTCTCCATCAGGTCATCAAATCAGAGTCGGAGTTACAAAAGTAGACATTTATTCAAAGCAAAGTACTACTTGAATAATTGAGGTTCTTACAGGTTAATTATCAGAATGGTAACTCACAGATCAATTAACTCAGATAAACCCCCGGTATTTATATAGTCTTAATCAGTAATTAGTCACACCAATTATCTCTTCTCCAAAATACAGTCCCCTCACTAGGACACTTGGTCCCCTCACTAGATCCGCCTGTTTAAAAGACAGGAGAACACACTCGTGAGCACACACAATTGTAAAGACAAAGTCAAAAGATCAAATGAAACAGAACAACTTTACAAAATATAAAGACAGACAAGTAAGCTACAACTTTGGCTAAATCACAGTAACTTACCCATTACAGCTTGGAATATCACTTTAACAAAAATACATTATAGAGCCATCCAGGCTCTTTCTCCCCAAGGCAGCCATCTCCCCCGTTCTGCCTAAAACCTGCCGTTATCAATGGACATAGCTTGTACACATACACATGAACTCACACTCTTCTTCAACGCCCCAAGTAACTGGTCACAGCCAGTTTTCAAAGGCACCTTGAACAATAGCCTCTCAAACTCACATACCCACAGAACGAACATTGACCTGCTAAGTAAGCATCTTAGTGTCACACCATCCCAGAAAAGATTTATCAGCTTTCTTAAGGTGTCGCTCGGACTCTGTCTCCATGGGAAGTTAAAAATGATAAGTCTGCCCATTCTAAAAAAGTCACAGCACATCACATTATAATGGTATATTAAGCATATTATTAATTACAGCCCTCTTTTATATAACACACACACACACACACATATATATATATATATATATATATATATATATATATATATCATATATTATATATATATATATATATATATATATATATATATATATATATATATATATATATATATATATATATTACGATTTTTCCTGATATTAGAATATTTCATACACTCAGAATTTATTCTCGCCTTACTTACCAACGAATAATATCAGTTCCCACTATCTTTACTTACCGAACTATTCTCTACCTCGTTGTGCCACGAAACAGACGAGCAAAATATCTAATCATTATCATTATCATTATCATTATCATTATCATTATCATCATGAAATTCAGATGTGTCGTCTTTCGATATGACGTATTACCTAAGCATGACGTCACGGCATTTTTCCATAGTGTTAGACAGTGTACTGGAAACGATAGACTTTTTATGATTCATGTTTCATTTCTTGGTATTCACAAGTAACGAAGAACCTAGAGAAGCCCTATAAATCATGTTTCATTTCCTGGTATTTTTACAGGAGATATAGGCAAAGAAAAACGTGGAGAAGCCCGATAAAAAGTGAATAATAGAAGGGTAATTTAATTTGCTGTGAAAAAAGAGATAATTTTGAAAAGTATTGGAGCTTAGGGAAACTAACAGCCAAGAAAAAAATCATTCGATGGTTTTAGTTGCACATCAGTAGATTAGGTATTCCTCTTGCCGAAATGTACATCAGAGAAGAATCTTATCTTCTTTTAACCGTTAGTAATATATTTAATGATAAACAGGGTAGTTATAATCTCATTACATAAAGGATTTAGGCAGTAGGGAAACCATTAAGGTAAGAGAAGAAAAGTTCATTAAAACATTCGCTGTTGAATTAAATATGCTTATCCGGACGTTCATATACATATCCCTACTCTGAGTCAGTGAAAGTTCATTTTTCTTGATCAATTAATTTATAGTTCTCTTGCGTCATTTATTTTATTGTATAGGACTAATATCGTTGATATTGCTAAGCCATCAATCATCACTATAAAGGAAAAGGTCAAGAAACTAATGTACAATAATTTTTTGTATAAATCTTATTGCCTGAGCTCTGCAACCTTGATATTGGGCAATCAATTGTAAAAAGTTTATTTTGACTCGAACGAATTATTTATTCCTTGGTCATTAAAGATTTGTAGCAACTTCAGCAACAGTAACTATTACGTTTACACAATTTGCTTTAATGAAGGAGCAAAATCCTACCAGATCAGCCATGAAGGCGAAGGTATTTGTAAATAATATTGGTTAAGTATTACTACCTTACCGAACTTTATGAAGCGTCAGTTCCAATCTTGGTCTTTCATTCTGTTGGGGTGAATAATTCGATTGTGTTTGAGGAAAGAAACGCCATTTGAATAGATATAGTAGTACAGAGCATTTCCAAAGTGCTAAGTGTAATATTTCCAATATTGTTACAGCAAATCAGCAATAAATATACAAAATCGGGTTTTATTTAATACATAGAATAAAAAAAATATACCCAAATTTAATTTTTCTCAAAAGAACCCATAAGCCCCTTTCAAACTCACAAACATTCTGGAGTCTCGCTATCCTCCATCACTCGATATCACTCCAGGGCTAACACACAATAGCACCAATATCTCGTACTTTTTTTTTATGGGAGTAGCAATCGCTCTTTGTTGTACGACTTTATGGGTTATCCATTCCTCAATTCCTCCCTACATCCGGTCATAAAAACTGGCATTCTATCTGTATCGTAAATCATTCTCCCTCGCCTTACTGATACAAAGATAGGTTTGATTTTCCTTTTTCAAAATAATCAGCTGGAACTATTTCATTGTATGAAAAAATCATGCAGTCAACTGGGCAGGAACAAAATAGAATGCAATAGAAAAAATGTCGTTGAGTCTAGGTTAATAAAATAAAATTTTGGCAAGAACATGAATACTGAAAATGTCGTTTAGTCTAGGTTGATAAAAGAAAATTTTGGCAAGAACATGACTATTAAAAACGTGAATCTAGGTTAATAAGAAAACGTTGTCAAGAACATGAACATTAAAAATATCCTTTAGTGTAGGTTAATAAAAGAAACTGTTTGGAAGACTATGAATATTAAAAATGTCGTTGGGTCTTGCTGTTAAAAGAAAATTTGGACAAAAACATGAATATTTAAAGTACCGTTGAGTGTTGGTTAATAAAAGAAAGTTTTGACTAGAAAATGAATATTAGTCAGGGCATATATACATGATCAATTCACCACAAAAAAAATATATAAGTTGTTTTATTTTAAGGAAAGTCCTCGAAAAACAGTGGAAAGGAAGCAGGGGGCTCCGCAAGGATTTGTAAAATTTGACCTGTCACTGTTGAGGGTAGGACTCCGCTTCAATTTATATCAGTCCCCTGAAGATAGCATAGTTTTTCATCTCTTGCCGGTGGGGGCGTTTGATATATATATTCGTGTATATATATATATATATATATATTATATATATATTATATATTATATATATATATTATATATATTATATATATGAATAATTATCACATCGAACCGCCGTGATCCATTTATATATCAATTCAAGCTACAAATGTCCTTTAATATCTAAATTCACTAAAAAAATTCCCCTTCGGTACATATATGAAAATATATCATTTGGGAGGTAAAGGGAATTTAGATATTAAAGGACATTTGTAGCTTGAATTGATATATATATATATATATATATATATATATATATATATAATATATATATATATAAATAAATATATATATATATATATATAAATAAATAAATATATATATATATATATATATATATATATATATATATATATATATATATATATATATGTGTGTGTGTGTGTGTGTGTGTATGTATGTGTGTGTGTGTTAATGCTCTAGTATGCGGAAAAACATATTTCCCAGCATTGAAGAGGTCGGTGATAAACTTATAATTTCATACATCCACAGGAAATAATAATTTTCTTTACGTGATATTCATGAGTTTATGAATGCCATAACTGATAACTGAATGAGAGAAGTGAACGTCAGCTTCCAAATGTGCTCTTGTAACTTCGAAGGCACGAGTTGAATCTTGCTCGCGAATCATATGCAATAAGGGGGAAGTTTTGGGTTGTTTTATCTGGTCTTTCTTGACAGTCTGCGCTTTTTGAAATAGAAATAACGTAAAAAAAAAAGAAAAAAAAAACACTCAAGCCGTTATTAAAGAATAATATACAGAATCGGGATTAAAAGAATGGATAAAATACATATACCAAAAAGAACTACAGGACTATATAATTAGATATAAAAGGGCTTGTTATAATATAATTTCAATTTTTGAATGGACCGAAAGTAAAACGGGGAGGACCACTTATTAGGCAAAAGCTGATGAAAATAAATCACGGTAAACTGAATCATTTTTTTGAATATGTAATCATAATCCTTCATGGAAATATACCTTTAGCAACTTAATCATTAAACTCAGGTTCAGGCTCATATCCATTTCTTCATGTGTTTGATACTTATTCTATTCAATTCTCAAGTTTTTTTTTTTCTCTCTCCGTAAGAATAAATATAAAATTTGTTCTAAGCAACTTATATTCAACTCTCCGTCAGGCATTCCCTCTGGTTCTCCTAAATTAACTCTAAACACACAAGGCTGATGAAGTTAAGTTTAAATTTGGTTACGGTTGGCGAATGTAAGCTGATTCGGGCTCGGTTAGGTTAAGTTAACGTAGCTGGACTTTGTAGAACAGGAAGTTAGTTTCATTAATTTCCCTAAAAACACTCCGACTTTGATTCATTTATAACAGAATTTAGTCGAAGTATGTTTCACATTAATTCCTTCCCCCCAACTCCCAACCCCCCTATTTTTATACATCATGCATAATATTTGGTTAGTGATATATTTTGAAGTCAGAAATAACGCTGAAATAATTGCATGTTCAGAGAGAGAAACAAAAGGGCTGTCATACGTACCTATGAAATAATTCTATTATGAATTAAGTTTAGTAGAAACATAAACAAAACTGGGAATTTTGAGCAATTCACTTTCAGAGCAGCAATGTCCATAAACCGAAATTTGAAAGCAAGCGGGTATGAATCACTGAACAAAGATAAGCAGGAGAAGTAATCTCGAAATGATTTCAATCAATTCCTACAAAGAGCACTTACATAATTAGTACCTGACTCATTAGCTCTCTCGCCCCATCCTTTTATCATCTTGTCGTTACGTGGTTTAATCCCTCTTTATCATTAGGAGTTTATTCGTTTATTTTTGTCCTTCTACTGTGACACACGACCCATTGATCTCTTCTGATTGAAGTTAAGTCTTTTTCAAGTTTTCATGGCGATAATTACGTTGAGATGCGAGGGGTTAAAACAGCTGAATAATTAACTTAACGTATATCCTTTACTCCGCTCACGCCATTTACGTTTTGCTAATGAAAGTACGTTTTATGCGTGTCTGCTAATTTATTTGCACACGCAAGTATGAATTTATCATTGCAAGAGAAATATAAGGATGAACATAAATCTATGTACGTTTAGTACGGTAGGATGTAGATATAAATGATTGTAAACATAACAGATATATATATATATCATATATATAATTATATATATATATATATATAATTAATATATATATTATATATATATAGATAATATATATATATATATATATATATATATATATATATAGGTATATATAGTATATCATATATATATATATCTATCTATATATATTAATATATATAATATATATATATTTATATATATATATTTTTTACAGGATATGATATATATATTATATATATTAGATTATTATATATATTATTATATATATATTTTA
>NC_061110.1:105413557-105418557 GCF_015104395.2 Macrobrachium nipponense
TAAATTATTCTATATATATATATATATATATATATTATACACACATATATATGTATATATATATATATATATATATATATATATATATATATAATATATATATATATATATATATACACACACATATATGTATATATATATATATATATATATATATATATATATATATACTATATATATATATATATATATATATATATATAATATATATATATAAATATATATAATCTAAGCAGAGCTCTGTATACAAGTAATTTTGACATCAATATTAGTGGGTATGGACATACATTTTCTGCCGTTGTGTGGTCGGTAATGCTGTAGTCTATGGTACCAGATCTCATCATCTTGGATGTAAATTCAAAACACTTGAGATGTGCCAATAAAAGTATTACAAAAAAACCATACTTGACACTTTTATACTTCCAAAAAAAGCCACAAATAGAACTTTTTTTTCTTGTAATAACTTAATCCCTTAATCTAATCTGCCACTTATCATAAAATAGCCACGTTTTAGCAATGTAGCATTTTGCTATCACAATGAAAATCAGCGCCTCAGTGGCGTGGTCGGCTTGGTGTTGGCCTACCACCTCGGTGGCCGCGAGTTCGATTCTCGGGCATTCCACTGAGGGGTCAGAGATGTGCATTTGTGGTGATAGAAGTTCACTCTCGACGTGGTTCGGAAATCACGTAAAGCCATGCAACGTAAAAATACCATACAAACAAACAAACAAACAATGAAAATCTGTTGATTTCGACTCTGAGCTCAGAATAAATCATAACAGGAATATGCACTATAGATTTAAAACAAAGTCTTTCGTCTCGTAATGGCTGAATGGATTATACTACTGTCGCCTACGTATCAACAACTAGGCAATTGTTCTACTCTTATTTCGGGTTGATGCTCTTATTAAATATAAAATTACTTTGGATGTAAGTTATACTAAAGTAAGGCGAATTTATTAATTATTTGTGGGCTACTATTTCATCAAACAAAAGGGATGCATGTTACAAACGTAATTGCCTACCATGGTAGGGGATGCTTGATTCCAATTAAAAAAAAAAAACATGAATTTCCCTGACATACATTACTACATAGTCGAAATAAACACGTATCTCCCTTGATGACTGAACGAATAATGTTTCCGTCACCAGCAAACAGTCCATCATGTCGTAGGTTCCAGACCTGGTAATGAACAGGCACTTGCCAGATGCAGTAAACTTGGTAGTATGCTACTCCCAAGCCAAGGTCATTCGATATTAACTCCTCGGGGAACACTAATTATTTTGCGGTTTGGCTAATTTCTGGATGTATTCCATTTTGAGGGCTACACGAAAGTAATAAGAAGCAGCTCATGTAAAAATATAGGATTTAAAAACACAAAAAAATGAGTCTTTAAACTAGTAAATGCTTTTTCTTCACCTGTTATTTTCCAGAGATCTCTTTCGTCCTTCAAATTCATTATCAAGATTGGGTTGTGTGCTATGATTGTTGGTCTGTGATGTCAAGCTGATTTAAAATGAAAATTGTTAATCAGAATTGAAAAGCATGATGGAGTGTTCTAATGATTCATAAATTAAACATAACTAACCACATTAGGAAAGCAATAAATAATATTCATCATATTAATAACAAAGTTTATTTGCCCCTGACAAAGCATTATACAATATTCAAAATAAAAGCAGCCGGAAATAAAACAAAAACAAAATAAACATGAAAAACAAAATATCCACTGTGCACAAAAGAAGCTTGATTTGAAAGAAAATTACATATGATAAAAGTTGTAATGCTAGTATTAAAAGTGGTAGTAGTAGTTACCTTGTTCATTACATAGAGACGTTATGGGCATTTTATCTTTAAGCTGTTGTGATGGATCTATAGCCGGCAGAGAACAAAACCTGAGGATGTTTACCCAGCGCATAATGTGATGTCAGCAAACAAGCCGAATGAATGTCCAATTAGGGCAGCTATGTTTGCCTCTACAATGTGAGTAAGCAATGCATAAACCACTTGATGTGAAATGTCTCGCCGGGGGTAAGGTTATAATATGGGGACCTGAATGTACGAGTATATTACTAACGGTAGAAAGTCCACATTAATTTCCAAGTGAACAAGATTAATTTTTACACAGCGTTATTGAATTACTTTCCTGGAAGTCGAGATGAGATTCGATATACAGTTTTAATAAAACTCCATCCACTTACGTACACCGGAGCTGTAGAGTGTGTGTTTGACAATTTCACTTACAAAAATAGGAAACACTTGAAAAATAACGGGAATTCCACCCCAGACTAACAGTTGAGAATGAAATGGTCGTACATTCTTGAGCCAATATATATATATATATATATATATATATATATATATATATATATACATATACATATATATATATATAGATATATATATATAGTATATATATATATACATATATATACATATATATACTATATACATATATATATATATATATATATATATATACTATAGCATATATAACATATATATATATATATAGTATATATATATATATATATATATATATATATATATATCTATATATATAAAAATATATATATATATATATATATATATATATATATATATATATATATATATATTATATATATATATATATATCTATAATCATATATGTATCCTATACTCTATATATATATATATATCTATATATAGTATTATATCTATCTATATATATATATAATATCTATATATATATATATATACATATATATATATATATATATATATATATCTATATATATATATAAAAAGTATCATGTGCGTGTGCATATACCTTGCAATGGGGGAAACAGTGACGAGAATAAAATAAGATCAATTGTTTTAATTTGATTATGATGTACTAAGCAATTAAAATGAGAATAATATTGAAATGAAATAAAAATGCATCCTAAATGAAGATCAAAAGTTAAACCTAATAAATCATAATAAGAAAAATAATGTAGATTAATCTAATACTTTGGGATGAAATAATATACCTGACCTTTTCAATACATCTGGAAATAATTTGAATAGCAATAAGTTGGTATTCATCTATAGACTCTTTTTTTTTTTTATTACCAGAAAACGACTCAGAACGACTGTGAATTCCAAAGTGGGGCATTTTATCAGCTTTAAGCCTTATTCGGCAGTTCTATAACCGGTCAAATTATTTTGTGTTATGTTTGTTCATTATACAATGAAACTAAGAAAAAAAGTTAAATGTTCTCAGAAAAATTATTTACGAAGTCAGTCATGCATTGGTGAATACATATAAAACGGGAACAAATACCTAATTGGTCTTTTATCAGCGTAAGTACTGGTAATTCAGTCCTGGTACTAATAGTACATGGAAGGTATCATTTCGCTTATAACCAGACAAACCGTCATCAATTATTGAAGCGTATTATTCATCGTTAAGACTTGTGAATTTTTGCGTACATATATATATATATATATCTATATATATATATATATATATATATATATATATATAGTATATATATATATATATATATATATATATATATATATATATATATATATATATATATATATATATATATATAGATATATGTTGTTGCATGATCTCCAGTTAAATATCTTCCATGTTAATAAACAATACGTCAGATAGATGACGGAGATGCTGTTAGAGAAAAAGAAAAGCCAACATAAATAACCCACGAACAGTATCGTAACTTCATGCCCATACATAATTCTTCCAGAAGGTCTTATAGCTACATTTTCCAGGTTAATAAACGCCACAGCTTGTCGTTCGGTATTTGTAGTGAAAAAGTTCAATCATAAACTCATTCTTTCACTATAACTTTTACTATAAATATCCCCAAGTATACTTGGGCAATCTGTAAATAATCTTGAGGAACTGATGGGATATGGACCATACATTGAAGGAGTTTGAAAGTTTCTGAAAGTATTGAGGAGGAAAACTTTGCCCGAGATGGTTAGGCCTAAAATAGAATCGTTATAGAGGTTAATACGAGCTTGTCTTTTCTAAATGGCTAGGATATGAGAGAGGAAAGGAATCCTCGCAAGTTAATGGAATAAGTGATGCCCATACACGCTTGCATAATTTATTCATGTTTATTATAGTATACGATATAATATATATATATATATATATATATATATATATATATATATATATAGATATATATATATATATATACATATATATATATATATATATATATATATATAATATATATATATATTATATACATATATATTGTGATGGTTTGGTATCCACCACAATAATTACACTTACCAATACACATATGTATTAAAAAAAAAACAATACGTAGTCCACAAAAGGTGGAAAAATATTCATAACAAAGGTGTACATACTCAATTCAAGGGGTCAAAGAAAATACTCTAATAAAACCCTTAATTTAATACACAAATTACAGACGGAAATGACACCTGAACCTCATAAATACAGTAAATAATTAACAACACTCACACTTAATACCTAACACAGAAAACAACTACACACTTAAATGGACAGGTCATTAACACATATATTTAAAAGGGTAGAGGGTCCAGAAAGGAGGAGACCAAAGAAAGAATGAATATCCTGCCAAATTATAAACTAAACACCGACATCTCCTCAAAAATAATTTATAAAATCTGTTCTACACGTCTGGAGAATCACTTAGGGTGGTTGGGAAAAGGAATGGTTCCCAAAAGCTGTGGCAGAGGACAGAGTTCCATTAAGTCCTGCCAAGACTGCAGCAGTGCTGACGTAGCCGTGATCACTACTCGAAATGCAATGCAGGGGCAATACCTTCATACCTAATGACAGAGAGGTCCCCTAGATAGCTTAACTAAACCAAGGGTTGGTGAAAGGAGCTGAAGAAAATATAATCCTGGCAGGGGGAGAATTTCACTCGTCCTGCCTCTCCAAAATCCACAAAATTCCAGGATGCTTCACCTACAGCAACAGTAATATCTTTCAGCGGCAGCA
>NC_061110.1:105423557-105446057 GCF_015104395.2 Macrobrachium nipponense
TATTGCATCATTTAGGTAAGCTCCCTTCCTACCATTCCCATTGGACAGCCCTCAGAAATACTCAATGGGTCGGCAAAGGGAAGGATTCTTTCCTAAAACATCTCTTCGTCGAATGTGATAGTTTTTAAGTCATTTTCCCTTCATATTTACCGTTGTTGTAAACTGCAATTGCTTGTGCTTCAGGACATCGTGGTTGGATTCAGTGTTTAATCTTTCTATATATCTTTAGTATATGTGTGTGAGTGTGTGTGAGTATGAAACATCTAGTAAATACGGTCTTCATATGGCAGAAAAGGATTAAGCTTGTCGTTGCGAGTATTTCTGTCAACCCTTTAAACTAAAAAAAGAAAAATAATAATACCATATACCATTAAACATTCAGAACGTTTTATAAAGCAAAATGTTTGCTGTTAATTATTTATCATTAATTATTTATTATTATTATTATTATTATTATTAGTAGTAGTAGTAGTAGTAGTAGTAGTAGTAGTAGTAGTAGTAGTAGTAGTAGTAGTAGTAGTAGTAGTAGTAGTAATGTTTGCAGATAATTGTAATGCATTCTCTACCTTAGCATCCTTTTTATAACATTGTAATAGAAAAATATTCCGATAATCAAGTTTTATTTTGCCTAAACTTTGAGTAATTTTGCGTGCAATATTTCTCATCTTCATCTATATGACAGTATTTTATCATTCAAATTTCTAGTCTATTTTTTCACTGAGAGTCAAACACAGATGTATTTTTTTTTATTTGCATAAGGATGATAATATAATTGACCTTTTAGAAATATATCTACCTTTATTAAGCCAATTCCAATGTGAATAATTAGCAGTCTGTTTCTTAGAGTCTCACATGTCATGTCAGTACCTGTAAGAATACTTGCAGTATGTACATATTCTCCCAAGAGCATATAGAAGCATTCTTAGTCTCGCAACAGATATTCCATTTCTAGGTAAGGATATCATGGGACAATATTGTATTCCCTCGTAAGTCGTTAGAGCCTGCGTTCCCTTATATAGCAAAATGTTAAACCCTCGGTGCCATTTCCAGCAGCATATGTCGCTGTTTTTCATCCTGAGACCGAAGGCTGGTTTTATTCCTCTGGATTTTTCCTTTGGTCGAACTAGATATTTTTCAAACCTGTTTTTTTTTTTATTTTTTTTGCAGAAGGTATCTGTTACCATTTTCATGTTTATTTTATGACTTAATTATTTTTATTTTTTCCTGAACAAGAAAATCACACTGATTTCTTCACTAGGATTAAGCTTTCTACATTTTTTTCATATGAATTTTAATTAGTTATCCATTTCCTTGGAAGAAATTACAACTTTAGAATGTTCCTTTTGAAATTGCGTTTCATGGATTATTTCTAGCATATATTTTTGAAAATTCAGTAACCAACGCTGGGATTATACTTTCATTAGGCAATACTGAATTATTAGGGAGAGTTACTCCGAATTAATAATTTATTTCGTCTCCATTTACATGACAATGCGACAACAATTCATGCTCTATTTTGTCCCTTCCAGAGGTAAACAAAATATTATAATTTATATTAAAGATTTCTTTGTTTTTACATTTCTTCTATTTATATATCTATTTCCATAGATATGTAATACTATTATATATCTATATCTTATATCTATCGTCTATATATACATATATTTTCTATATTCTATATATATATGTATATATATGATATATAAGGGAATATAATATATATATATATATATATAAATATATATATAGATCTATCTATATATATTATATATATAATATATGTAATATATAATATATTTAAAATATATATATATATTATATATATATATATATATCCTATATATATAGATATATATATAATATATATATAACGATATATATATATATATATAATATATATATAATATATATTTACATATATTTTATTATGTATATATACATATATATATATATATAGTATATATATATATATATATATATATATATATATAGATATATATATATAACATATATATATATATATATATATTTCTTTATTTGGCATGTAAGAAGTATGTTGACATTTTATCCATTTCTAACTTTTTTGCTAAATATCGACCTATATATATAATAAACTCTCTACAGATCCTAGGGACTAAGGCAAAGACTTATCTACGTAATAAAAAACAGCAACTTTGAACTGCTACGATAAAGCAGTTATTTTTGTTTACAATAAAGTAATTATTTTTAACCGCTCAACACTTTGACCACCTGGGAAATATAACAATTGCTCCAACATAGAACGGTTAACGTAGTAGGTATCAGGGGAGTTCTAAGCTTTGAGATCTTGAAGCTTATTGATTCGAGAAGGAAATTCCATTGGCGTGCTGGAAATGCTCAGAAATGGAGGACTGCAGATGTTTACTTGGTGAGTATTTGAAAGAGCTTTCGTCAAAGGCCTTTCTGTTACACAGCTCATGGGTTAGGTAACTTAATATTATGAATGCAAAAATGAAAGTTAGAATAAAATAAATAAAAACACGCTAGAAAAAAAAGGGATTGTTCATTTTACATTATGAAAAAAAAAACTTCTTCCCCGTAATATCTGAATCTGGTGTTTCTTTGGAAAAATCACCTCTTCTGTAGACTTCAAAACTTATTTTACTATTTGAAAGATTTGCACCTTATAAAATATGAGCCTGATTTTAAAATGAAATCATTCTTGCAATGATTCTTTCATAGTCCTGTGCTCTCCATCCTCTGCTTCTCCACTTCCGATTCTATTTTCGAATCCAAGAGTTTATTCTCTACCACTTTCAGGTCTTCAGTTTCTGTTATATCGGTAAAGTTATTCCCTCACATCTCACGTTCATGACATTCATTATTATTCCACCTCCTGATGTCTTTTTTATTCTTATGCTGACATTATTGACCCCTCTCCTTTTAACAAGAATTTTCCTTTATCCTTTTCATCAGCGGATATCTCGTCAATGATTTTATGTTCAACCTAACACCAATGCCACTTCATGAATTCATATCTATGTTGGTCCACATGATTTCCTCTATCTCTTCATTTAATTTCGCAGTGTTGACTTGAGTACTCAGTAGATAAAATCTTATTCATGTTCATATTTTTCACCTATTCAATTGACATATAATCGTATATCTTGCTTATCTTTTAAAATGGTCAGTTCTAAATGATACCGTCTTATCCGGTTTAAAAACGGCAATTTTACCCGATACTCATCCATATTCTATCACCGAGTGTTACAAGTGCTATCGAATACAGAATGTTACGGAAGGACTCCTATGATCAAATTTAGTGTCGTTACGTTCCCCGGAGGAACTGATATACACAAGGAATATTTGCTCAGCCTTTTGGCTATAAAATATAACTCTTCAAACATTGTAACAACCAAAGCTCAGCTTATATCTCCAACTTAAGCCAACATTAACTTTGCATTTCTGGTCAAACAACGATAATAAATTTTACCATCCGTGGCATTTACCTTAACAGAGATCCTTGTGTGCTGTTCTAACACGTGCAAAGATAGAGCAAACTGAAGATGAAAATCCTTTTCTTTAAAGGATATTCGCAGTAATATTTCGCTGTACAGATTCTCAGAAGGATTAATTGCTTTACAGAACTTAAAACTCATTCAGAAGCAGAGCGAAGAGGGGGAACTGCAATAATCTTCAAATATTTGTGTTGTAAGACGGTTCTACCTGTCCTAATATTTTTGCTTATAAAACGCTCCTATGTTCAAGTGCACATATATACATGAAACCAGGAACACACACACACACATATATATATACACTGTGCTAAATAAGTTACATGAAATGCTTAGACACAATTATCCTCAAATTAGGCTTCAGCTTTTTTTTTTTTTACTAATTCATTTGCTGTTGGATCACTATTGAGGGAGAGACGTATTCTTCCTGTTGACCTTCATTCAGATGTCGTTCATTTGTTTACTTGTTCCCAGAATTTTGGAACTGAACCATCCCCGTTAGAGTGAGATGTCCTGTTTCTAAACCATTGTTTTCAGCATATGAGAGCCCAGTTTTGCACTAGGCTATACTTTTACCTGACTAGAATAATTTTACGGTACTGTCTTTCTGTTCGAATAAAAACTGGATCTCCCAAGTTCAGTCTTTGTCTATAAACAACTTAGAACCGGAGGTAAATAACGATCTCTGTCATTCAAAAAAAACCAAAAACTATTTTGATGAGTTGGGTTTAAAAGAAAAATTAAACATGCTCTTAATTACAATAAACGTAAATAGAAAATATTTTTTTTGTTCTGAAATATTTCCTTCTATCCAAGTTACGAACAAAACCTACAGCTACTGAATATATTTAGAGGAAAATATGCTTTGATGGGCACGTACTCTAAAACTGAAAGAGACAGCTACAGGGGCGTTGAATTACGAACGAGGAAGAAAAGCTGAGGATAGAAAATGTCTTATGGAAGTAATAAATAGTTGTTGTAATCTGTTTAAGCCCGTAACCCCTATAATTTCTGAAAAGTTCTCTTCATGCGGCATAATTCTGAATACCTAAAACCCTTATCTTATAAAGTCTCATTCATCCCGTAAATCCTAAAATTCCCGGAAATTTTAAAAGTTTTTAATCTGAGTAAGTTCGTGGATTCCATATGGGGCCATTTCTCAGCAATTATAAAGTTTGGATATAACCTACAGAATACATTTGAGGCAACTTTTTTTCCCCTCATTTCAAACTATTCTCTCTAGATATCGGAACGTTTTTTAGGATAAAAAATATCTCCGAAAAATAAATAAGTTTACAATGAGAGAACTGACCCTTAATTCACAAAGACTAATCAAAATCATGTAATTGATGTTTTTTTTTTTATAGGAAATTAATTAAATTCGACATTGAATAAGAAATTATGTACGGTTCCCATTTTACTTTTGGAGATACTGTTCAACGTTCATCTAACTTAACAAATGTATTCGGTGGTATATGAGGTGGGGTAATGCATACATATCCATTCATTATTTTTTCCCGCATTATATCCACTTTGTCTCTTATAGATCGTCCAATATACTTGTTCATTTGGGCCAACATTGAAAAGTATCTCTTTGGACCTTCAAAAAGTACGCAGAAGAACAAGAACAAATTTCCCATAACAGCTGCTGTAATTATCTTCTTGAGGAACTTATGTATTTCCAGTAACCTATGCTTTTATATTTATTATACATTCGTAAACGAGCATCAAAATATCACTTGCTGATAATAGTATTTAGCTACAAACTTAATTGATAGTAAATCTAAAGTCTTGCTGATATTATCGAAAGTGCATTACTTATTTAGCATAAAATAAAGCATATAATGCTTTCAGAAATTCACATGGATCAATTTCAATAAAAAAAATGGGTCTTGCTGTTTATACTAGGCCATTAATTTAAAAGCTTAACATATGATATTGCTTATGCTCACCTAAACATTCACTAAAAATTCTAGTAGGTCATCATAAAATGTCAAAAAAGATCTTATAGGCTCCAAGTCTCTATCTATTTTATGCCTTGGATTATTAAAACATGCTGCCAGTAGTATATCTAAATAAGTGAAATCGAAATAAAAGTAGAAAAGAACAAAAATACTTTCCTGGTACCTACAAATTTGTAGTACACTTTTTTTTTTTTTTTTTTACTTTTATTCTATCCGATCCTTTAGGCCACAAAAGTCTTGTGCCATTTTGGTCCAGAGAAAATCCTTTTCCGTCCTCCGATTTATATTCACAATAGGAGAGGCCGAAGTGCTTTAGCCCAAGATAGGCATTGCATTTTCAGGCGACTTCTTCAATTTCCTCGCAACTGTGGCCGCACGTTTAGGCGAAATCTTTGTCTCCCCCAAAAATCCTGAGAGAATATCAAAGGATCTTTTTTTTTTATTTTATTTATTTGGAATATGAAACTGGGGTCTCCCTTATTGTAATGTATGTACGTATGCACTGAAGCTTACCTTATCCGTTGGCTCACACTATCTCATATCTCTAGTGTTTTTTTAAAGAGTTATATTTCATTGCCTAAAAAAAAAAAAAAACTCGAGATTAGTTTCCTGCAAAATGCTATGCTTCATTGTTCTCGTGCAAATGAAAAGTAAGAGTGTACAGTTTTAAGAAAGTCTTCTGAATATATATGTATGTATGTATGTATATAATATATATATATATATATATATATATATATATATATATATATATATATATATATATATATATATATATAAAATACTAAACGTCGACCACCTCATCAATCATTCCCCAATGAGTCCATAGTTTCCTGCGTGATATTGGGCATGGTCTCTCTCTCTCTCTCTCTCTCTCTCCCGGCTTAAGGTAAAATCAGGTCTAAATTGATCCTGCGAAGCATCGGTCTGGATGTTTACTTTAGGTTATTCAATATTTACAGCTCATCCCGGGCTCTGGGAATGAAGGAAAGCGATTTCCTCAGGAACAAAATTAACCTCTTTCTTGAAGCAGAGAATGGGGGCTCTTGTTCACTGAATCGTTTTTCTGTTTCCTTGTAGTATTATGGTTTCTTTGAAGATTTATTCATGTATTTCATTTTCGAACTTGGCTGCAAATTAAAAAAAAACAGTAACTCAACGACCACATTATCATGTAAATTCATATAATAGAATTTAAAGAAAAAAACACTTAAGACGAAGGAGATGAAGTGAGAAACCTTTGATAGAAGAAATAGTAAAGCAGCAATTGAGAAATGAAGATGGAAGAGAAAAATGCTAAAAATGTCATAAGGAAGTAGAGATAATGTTACAACTATTGTCAGTTCAAAGATT
Organism: Macrobrachium nipponense; assembly: GCF_015104395.2. Taxonomy (NCBI): domain Eukaryota; kingdom Metazoa; phylum Arthropoda; class Malacostraca; order Decapoda; family Palaemonidae; genus Macrobrachium; species Macrobrachium nipponense. The sequence goes on from NC_061110.1 coordinate 105,430,369, forward strand.
TACGTATTCATTCATTTGCATTAATAAAGCAATCAGTTACATGGGATGACGGATTTGCACTATTTTTCAAACTTAGGCCTACTTTGATTACCCTTTCTCCCTACGTACCTATAAACCTTGCAATGAACTAAGTAACAACAGAGTGAATGAAAAAATATTTCCTTTTATTATCACAAGAAGCAAAACTCCAAGGTAATAGACTTAGTCCCCAAGATCGTTATCTCGCAGTTTGGTGGCAGTTTGAAAATCTACGTCATTGTAAATATCTCCCTCATCTACAGCCTAAGACGAGAAAAAAGGAAGGAACTGCTTAGTTTTGGCTTGACGCAAAACCCTGCTAAAAATACTCTTGTAAAGTAATGAAAAACCCGTATAAATTTAATTGGTTTCCCAGAGTTTACAATCACGTCTGTGGGCGTTGTGTGTGTGTGGACGAGTATGCGTATAAATATCGACCAGTTTCTTATAAATATAATACTTATCAATAACAGCAGAGCAGGCATTACGATACACCATACTGTTATGTTTGCTACGCGTTTCGTTCTTCCGATATAAAAGTCGTAAGACTAGAAGACGATATGACTTCGCTAAAGTTAAAAAGAAAAGAAATACTATATCAGATAATGCAATTTCACTTACAAAATACTGTTAAGATCACTAAGGAAGAATTCTATTTTTGGAATGGACACGGGTATAGTACTCTTAGTCCACTATTATTTTTATGGTAAACAAGTGACATGGTTGTTGGACTGGAAAACAGGATTGTTCAGTATGCCGATGATGCAACACTTGTGGGTATATAGTATCGTAGCCACTCATGAGAAATGAATCTGTCCTCAGCCTCAGTCGAGACAGGGACCAGATTAGGGAATGGTGCAGTCGTGGGGTATGAGGCTGTACTCGAGTTAAACGAAAACACTATTGATCAGCAGATATCTTACAGATTTCCCACGCCATGCTCCCCTTCAGGTGGATGGAGCTTTGCTGAACGTGTCTGAACCGCAAGTATTCTTGGTGTAACCTTTGACTTACATCTAACTTCTGAGAAACATCTAATGAAAGTTTTAGCAAATGACGCACGGAAGATAGGTATCGTTCGTAAGGCCTCATATATTCATAACAGTGATAGAATGAGTGCAACCTGTTTTGGGTTATTTGTACTCCCTTCACTAGAATATTCCGCTTCTGCCAGAGATTTATCTCTTTTAGATAGAGTGGCTCGTGGCGACGGCTTTCTGTTTCCTGATAGTAGCAGTCGTGACTTGGAGCATCGAAGGATGGTCTCTTGTTTGTCACTTTTCCATGAGTTGCATTTCAACAGAGATCTTTCACATTCACAACTGATTCCTAGTCCGCTTTAACTGTCGAGAGCAGCCAGATTCGCTGAACAGGATCACCAATATGCAGTAAATGTACCTGGCTATCGAACTTCATTCCTGACACCGTTTAACTGTGGAACAGCCTCCCAGAGGAAGTCGAGCAACTGGAACTTCATTAAGATCAAGCGAAATATTTTTCTCTAATTGTTAATGTATTAATTTTTGTATCCTTTTTTTTTATTAAGTGGGATCAATTCTTTCTGTATTTTCCTTTACCTCGTCTCACTCCTTCCTAATGAGCACCATATATTCTTTGGAAGCTTGAATTTCAAGTCAATGAACCATGTTGGCTTGTTCCATATGAATAGGTTTCATCTTCTGAATAATAATAATAATAATAATAATAATAATAATAATAATAATAATAATAATAATAATAATAATAATAATAATAATAATAATAATCTTTTTATCACATTTTTACTTTAATTTCTTGTAGAATCATAGTTTGTTATTTAGGGATGAGACTGACGTTTATGATGTCACTGAATGTAAAAAAAAAGAAAAAAAAATTAACGACGGACTAGATAAAATAATTAATTATATCGATGGTCCTTGAGAAAGAAAGAGATAGTGACTGGCTTTGGCGTTAAAGGTTGGGCGAATCGTCTATTTCCCTTCCATATTCAAAACTGCTTTAAACACATATCCTCCGGCTATCCTTCTAAGGAAGGTGCTCTCTGGCGAAGTCTTGAAACGACTCTCCCCTTACCCCGTTGGTTTTCGGCTGTTGCCATGGCAACGCGTTTACTTTGAGGGAGGACCCTTCGGCGTTATAATTATTCATACCACTTTCGCAAACTTGATGAATCCGTTACCCTGGTGTGCGTTTACGATAATGATATAATGGAACTGGGTCGCTCCATTATCCCGGCTCATTGTGGTTCCCTTGGGGCTATGAGCAACAGTGTGAAGCTCCCAGAATTATATGAATAACGACATGCTATATATATAAGTAATACAATGCTAGCACGAGCTCCTCGTGATAATGGATATAATTCTGAGATAATAGGTTATCACGGTAGTGAGGATACTCTTCAGTTTAATGGTGGTTTTTTTCCCCCTTGTAATGATTAAAGTTACAGATGTCTATTATCCTTTCTCATCTGATTTATCTTTTCATTATGTTTCTTATATTCCAAATGAAAAGTGCTCATAATAACATATTTATTCAGGGTAAATGAATCAACAAAATCGGGGTGCTGAAATGGATGACAGACAGATTTTGAATTTTACATTGAAAAAATGAAGGACTCTTTTAAGTAGTCGTATTAGGTAAAAAATGAATTTGTCCCTTCTTTGCTCTCCCCAGTCCTGACAGTCTGAACTTTTTTTTTTTTTTCAAACAAATAGAAAAACTAAATATGCATTAGAATTCGTGCTAATACGAACACCACGTCACAAATGTTTACATTAGCTCCGGCCGTAAACTTATCGTGGAAGAACTGAAGATTATGTGCGTACGAGTCTATGCACATTTAGTTATGATAAAAGTGAAAATTTGAAAAATAAATCACGAAATCAATTAAGAACCATGCACGGGGCCTTATCAGTTTTACGTACTATGAAAATGATAAGACTCGTTTGCAGGAATTACCAAGAAACCACAAGGAAAGTGATTAATTATATATATATATATATATATATATATATATATATATATATATATATATATATATATATATATATATATATATATATATATATGTGTGTGTGTGTGTGTGTGTGCGTGTGTGTGTGTTGTGTGTGTGTTTTTTATATATATATATATATATATATAATATATATATATATATATATATATATATATATATATAATATATAATGTATGAATGCATGTATGTATATGGGATAAAGTAATTAGTTAATGGGAACTGAAAAAATATATATAACATACAAAATTGTTACATTGGCGAAGTACTTTTAACTGTATTATTTATATTACGATACTGTCTAATTAAGGAATAAAAGACTATATAATAATTTAAGAAGACCGACAAATAGGATGATTTGTATCGCCCCTTTGTTGTGATAATAATATATTTTCAAGTATATTATTTCTAATTACTGGTAAGACGAAGTTAGTAACAAAACCAAAATTACAAATATAGTAGTCATTGTTACAAATTTCCAGTTACCATCAAGAGAAAGAATTTATAATTGATTTCAGATATCGGAACTCAATACCATAAAAGTCTTGTATCTTTTATTAGTTAAAAACAAAAAAAAAGCAGACTTCCTTGAATATGTAATTCCAAAGGAGAGATGGCAACGCCGACCACATAAATTGCATTGTTCATGTTGGAGAACGGCCGGACAGTGTCTTCCTTTCGTTTATAATTCTGTGAAAGGTTCCCGGTGGAATATTGCTCATAAATTGTGTATGGCGACATGGCCAGAGACCAGCGTATTCGCGTTTATGTCAACATTCATATGATCAATATCAATGAAAGGGTCACCAATGTGAAAACGGATGCGAGTTTTAATTCCCATTTGTTTCATGTGATTCTCTCATCTTCAGTCAGCTTCTCATACATAAAACTTGTCATGGTATATGATTTCTGAGGATCAAGTACATTGGTAGTTTCGTAAAGGAAAGATGAAGTAGGAATGTATTCCAAGTTTAAGACACGGGTGTTTTCCTGTAGGTGAATGAAATTCAGATGCATAACGCTAAAACTGGGCAAGGCTAAAACAGCAGTTCCGAAAATGGCATTTTATCTCTTGATCATTTGTTGGGGGGCGGGGTGGAGGGGGTGGCGGGATAGGGGTTGGGGGCGGGGTTAATTTATTGTTAAGTACATTACGGTTCCTTTTTGAAATCGGGAACTTTTTACTATTTTCGATTATTTAGATTTGATTCTGCGTGATCTCGGTTTTGGTAAGCAAAGATACATTGGAAATATTCTGTGACCGAAACTAATGGCAGCTTTAGTAATGAAAAATAGCACCGACTCACCAAGGTCGAAAGCATATAAATTTACGCGTCCGGAGAGGAATTGTGAATCCCCAAAATCCATCTGTATTGGCCATGCTACTACTACCCTGAGGAGGGGTCAGATATACCACAGAAAACATAGGTAATTTAAAGCATAACGGGAGACCTACAGTATACGAACTTATACAAACAACGACAATAACCGGACAAGAAAATACCAGTCATAGATTGATGACTGCAGAGACGATATTCATGAAATCACAGGTACCTACCCTGAAAATCCAGACATTTAATACCTCCTACCACCCATCAGGAGTAGAGGGCGTTGGACGTTTAGGTCAGCGTCAAATTATAGAGAAGGGATCTACACAGACCTTAAAGACGGGAAATTTGGCTTATTGGAAAGCACCATAGACAGTCAAGAGCCAGAGCACTTCTGCCTTTAAAAAATGCAGAAAGCATCAACTCCAACAAAGCAATATTGAACATTTTGCATCTATGGAGTTAACAGAAACATGGACGTAGCCATTACGGCGCAGATATGTTGCAAAAAGTTATGGGCACTCAAATCTTTAACCTCAATTTTCTAAAGACAAGATTTCTGGAGTTGGTGTATATTTTACTTAAATCTTATCAAAACAAGAGTTTTGGAGGTAGTGCGTTTTATATTTGCACGGCTGACTTATTCATTAGGTATTTCATTGCGTAAGATATTTATGACGTCACTGCAAACACTTTCTGGACACTTGCAGCAATAAATACCAATGTATTCGCGAAGCCGTTTCAGTTGTGCTCTGTTCTTGACACTAAAATGAATCACTATAATAAACTTATAAATAAACCAGTAACAATTAGACAGCAGTAAATGATTTAGGAAATGAAAATAGCAATTGATGGACAGTAGTAGACAATAACAAAGAGAAAGCTACATAAAATCTAAAACTTATTCCACAAGATCATCAGTGCTCGATATGTGCTTTTATGTATATACATTCACACATACATCACACATCAATGTATAGATTTTTGACCAAACTTCCAATAAAGTCCAATACCATGCTTGCTTTTCTGATTCATAATTCACCAGTTATGACATGTTTTGATTGTGATAAATTTCATACATGTTATTTTCCGCTATGGTTAATAATGATTCAATGCAGTCGCGTTTGAATTGGTTTTATTGCCAATGACTTTGCCATGCTAATCGCTGGAAAAATATGGAGGGTTTAAATTCTAGCACTTGCTCTCTATTTTCGTGCATGGCAACAATCATTTAGATAAAAACATTAACGGTAAATGTTTATTTTCGATATTTTTAAAATTCTTGTATTTTAATGTGGAGAGCCTTGAGAATTAAATGGTATCTTTGTTATAAAGTTCTTTAAACATTTGTACATATATGTTGCTATTTACATTCATGGGATTCACACATTACATCTCTCTATTATGAGAATAGAGCTATAAATCTGAATATTTTATCGTTAGGTACTGCATACTCACATTAGGTTGCTGGTAACCGAATGTCGTTATACTGAATTCGTATGGAATTCCGAGGTGACAAATTGTCAACGTTGAGAGGTTTCTTCGATAAGTGTCTTTTTGTCTGTTTTCCTTTGTACATGAAGTACAAAAGTTTATTTTTGCAGAATTCCGATGAAAAATCCAGAAACTAAGAAAACTGTTGGTTGCAGTCTTACTTTTTAGTAAAAGGCTGGGACCACCGCCAATAACTGTGGAAACTGCTGCCTTGCAGTCTTACCATTTTAGTAAAAGGCCAGGCCCACCGTCAGTAACTGTGGGAACTACTGCTTTGTAGTCTTACATTTCATTAAATGGCTATGCCCACTGCCAATAACTGTGGAACAACTTGCAGCCTTGCAGTCCTTACCTTTTAGTATAAAGGCTTAGGCCCCACCCGCCAAATTAACTGTGGAAACCATGCTTGCCTTGCAAGTACTTACCTTTTAGTATAATGGCCTAGGCCCACCGCCAATAATTGTTTGGGGGAAAAACTGCTGCCTTGCAGTCTTCACCATTTTTATTAAAAAGCTTTTAGGACCCACCGTCAAATAACTGTGGAAAACTGCTGCCTTGCAAGTCTTACCTTTTTGTTTTTTAGTAAATGGCTAGGCCATCGCCAATAACTGTGGAAACGCTGCCTTGCAGTCTTACCTTTTTAGTAAAAAAGGCTACGCCAAAAAACCGCCCCACCTAATTGTGGAAACTGCTGCCTTGCAGCGAACCTTTTTAGTAAAGGCTAGGCCCACTCCGACCAATGAACTATTGGAAAACTGCTGCCTTCGCATGTCTTACCTTTTTAAATTTTTTAAATGGCTTAGGCCAATCGCCAATAACGTGGAAATTGCTGCCGTGCAGTCTACTTGAGCCAAGTTAAAACGCTACGGCCAAACGCCATAATTGTGGAAATGCTGCCTTGCAGTCTTAACCGTTTAGTTTTTAAAAGGCTAATGCACCCGGCAATTAATTGGGAAACCATGCATGCCTTGGCCCAAGTTTTTAACTTTTTTAGTAAAAGGCAAGCCCCACCGGACAAAACTGACTATTGGAAGGGCGCCTTGCAGTCTTACCATTTTTAGTTAAAAACTGACTAAGGACCCACCGTCGCCAAATAACTGGTGGAAACTGCTGCCTTGAAGTTCTTACCTTTTGTTAAAATGGCTCGGTTCATTTTAGCCAATAAACAATGGGAACTGAGCCTCTTGGCAAGGTCTACCCTTTTTATTAAAAAGCTAGACAACCGTAAATAACTTGGAAACTGCTTGCCTGGCAGTCTTAATTTAGGTAAAAGGCAAGGGCCAACGACAATGACCCTAGGGAAGTTGCAGCCTTGCAGTTTACATTTTAGAAATAAATGACTTAGGCCCACCCCGCCAAGAAACGGTGGAACAAACTGACTGCCATTGCAGTCTTTACCTTTTTTTTAGTAAATGGCTTAGGACCCACATCGCCAAATTTAATAACTGTGGAAAAAAACTTGCTGCTGTTGCAGTCTACCTTTTTTATTAAAACTGGCTGCCTTGCAGTGCTTTACCTTTTTTAGTAAATGGCTACGGCCCCATCGCCAATAAAACTGTGGAACAACTGATGCCTTGCCAGTCTTACCTTTTTATTGTTAAAAGGCTAGGCCCTAGCCATCAATAACTGTGGAAACTGCTGCTCCTTTGCAGTCTTCCTTTTTTAACCTTAGAATTAAAAGGTCTAGGGTCCCAGTCGCCAAGTAAACTGTGGAAACTGCTGTCTTGCAGTCTTACCTTTTTAGTAAATGGCTATGCCCACCGTCAATAACTGTGGAAACTGCTGCCTTGCAGTCTTACCTTTTTTAGTAAATTGCTAGACCCATCGCCAATAACTGTGGAAACTGCTGCCTTGTAGTCTTACCTTTTTTAGTATATGGCTAGGCCCATCGCCAATAACTGTGGAAACTGCTGCCTTGCAGTCTTACCTTTTTATTAAAAGGCTAGGCCCACCGTCAATAACTGTGGAAACTGCTGCCTTGCAGTCTTACCTTTTTTAGTAAATGGCTAGGCCCATCGCCAATAACTGTGGAAACTGCTGCCTTGCAGTCTTACCTTTTTTAGTAAATGGCTAGGCCCACTGTCAATAACTGTGGAAACTGCTGCCTTGCAGTCTTACCTTTTTAGTAAATGGCTAGGCACATCGCCAATAACTGTGGAAACTGCTGCCTTGCAGTCTTACCTTTTTATTAAAAGGCTATGCCCACCGTCAATAACTTTGGAAACTGCTGCCTTGCAGTCTTACCTTTTTTAGTAAATGGCTAGGCCCATTGCCAATAACTGTTGAAACTGCTGCCTTGCAGTCTTACCTTTTTAGTAAAAGGCTAGGCCCACCGTCAATAACTGTGGAAACTGCTGCCTTGCAGCATACCTTTTTAGTAAAAGGCTAGGCCCACCGTCAATAACTGTGGAAACTGCTGCCTTGCAGTCTTACCTTTTTAGTAAAAGACTAGGCCCACCGTCAATAACTGTGGAAACTGCTGCCTTGCAGTCTTACCTTTTTATTAAAAGGCTAGGCCCATCGTCAATAACTGTGGAAACTGCTGCCTTGCAGTCTTACCTTTTTTAGTAAATGGCTAAGCACATTGCCAATAACGGTGGAAATTGCTGCCTTGCAGTCTTACCTTTTTAGTAGAAGGCTAGGCCCACCGTCAATAACTGTGGAAAGTGCTATCTTGCAGTTTTACCTTTTTAGTAAAAGCTAGCAAACCTTCATTTACCTGTGAAACTGGCTGCGCTTGCCAGTCTACTAGTAAAAGCCTTGTTTTTATAGCTAGCCGTCAATAACTGTGGAAAACCTGTCTGCTCGCATGTCTACCCTTTTTTAGTAAAAGCTACGGCCCCACATCAAATAACTGTGGAAACTGCTGCAAAATCGAAGTCTTACCTTTTTAATTAGTATGGCTAGGGTCCCCCACGTCAATAACTGTGGAAACTGCTGCCTCGTAGTCTTACCTTTTTAGTAAAAGGCTAGGCCCACCGACAATAACTGTGGAAACTGCTGCCTTGAAGTTTTTCCTTTTTAGTAAAAGGCTAGGCCCACCATCAATAACTGTGGAAACTGCTGCCTCGCAGTCTTACCTTTTTAGTAAAAGGACTGGCCCACCGTCAATAACTGTGGAAAGTGCTGCCTTGCAGTTTTTCCTTTTTAGTAAAAGGCTAGGCCCACCGACAATATCTGTGGAAACTGCTGCCTCGCAGTCTAACCTTTTTAGTAAAAGGCTAGGCCCACCGTCAATAACTGTGGAAAGAGCTGCCTTGCAGTCTTACCTTTTTAGTAAAAGGCTAGGCCCACCATCAATAACTGTGGAAACTGCTGCCTTGCAGTCTAACCTTTTTAGTAAAAGGCTAGGCCCACCATCAATAACTGTGGAAACTGCTGCCTTGCAGTCTTACCTTTTTAGTAAAAGGCTAAGCCCACCATCAATAACTGTTGAAACTGCTGCCTTGCAGTCTTACCTTTTTAGTAAAAGGCTAGGCCCACCATCAATAACTATGGAAACTGCTGCCTTGCAGTCTAACCTTTTTAGTAAAAGGCTAGGCCCAATGGTCAATAACTGTGGCAAACTGCTGCCTTGCAGTCTTACCTCCTTTTTAGTAAAAGGCCTACCACCAAAATCAATAACTGTGGGAAAACTGTTTTTTCTTTGTCTTGCAGTCTTACCTTTTTAGTAACAAAAGGCTAGGCCACCGAACAAATAAACGTGGAGAAAGTGCTGCCTCGCAGTTTTACCTTTTTAGTAAAAGGCTACGCCCACTGACAATAACTGTGGACACTGCTGCCTCACAGTCTTACCTTTTTAGTAAAAGGCTAGGCCCACTGACAATAGCTGTGGAAACTGCTACCTTACAGTCTTACCTTTTTAGTAAAAGACTAGGCCCACTGTCAATAACTGTGGAAACTGCTGCCTTGCAGTCTTACCTTTTTAGTAAAAGACTAGGCTCACCGTCAATAACTGTGGAAACTGCTGCCTTGCAGTCTTACCTTTTTAGTAAAAGGCTAGGCCCACCCTCAATAACTGTGGAAACTGCTGCCTCGCAGTCTTACCTTTTTAGTAAAAGGCTAGGCCCACTGACAATAACTGTGGAAACTGCTACCTTACAGTCTTACCTTTTTAGTAAAAGACTAGGCCCACTGTCAATAACTGTGGAAACTGCTGCCTTGAAGTCTTACCTTTTTAGTAAAAGACTAGGCCCACCGTCAATAACTGTGGAAATTGCTGCCTTGCAGTCTTACCTTTTTAGTAAAAAGCTAGGCCCACCATCAATAACTGTGGAAAGTTGTGCCTTGCAGTTTTACCTTTTTAGTAAAAGGCTAGGCCCACCATCAATAACTGTGGAAACTGCTGCCTTGCAGTCTTACCTTTTTAGTAAAAGGCTAGGCCCACCGTTAATAACTGTGGAAACTGCTGCCTCGCAGTCTTACCTTTTTAGTAAAAGGCTAGGCCCACCGTCAATAACTGTGGAAAGTGCTGCCTTGTAGTCTTACATTTTAGTAAATGGCCAAGCCCACTTCCAATAATTGTGGAAACTGCTAGCTGCAGTCTTACCTTTTTTGGTAAATGGCTAGGCCCACCACGCCACTAACTGAGGAAACTGCTGCCTTGCAGTAACTTTTTAGTTAGGCCTAAGCCCACCAATCAATAACTGTGGAAACTGGCTGGCCTTGCAGTCCTTACCTTTTTAGTAAATAAGGAGGCCCACCATCAATAACTGTGGAAACTGCTGCCTTGCTAGCCCTACCTTAACGTAGTAAAAAAAGTAGGCTAGGCCCACCATCAATAACTGTGGAAACTGCTGCCTTCCAAGTGGCTATCTAAAAAGCTTTTAGCCCTAAAAGGCTAGGCCCCCCATCAATAACTGTGGAAACTGCTGCCTTGGCTAGTCTTACCTTTTTAGTTAAAGGCCTTAGCCCCCATCAATATACTTGTTGGAAACTGCTGGCCTTGCAAAAGGGTCTTACATTTTTAGTAAAAGGGCCTAGCCCACCTCAAATAACTGTGGAAACTGCTGCCTGTTGGCAGTCTAACCTTTTTAAGTAAAAGGCCTAGGCCGCACATCAAGGTTAAGTGGAAACTGCTGCCTTGCAGTCTTAACCTTTTTAGTAAAAGGCATCTAGGCCCCCATCCGACAATAACTGTGGAAACTGCTGCCTTGCAGTCTTAACTTTTTAGTAAAAGGCTAGGTCCCACCATCAATAACTGTGGAAAGGAAACTGAATGCCTTGCAAGTCTTGACCTTTTTTAGTAAAAGGCTAAGGCCACCCATCAAATAACTGTGGAAAACTGCTGCCGTTGGCAGTCTTAACCTTTTTAGTAAAAGGCTAGGCCACCTCCCCCAATAACTGTGGAAACGTGGCTGCCTTGCAAGTCCTAAACCTTTTAGTAAAATTAGGCGGCCCAAACCTCTCAAGTAACTGTGGAATTGCTCTTGCAGTCTTACCTTTTTTAAGTAAAAGGCTAGGGCCCATCCGGAATCAATAGAACTGTGGAAACTGCTGCCTTGCAGTTCTTTTAACCGTTTTTAGTAAAAGGCTAGGCCCACCGACAATAACTTTGGAAACGTGGCTGCCCTCGCAGTTTTTACCTTTTTAGTAAAAGGCTACGCCCACCGACCATAACTGTGGACACTGCTGCCTCACAGTCTTACCTTTTTAGTAAAAGGCTAGGCCCACTGACATAACTGTGGAAACTGCTCCCTTTTGTCTTACCTTTTTAGTAAAAGACTAGGCCCACTGTCAATAACTGTGGAAACTGCTGCCTTGCAGTCTTACCTTTTTAGTAAAAGACTAGGCCCACCGTCAATAACTGTGGAAACTGCTGCCTTGCAGTCTTACCTTTTTAGTAAAAGACTAGGCCCACCCTCAATAACTGTGGAAACTGCTGCCTCGCAGTCTTACCTTTTTAGTAAAAGGCTAGGCCCATTGACAATAACTGTTGAAACTGCTACCTTACAGTCTTACCTTTTTAGTAAAAGACTAGGCCCACTGTCAATAACTGTGGAAACTGCTGCCTTGCAGTCTTACCTTTTTAGTAAAAGACTAGGCCCACCGTCAATAACTGTGGAAAGTTGTGCCTTGCAGTCCTACCTTTTTAGTAAAAAGCTAGGCCCACCATCAATAACTGTGGAAAGTTGTGCCTTGCAGTTTTACCTTTTTAGTAAAAGGCTAGGCCCACCATCAATAACTGTGGAAACTGCTGCCTTGCAGTCTTACCTTTTTAGTAAAAGGCTAGGCCCACCGTCAATAACTGTGGAAACTGCTGCCTTGCAGTCTTACCTTTTTAGTAAAAGGCTAGGCCCACCGTCAATAACTGTGGAAAGTGCTGCCTTGTAGTCTTACATTTTAGTAAATGGTCAGGCCCACTTCCAATAATTGTGGAAACTGCTGCCTTGCAGTCTTACCTTTTTTAGTAAATGGCTAGGCCCACCGCCAATAACTGAGGAAACTGCTGCTGTGCAGTCTTACCTTTTTAGTAAATGGCTAGGCCCCTTCAATAACTGTGGAAACTGCTGCCTTGCAGTCTTACCTTTTTAGTAAAAGGCTAGTCCACGTCTTATAACTGCCTTGGACTAAAAGGCTGCCTCTTGCAAATCCTTGCAGTCTTACCATTTTAGTAAAAGGCTAGGCCCACTGTCAATAACTGTGGAAACTGCTGCCTTGCAGTCATATTTCTTAGTAAAGGACTATGCCAGCCGTCAATAATTGTGGAAAATGCTGCCTTGCAGGTGGACTGTATAGTCAAAGGCGAGGTTCACTGCCAATAACTGTAGTTGATGACAGCAAGGGCATGCGGCCGTAAAGAACCCTTTGCCAGACAATGAACCATGCCTGATGTTGTAAGGAAGGTAGTGGAAGAGAAGTCGCATCAGGCAACCGACCCTTTAATGTAGGGATAACGGTGGGAAAGAAGAAGATTGTGGAATCTCAATGAAAAACATTGGAAGAATTAGTTACGTATCTGGAGACTGTTGACTTTGTTTTAGAAATAATCAGGACCCCTTATAGAAGAAACATAGAGGAAGAATTAGTTACTCGCTTGAATAGAGTTGATTTCTAAAATTAACTTTTATCCCTTTTGGAGAGGGAAGATTTTCTGTGACTGTTGGTCTTCCGCTTAACAAGTCATTCAAATTGCACTGCTTCTGTTTATTGTCAATGAAATATCAGTGATGCTTATCAACGAGAGAAAGATATGTTATCAGTTTTATAGAAGCATTCGTATCAGGATAAAATTCTTCAGTTTTTAAAGTGTTTATTTTCAGCCTCAGTCTCCACACAAAAGATCCCAACCGGTTATTAAAGGATTAAAACCACATTACCTAAAGGTTTATTCCATGGTTCATGGAGAAGCTGATGTGATTTTGAGAGGGTAACGGATTCTGAGGATCCAGGAGCCTTTGCGGATTTTTCTTTTTTATAACCATAAGCTCCTCAAACTAAAAATTTTGAAAACTTCGGTATTCAAGGCCATGTGCTTCATCGTATTTAGTAAATATGTATTCAAAGGAAGTCCGAACGAGCTGCGTATCTGTCGGTATATTTCGTAAGGTTACAACTGTATAATATTGCGCTCCGAATGGAAGTCTTGTGAGATATTTCCTGTCCTTTGTGGTAGTCCTATGAGATGTTTGTTGAATGACCCTGTATGATAGCATCCCCAACCCCACCCCGATAAAATAAAAGATTTTTAAGACGACAATAACACTTTTGTTATAGTAGGTCCCTTACCCAAATGGGAATTGAAGGTCTAACCTGAACAGATATCAGGAAGAGCATCATTATATGTGTGGCCAATATGGTAAGGCAATTGATTAACAGACCTCACATAAAAGGCTCGCACTACGCGATTTGCTTTTCGTAAAAATAACATCATTCACAATGGCTCTGCATATCTGCCAGTGATTGTTATTGTGAGGCTTTTCATATCAATATCATATTGATATCGTCTGCACATGCATCAGACTATTCGCTTAACAATTTTTTAAAAAAATTATTTTATCACACTTGATATCATCAAGTGTGATAAAATATTTTTTTAAAAATCATCATCATATATATAGTTTTTTTTTGCACTGCAGCTGTGTAATACTTAAGCTAATATATAGTATAACCTAATACTCTCACTCATGGAAAAATAAAGTCCACAATTGTATATATGCAGTAAATAGCTAAATAAAGGAAGCTTTCGCCAACTTGATCAGCTGGCCTTGATCAAGCTGGTGAAAGCTTCCTGTATATAGCAATATATTACATACATACTACTGCGGACTTTATTTCTCTATTTAAAGATCACGAGAAAGTGATGGTACCGAATAACTCTGACTAATGTAAGCTTCAGCTTATTGATGCATATCCCCTGCGGCCTTTCGTGGGAATCCCACATGAGCAAATGTATGTGTTGAACATTTTCTATAGTCTTTGCTTCCCTTTTCTGTATACGAACCACAACGTCACATTGTTTAGCAAAGACTCTTTGAAATTTATTGTCCTGCTTTATTAATGATGTCAATTTTTGTACGTTTAGGAGAATTAGCAATACTTTAGTGTGACATGCTCCATTATCTCGTACTTTTTTTTTATCTTATATGTTTAAAAATTTTCTTTACTAAATTTTCCTTTCCTTTCTTCATTCAGTGGCTTCTTTTTTCCATTTAGCCTGAAGTTCTTGCTTTTTAGCCTTTTTCCTCATAGTTCTTTGATCATCCTATAGAGAAAAACCATTCAACCATTATCGCTTTTAATGTCTCATCTTTCATATAATGAGTTCAATTATGTGTTTCATTTTATGAAGCAACAATTTTCCCTTGTTTTCCCCGGCTCTGATGTTCATCGTGCCGGTTAAAATCAGCTTTATGTGACTCCTGTAATCATGCAAATAAGATTATCCTTACGACAACAGAAGGGTTGTTTGGAAAATAGACTTAATTGTGGTAGACGGGAGGATTTCCATAATGGGCATGATCTTGAAGGTGGAGACAGTGACTTTGGGACCGAAAATTATGCCCATAATATGATGTACTATTAAATGTTACTCTTGGTTTTCCGATATTCAATTTTTTTTAAATTTAATTGTCGTCTACCAAATATTTAATTCGTGTATCTTCTTCCGGATAGAGATCTCCCCGACAATGTTTTCATACCTTTCTTTCACGGATTTCCCAGAGCTGTAATTAGGAACTTATGCTTTTTTTGCTTTATCAGTATAAAGAGATGTTAATAAAGATACTATGTTTCAAGTTAAGTGTAAAGAGAACATCCTCTTTAACCAATTTGAATATGGATATTTTTGGTAGTTTTAGTGGTAAAGTACGTTCCTCAAAATTCAGACTAACAAATGTAACATTGAAGAGACTGGACTTAATTAAAATCCAGACGCGTCTTAGGATTCTGTAGAAATCGTCAGAAGAAGGATGATTTTTATCAAGATTTATGCCTTTAATTAGTATAAAACAGAAAGGCTGTGGTGGATAAGTAAAATTCTCACGTGCCTGTAAAGGCTGCCTATAACGCTCAGTTATACCTACGCAGTTTTGCCTATGCAGGAAAAACTGAACGTTGGTGGTTTCAGTTCTGCCTGCACGAGCCGACTGTACAGGCATAACTGCGCAGGTATAACTGAACGATGGTGGGTTCAGTTTTTCCTGCACGGGCCGACTGTGCAGGCATAACTGCGCAGGTGTAGCTGAACGTTATTGGGTTTAGTTTTTTCTGCACAGACCGACTGTACAGGCATAACTGCGCAGGTATAACTGAGCGTTAGTGGAGGTCTTTAGGCTTAGATAGTGTCCTAATACCCAGAGATGAATGTCCTATGATAGACTTGATTAGATATTCTC
>NC_061110.1:105451057-105463557 GCF_015104395.2 Macrobrachium nipponense
ATAGTATATTAATATATATATATATATATATATATATATATATATAGATAATATTATATATATTATATATATATATATATACATATATATATTAAAAGCGAATACCACAAGAAAATGACGGGTTGTCATTTTTTTATGGCGTTCGTTCATATACTGAAGTCACGTCATCTACTGTGGTTTCCAAGCATTGTGTTATATATATATATATATATATATACTAATATTATATATATATATATATATATATATATACATATATTATGTAATATATACGTATATATATAGTGTTTGTCTATGTAAAAACCAATTTGTTGCCGACAAGGTTACCATCGTCATTCTGACTTTTCTCCTTACCTTTATAATTGTATATATTACCTTAAGCACCCTCTTACTATTGTGAACCTAATTAGCATAACGCTCGAGGCACCGCGCAACAATTATAATAATCTACGTAGGAACCAACACAACCGGTCTGGCAAATGGGAACAACTCCTTCATACCAATACGGTATGTAAACAAGGCGGCGACAGAGCTCATTACATTTATGGAGGCTTTGCTGAGAATGATGCCGTAGGCTCGCCCTGAACTCGAACACTTTTCCCTAAAAAGAGAATACGGAGACTTATCACAACCTGATGAAACATTCTCATCTGGTGTTGGAACATCCTCCTGAGGATGATGCAAATGTGAATGTAAATGTAAAGGATATGAGTGACTTTTTAGTTTTCTGTAAGGAAAAACTATTGAGATGGCTTTGTCTGTCTGTCCGTCTGCGCTTTTTCTGTCCGCCACCAGATCTTAAAAACTACCGAGGCTAGAGAGCGGCAAATTGGTATGTTGATCATCCATCCTCCAATCATCAAACATACCAAATTGCAGCTCTCTAGCTTCTGTAGTTTTTATTTTGTTTAAGGTTAAAGATAGGCATGATTGTGCGTCTGACAACGCTATAGGACAGGCCGCGGCTCATACAGCATTATTTGCTGTAAAGAAAACAAAATTTCTTCGGCGCATTTTTTTACTTGTTTTTATTATAAACAGTTCGTTACCAGTGGGATTCATTTATATTATTACAAACAAATAATGTTTTCATCAAAGATAAAATTGAACAAGGAAAAAAGAACCTGAAATTTTATATAACAAAAAATCCGGCACGAAAATGTAATGGAAATGAGTACGCAAGAATGTTCCAGGTAATTTAACCTTTGTTAGCACAGTTATTAGCGAAAGCTTTCATCATCACTATTATCATTTTTTTCAGAGTATCGTGAACTAAAATTACTTTTAGAAACGAATTAGCAAAACAAAATTATATCTTTTTCATTATAATGTTTTATGCTGTTCTCGGTAGTAATAGTTTCTATATCATTCTATCTCTCTTTTGCGCTCTCTTTTCCACAATTATTCTTTCATTATATCATTAACTGAATGTGTTCATACACCAACGAATGGAAATATGAATTTTGAACTTTAAAAAAACTCAAAACTCCAAATTGATATCGTGCTTGTTTTTTAATGGAATATTTTCAGACATTTTAGGAAGATAATTATATAGAAAAAATAAAAGTTGTGAATATGACTTGAATTAATTAAGCAAACTTTTACACACTCCAGAATTAAAAACGAATTCCATTATTTCATTAAACATTGAATCGAAAATGTGAAACAATTCTTGGAACGGATGCTCAAGTATTGTACATCTCGACAATTATTGGCTTATCATTAGTAGTAGATTTTTCTTTCACTTACGGAAATATTTTTCCTCAAGGTTCCGTTTTGTCTTCCGATCAGTGATTAAATTTTATCCTGCATAATCTTCATTATTATTCTATACGTGTATCTTATAAGATACAAAAATTCCAAGGAAAGAGGAAGCCAAAAGATACGTCCTTTCATACATAAGGCATCAGTTACAAAAATGGAAGACTTTAGGATGAAATAAAAAAAAAATAAAGAAACATCTTTTTCGAAAATAATCGTAGAATCAAGAGAGAAGGAAAGATGATGTTTAAAAAAACACAAATAAAAGGAATATTGCTTCGAAAAACACTCGTAAAACCAAGAAAGAAGAAAACAGGATATATACAAATAAAAGGACCATTGATTTCGAAAAGCACTCATAGAATCAAGAGTGAAGGAAAGATGATTTGGAAGAAAATATAAGCAACCCTCTTTTCGAACACCCGTATAATCAAGAGAGAAGGAAAGGTGTTTGAAAAAAAAAAAAGATAAAAGCAATATTGCTTGAAAATCAACCGTTGAATCAAGAGAGAAGGTAACATGACTTATAAAAAAAAGAAGAGAGATAAAAGCAACATTGCTTTCGAAAATCCCTTGTAGAATCAAGAGAGAAGGAAACATAATTTATAAGAAAAAAAAAAGATAAAGGCAACATTGCTTTCGAAAATCACTCGTAGAATCAAGAGAGCAGGAAAAATTATTAAAAAAAGAAGAGAGATAAAAGCAACATTGCTTTCGAAAATCACCCGTAGAATCAAGAGAGAAGGAAACATTATTAAAAAAAAGAGAGATAAAAGCAACATTGCTTTCGAAAATCACCCGTAGAATTAAGAGAGAAGGAAACATGATTTATAAGGAGAAAAAAAAAAGATAAAAGCAACATTGCTTTCGAAAATCACTCGTAGAATCAAGAGAGAAGGAAACATGATTTATAGTAAAAAATAAAAAAACAAGATAAAAGAACCATTGCTTTCGAAAATCACTCTTAGAATCAAGAGAGAAGGGAAGAGTTCCACTAATCGCGGGAGCAGAGTTCTCAGGAAATCGAATTACTCACCTGAAAAATTCAATGGATGTCTTCGCCGAAAGCACTCTGGTGTCTCCATTGTGAATATAAATTGGGAGAAAAAGGAAATGCTTTTCCACGATCCAGATGCCACGAGACTCTCGCTGACTAAAGGGTTAGGGGGTTCAGAAAGCCAAGTAGGAGGTTTTTTGTATTTGAATAAAAAATAAAGGGGAAAGTGCAGAAATGCAGAAAAAGTGAAGTCGTTTATAATTATTGTTCACTTCGTTAATTTGATATCGATCAAAAATACTTTAGGGCTTGGTCATGACTACAATAAATGGTAGAATGAAAGTAAATGTGCTTGAAAAGAACCTCAGGTAATGGAAATCGAATCCAAAACTCAGGAAGATTATGGCAAAAGAGTTATGGTTCTGACCATGGCCTCTAATAAGGTGAAGTATCATAGAAATCCGAACAAGATATCTAAATTAATCTGGCTACCACGAACAATGCAGGTAGACTTTTATTTAGTTAACCTAAAGTAGTTGACGGTCCATTGCTTAAAATGATCGTTACAGGGAACTACGTTAGAATGATTGCAAATAAACCGGTTTCTATTGTTCATTTTGAGTATTTATTGAAGATTTTGTATATTAAAAAGCTCTGTATGGAATTTATGTATTCCATCAAATAGATAGATACCTTTGTTTGTAAATTGTAGGGAATTTCGTGATTTACTGGGATCATGATATTTCATGTTGTATTGTTTGGGCACTGAGGATATAACCAATAGTTAGCAACGTTTTTGAAAAAAAAGTAGTTTTACTGGTTTAAAGTAATATTGTATAATATTTAAAAAGAGGTAGTTCTTTATAACATGTGTGGCGTGTGGCCTTAGTGAAGCGTAAACATTAAGTGTATACATCCACTAAGTACTTCAGTAACTTGGACCCTACTGAGTTGATAAAAAAAAAATGTTTTGTAGAGAGAATGTAATTTTTCAGAAATTTTAATCAAATAACGTTTAATCTTATACTGATTTCTCTTATACTTCTTCTTGTCTAGAAAAATATCATGGTTATAGAATACAACAAAACGTAAGGATTTTGAACAAAATAGATAGAATTAATAGCTGCCACGAATGATGTAAAGAGGGTTTTATCTTTTAAATACTGATGACATGATCATTATATTGAACCGTGTCAGACTGATTGCAAACATACCGGATTAATAGTTTGATTTACGCATTTTGTAAAGCTTTTGTATTAAAGAATAAATTTCTGTAAGGAATCAAAGTATTCTATCAAATAGATACCTTTATAATTTATAAAGGGATATGATGATTTACTGGGTTCTTGATACTTTTTATTATATTGTTTAAGCGCTGCTGATATATCCAATATTTAACAACTTTCAAAAAATACAGTTTTACTGTTTTAAAGGGGTTTTATGCAAAACTGATGACATACTAAGAATAACACATCGTTGTCTCTTGCCTTTAGTCTACTGAAATTTCAATAACCTTTTACAGAATTATCTCGTTTAATGTAAGGCATTATCTATCACTTAGCATTAAAAGAAATTAAGTGCAAGAATATATAAGTTTTAATGATCATTAATTTCTCACTAGGTACATCTTTTGAAAATTTAATCCATCTTTTTCAAATAAAATGATGATGAGGATGCCAAAGGTTCAATGTTTTTTTTTTTATTTGCATGACATGTTATAGGTATTCTACTGTGTCCTCGCATCAGACTTAATAAAATGGATAAAAATAAATTATTAATGAATCAGGGATAAAGGAAAAAGGAGAACTTCTTGCAAAATATCAAAGCAAAGATTTCCTTTTATAAGCAACATTTGTATTTAAACGATGGGGATAAAATGAACATAAAATAATATGAATGATTACTCCAAAGCGTAGGGATGCTGTATTCGTGAAAGCAAACAGCTCTTTAAGGCCCTTAGAAATACCTTTCCGTCAGTAAAAAAAAAAAGAAAAAAAAAAAGGTACATTTAGTATTCTTGCAATACATGAAATCTTTTTCTTTGAAAAAAGGAAAAGGGAATAAAGAGAATTTAAGGAAAGAGGCAAGATCAGGAAGAAGAATTTTATGCTCCTAGCGGGGCTATCCCATTACCTTTAGGCCACATCTCAGTTGTCAAGTAATTACGGATCCTCTCAGCCGAACGAGATGAAATGACTTTGCACCTCGTCAAGTCTCCAACTATGAGCTGTTTCCAGGCTCTCTGGAACCCAGGCATCGATCGGCCTCAATTTCCAGTCTCCGGGAGAATAGATCTTCCCTGCATTTAATTGTGGCCTGATAATGATAATTAGTATAAAATAAGAAGATGGTTACAAATGAGGCATATATCTTGTTTATTTATCGTATTAATTCCTTTAGTTTTTCTGCTTTATTTTTTTTTTTCATTCTTTTAGTCCCTCCTTTCTATCTCTATCTCACCTATGTTCAGGAAGGAAGAATGAAAGCAAGTACTAAAGACTGGTTTTTGACATTGTATTGATTGTTAAAGTCATTATTTCATTATTTCGCCAAGACAAATGAATAACCATAACTTTTTCGGTTTTATATTGATTTGGCTTTTTAACAGCGCAGGCTCTTCCCATAGTGTTGAACTTTAGTATGGTAAGGTGTTGCAGAGTATAATGTATCTGTTGTGGACCTCTGAACTCACACAGCAAATTTGAGATAATACAATGGTCTGCAATACCTGATAGCTATGTTCTCATGCAGCTAGAAAATTGGTTGTGAGAACCAAGCGAGGGTCTTGGACAGACATTAGCCTACATGGTTCAGCTAAAGGAAAACAGGCTAACTAACCATATTGTAACGTTCATAGGTTCTGACAGTAGTGTCAATTAGTATAGACATTACGTTGTTTTATTTAGAAGAAGTTGGTTCTTTTATTCAAAGTAATTTCGAAAATCATAACGTAGCAATATTCTCAAATATTCCTCAACTTCCCAAATTATTCATTTGCGTATCCTATTGAGTCGTGCATTACGATGTTTTTAAAATGTTCATAGTTGGTACCTTCGTGGAAACGTGCAGACATATTTCGACGAATAATAGGAATTAAAGCCTTTGTAAGGTTGAACAGGCAGTTTTCTCATAAAAAAAATTTTGGGGGGTAACATTGGTATGAATTCTATTTTAAGATTGTATTCCATGTGGGTTTTGATAGTTTCATAAATGTAACTCACTGGCCCCAAGAATAGACCATATCCCCACCCCGTCTATAACTTAGCCAAATTCCTTAACCGTGTCCTCATTTCTTATAACCCCTTTAGATAGTCTCTATTCTTCTGGCTAATTTCAGCAGTCATATCGATGCCCTCCCCATTAGGTACTATTACCACGAACGTCTCTTTTGATGTGACTGTCCAGATGATATGAAGAGACCAATCCACATCCATATTTGATATCTCTCAACTCACACTTAATCATGTTTGGAGCTTTGTATTCAGAAAGCTGGTATCCCATCTCCATAAGAGTCCTTTTTGTTAGCTTCAATGTGATTGTCGTCGAAAAATGTCTCCCAACATCTAATGTGTTTTCGCGTTTAAATAAGAATCACTACTAACCCTTTAACATAGAAAAGCTATTCTTGTGATTATTCCTGACCGTCAACTTCCTCGTCAACGCGTCATAAATTATAAAAAAAGTATTATCTTTACATTAACCATTTTAGAGCATCAGTATAATAGAGCTTTCCTCTTAAATTGTTTATATAAGTCAGCGCAAAGTGGCGATATCAACTTGCAATCATCATCCGTGGAAGAATTAAGAGACTTCCATTCTGAAAATACCTGAAAATAGAATAATGTAATGGATTTGGTACTAGAAATATACCTTATATTTAAAACGTTTTAGCGACGGATAATAATTCATACAATTGTAAAATTCAAACATGTAATCATAGATATAATTCTTTAAACATGTTTGGTACTTAAATTCATAACTTGCCGATAAACAAAACGCAACATTTAATGGCGTCTTTTGAATAATGCTCTCTACTTAAATATATTTAAGAATTTACTTGTAAACCAGGTTTCTAAAAGCTTGAGAGGAAACTTAATCACTCGGAGGAGAAAGGATTTTTCAAGGGTGGAAGGATGAAACACTACAAAAACAAAAGACTCTTATCCAACGCACCATAGTAGATTCACATCAACCGTGCATGTGATGTCTAGGCCAGTCCCTTACGACGCTCCTGATTGGCTATTGATAAGCCAATCACAAGGCTTGGAAACCAATATGGGACTGTTGTTCCAGTTCTCATGGAAGATAAATGTGAATTTTGAGCATGAGTGGCAAAAAAAAAAAAAAAAGTAGTTTAAGCTTCTACAAGGAATTTCTTAGTGTTAGTGAAAGAAGATGATTGAAATGTGAAAACATGCAGACTTGCTATAGTAGATTCACATCAACCACGCATTTGACGTCTAGGCCAGTCCCTTACGACGCTCCTGATTGGCTGTTGAAAAGCCAATCACAAGGCTGGAAACTCTGTCTCTCTCTCGAGTTCACATAGGCAGGAAATATGTTCCACCTCTCCTGAGGGATATGTCTTTCCCTCAGGAGAGGTGGAGCATACATCCTGCCTATGTGAACTCTCTCGAGAGACTGAGAGTTTCCAGCCTTGTGATTGGTTTATCAACAGCCAATCAGGAGCGCCGTAAGGGACTGGCTTAGACGTCACATGGATGGTTGATGTGAATCTACTATAGGCGGTCCTTGTAGAAAGACTACGGTTCCACGATCATTATAAATCAATGAACTATGAGTGCTTGGTCTGTTATTTTATTATTATTATTCCAATAGACACTGCTGCAGTAACTTTTCATGATACAGAGCCAGTGATTTTTTTTATCGTCTTGATGGAGACGCAAACGCTTGACATCCGAGTGGCATGCCATGACACCAACCACAATACCAGCTATCTTCCATCTTATGGATCTAATATTATACAACCATGAATAGATTTTTACACCATTTTCACCCATGTTCGGGAAAACTAATATTCAATGTTTCGAAAAAGAAACCCACAAAATCACTTTGTAACTTGTTTACTTCTAAGTATTTACATTTAGTTTTACTACACATTCGAGTACTTTCACACCCTATCTGTGGCCCATTTTCAAGAGATGTTTGGGATGTTAGCAGAAGACTGCTGGGCCTTGACCCAGGCTAACATCCCAAACATCTCTTGAAAATGGGCCACAGATAGGTTGAAAATACTCGAATGTGTAGTAAAACTAAATGTAAATACTTAGAAGTAAACAAGTTACAAAGTGATTTTGTGGGTTTCTTTTTCAATCTTCAGAAGAAAACTGAAAGAAGTTTTTGTTTGGTTCATTCAATGTTTCTTTAAGCACAAAGAAAGATCAGTAGAATGTTTTCCTACAATGTCACTTGCTAAGACTGCAGGTGCTACTGACAGTGAAGAATAACAGAAAACCATGCTATAGTCGCCTCATTAAAACAAAGGAAAGTTATTTGTTCGTCAAGAGTGATGAAGCTCTTTTACAAACTTTAAAATGCAGACGTTCAAGTAAAATGTGTGCAGGAATTGCATCAGCCAGAAGGCAAACTGTAGATTACAAGGTACAACAACGTTTCACGAAATTATTTAAGACTGTTTTACAATTCTTTTGAATATTTCACCTCGATTTTACAGCGAATGACTGAAGGTATAAATTTTTCTTTTAAGAAACTAGGCTCAGTAATCCTACAAAGCATTATATTATATACATATAGGTATATATATATATGCATATCTAGACACACATATATACATATATATGAATATATATGTATGTATGTATGTATGTATGTATGATGATGTATGTATGTATGTATGTATGTATGTATGTATGTATAAAGAAATACTGATTTTTTATGAATAGATGTTTCGTTTCTACAGAGAGTACCCTCTACTTTACATACACCACTGATTTACGAACAATGAATTCATTCCATAAACAGTATTATTCTACATCCACTAAAATATTTCAGGGCTTCCCTAATATTTGGACATAAAAAAATACAATAGAACTTTGATAAACCATCAAAGAGGAAGGGTGAGGGCCATGGCTTAGTTAGGGATGAGAAATAATGGAAATAGGAGTTGATTAAAGAGTAAAGACTGATAACTGATAATTTTCATGATTTCCGTTGGTTTGAATATATCGCCGGAAAAAGGAAATATGCTTTCAAATCGAAAACTTTTACTTTGTGATTTGAGGGAAATAAGTTAATTAGAACTCGTTCCCTTGTATGCTGAATTCATATCAATGAGATGATAAGTTATTTCAAAGTAAAGACAGTGATTGTATAGATTATAATAATGTATTCCAACATATTTACAAAATTATAGCGTCTGCTCATAAAAATATATATTAAAGAAGAATAAACTAATCATGTTGAAAACCCGAGAGAGATAAAATGAGTCAATTTAACGAAATATTTTTTTTTTTATTATGGCCAGGCCCCTCCTTTCTTTTTTGTATCCAGATAAAGTCTGCTTCTTTTCTTGATTTATTGTGAATATTTGCCTCACTTTTACGAAAAAGCATGACTGGAGTCTGCATCTCTTCCTGATTTATTGTAAATATCAAATATTTGCCCCGCTTTTATGAAAAAGATTGCGTAAATTACTGAAGACGAATGACTGGCGTTTGCCATAAATCAAAGAAGGCTAAGAAGTGGAGTTTCATGTAGAGAGAAATCTCAGAACGTTATGCCGTCACCCACACACAAACTATGGCTACTCTGCTCTTGGCCATCCCCTCCATCAAGGAAAACAATTCCCCTCACTTCCAAGATCATCATCACCATGATGATTATTTACCCTGCCCTAATAATTATACGGAGACCATAGGAATCCCCTCATTACCATAATGATCCCATCCTTATTTGCGTAATGATACAAGCTTCGCACAGTTTCTTACGCGCTACAAAAGATCCGACGCAGGACGAGAATCAGGCATAAAAAAAGGCCTTCACTTAATTGCGTTATGACGATTAGGGACGAACGGACTCATTATATTCGTGGAAGCGTCCCGGAATAATGATGGTATATGCCGTACCCTAATGAGGGATCTTTGGCTTAGCAACTGCTTAAGAGTGCCATTGCGACGCATTATTGTGAAATATCTTTCACCCGGAAGACTTTAATTTTGTCTTAGCATTTGGAAATCTCTAAGGGACTCAATCTTGCACTGTCTATCTCGGTGTCTGTTGTTTCTTTCTCTGTCTGCTATGATATATAAATTAATCTTCTTTATTGTAGGAGATTGTGACATAATAAAGGTCTTGTATCATAGTAGGGATATTTAACGTAAAGGATTGAATGCCATATTGTTATTATATAATTTGTAAACTTTAGGTATTCATAATTACAGTTATCCATTTCATAACATCCCGTCTGGGTAGGGTCATTTCGTGCAATTAGAGGTAATGATGTATTATTTATGTCTATTATGTTTTTATATATGTATATTTTTAAATGAGTTAACATTTTAAATAAGTGATTTTAGTTATATATTTTATTATAAGTGTTTTTATGATTAATTATTAAGAATCAACTCGCTGTATTTCAGCCTTGAAAATGCAACAATTTAGTTGTGAAACGTCGGCATCAGCAATAAACCTTCAATTATATCGAATGCCTTTCCCTGGAAACCTACAAGTATGATTCCGAAAGCTGCAGCTCCAATTTCCTTTAATATATATATATATATATATATATATATATATATATATATATATATATAATATATATATATATATATATATATATATATATATATATATATATATATATATGTATGTAGTAGTATGTATGTATGTATGTATAGTATAGATATGTATATGTATGTATGTATGTATATGTATATATATATATATATATATATATATATATATATATATATATATATATATATATATATATATATATATATATATATATATATATATATATATATATATATATATATATATATATATATATATAATATATATATATATATATATACATATATATATATATATATATATATATATATATATATATATATATATATATATATATATATATATATAATATACTATATATATATTTTTTTAATATACTTAAAACATCTTGTAGTTTCTTAATGCAAATATCTTCACAAATATTACAAGAGAGTTGTTTTTATTAGAGATTTAGCCCGACTACATCAGGAAAAAATCAGATTCCTCGACCGCATATCATGAATACGAGATGAAATGAGGATACTTTTCATTTTGCCTAAAAGGGAAGATAACATGAATGGAAAAATACATGCTGAAGAGATGTAAATATATTGTGAATATTTAAACGTAAATTAAATTTCTTCCCCAGTATTATAATAAAAAGTTTAGTTTCTCAATTCTGTTCAAACCAGATTCTGTTTCTATAGTTTTTTCTTTATATCTTGAGCTATACAGCTCTTTGCTAATTGAGTAATGCAAGCAATATATTTTAACAGCAAGTGAGGCGAATGAACATATAGATAAAGAGCAATTCAATAATAATTCGTTGGTTGAAAGCTAAAAATACTGTACTGATGAAACTGTTTATCTTAAAAAGGATTTTTTTTTTTTGTACATCTTTGGACCTCCAAACAATTACAAAATAACCACCAGTATTAGAGAAGATTGCGTTGTTTCATATTTTAAAACTGGCAACAGGTATTGCTGTTACTCTTTCTTTGTCTTCGTTTCATTCGCAATTAAAAATAAATAAAAAATACTATCGATCTATCTATCTATCTATCAATCTATCTATCTATCTATCTATCTATTTATCTATCTACATGGTTATATTTTCGAATAACATATTTTTCTAAATTTCTCCTTCGTATGGTGACGTCACAGTTGAAAATAAAGATACGTTCAGAGGATAATTAAATATAATTATTATTTAGATTAATTTCTAAATTGCTTTTTTAAAAACTAATCTAAGTTATTTTCCCTGTTATTATTAATCCAGAATAATTCACCGACATGCTCACTATGCACAAGAACTGAATCATTTTATTTTTAGTTTCTATTTTTTTCCTTGTAACACCTTACTGAAGTAAGATACACAAATAAAGTATATACGTACAGTCAATCAGTCTCGTGTCCTTGTTTGAAGGGCAACCACAAGCCAAAGAACCTTTAATACACTGACAGTCAACAGTTCTGACCGATAGATATACAAACAAATGTCTTCCATTTAGTAAGAACGACGACAACCCCACTTTTTTCCGACTTCAACATTTTCCTTTCCTTGCAACGATCCCTTTACTACTTACGTATATAGGAAAGTGCCTTTGCTATAAGCTCAACTAAGTGAAATGTGGAATGACGTCTCCGTAGGGTTTTTCAAAGCTTTCTCACTCGCTGCTGTAAGTCCTTCTCTCCTGATGACGGGTACTGAGAGTTTAAAGAATTTTTACTCTCGTATGTTGAGCATATCATTACATCATGACATTGATATCACTTGCTTATTCACTAACATTCCCTCTTTACTCCTGCATACCATTCTAATAACTCTACCGGCTGTTCTATGAGCAAAAGCCAGCTTAATCTCAAAAGACAAAAACCACTATAAAGCAGTATAATCCGGACAACTTGTGCATGATTTACGTTCATGGATTAAGGTTTATCTGAGCTTATTTCTTGCCACTGAGTAGTATTTCCTTAACTTTAAAAA
>NC_061110.1:105468557-105471057 GCF_015104395.2 Macrobrachium nipponense
GAATTAAATCTGGACGACATTGACGTCGAACACGGTTTTTCGGTGATGTGATTATTATTCATAAAATGGCTACTTTTCCCCAACGTTCGAATTGGCTAACATGGTAGAGGGGGTTGGATATCGATTCTAATTACAAAAAACCGAGTGCGACGGTGATTTGTAAGGTCAGAATCGGTATAAACTTATAGCCTGACTGTTAGCCGAATCGGTAACGTCAAGGTCGTCTTGATTTCGTTCCTGTCCGCTGAACGGGGGTTCGATCCTATGAGGGGACCAAATCATTATCAACTAAAAAAATTCCCCTTCGGTTTACATGTATGAAAATATATCAATTCCGAGGTAGAGCGAATTAGATATTAAAGGACATTTGTAGCTCGAATTATATATATATATATATATATATATATATATATATATATATATATATATATATTATATATATATATATATATCAATATTTCGTGTATTTTTGATACACCTCATCAGGGTACAATGTATCAATAATACCTGAAAGCGCTAGGTACTGCTGCTTTTCATTTTTCCTACTGGCTCCTGATATACAATCATCACGTGTTACTTGTGATCGTATAACACACACACACACATACACACACACACATATATATATGTGTGTGTGTGTTTATATATTTATATATATATGATAACTTATTCTGTACCCCCGGCACTTCCTTATTTGTTGTCTAGAAAACTCAAGCAGCGTCTTCGCATAAACATCCCGACAATTATTTCACAAAAGAAAACAAATGCCTTGATATTTTGTTTCTAAAACTTCTCAAGGCAGAAACAGAAAGATACTAGCTCTCTTGCTTGCATCTCATGAATATGCAATGACATAAAGATATGTCTCGTCTTGAATTGAATGAAAGATAACGGGAACAGAAAAAGTTCAGCAAAGAAAAGAAAGATGCCAAATGAGCGTTTGTGGAAAAAATATCCTTCATTGTTCACGGTCACATGGAATATAACTTGGGAGCTCATGATTATTCTGGAGTTTTCGTTCCAAGCTTCATGGTCTTTCCTGGAAGTAAACACCTTATTTTCATCAAATAAAAGTATTAGTAAAGAAAGATAAGTTTAATCAAATATAAA
The DNA here is from genome assembly GCF_015104395.2 of Macrobrachium nipponense. Classification (NCBI taxonomy): domain Eukaryota; kingdom Metazoa; phylum Arthropoda; class Malacostraca; order Decapoda; family Palaemonidae; genus Macrobrachium; species Macrobrachium nipponense. Next base: position 105,469,668 of record NC_061110.1, read on the forward strand.
AGATTTTAATTAGATAAACATTTAAAAAAAATGATTATTTGCGCACTCTGCTATTTACAACAAAGCATTACAAATTTTAGTCACTTCATGAAACTCATATTTATGAATATTCGTCTTTAGAACCATACATTCTAGACGATTTTATCAAGCACATTTCCGTAAGTCTCTACATGTTCTGATAAATTTTCAGAGCTCTCTACCTACCTGTCATCTCTTTCTGTCAGCTGTTTTTACATTCAAATCACCTACTATGAGATCCAGGGCCTCTGTAACACGGTTTTTTCGCAATAACTTTTTATTTATGCATTTCATAAATATAACGCTTATTCAGAATACACATTATATCTACACATAAATTTTGACTGTATTCTGCATTACGTAGGTTGAATAAATTTGGTACTTATAATGTAAAAGTGACTTTTTTTGACGACGGGCCAACTTACTCAGAGAAAAGGTTTCGAACGCACTCGTTACGTAACTTATGACAGCATTTCTTCCCTCTTTCTCGATGAATGATTAGCTATACGTAACGAAGGCTAGAACTTTGGCAACAATGACATGAAAATTTAAAGACAAGCAAAGCAGTTCACCTTTATGAACTGTGAAAGCTCTACACTGATAATTGTCATAATGAACAAACCAACAAAATATGTTAATAAATAAAAAAACACTTCGATTATTAGTCTAACTCCCAAAATAAGTTTCCTAAAAAATTACAGTCTACTTTATAGGTCACAATCAGATTGACAAGATGTAGGGAATAGTTGGTAATTTTCAAAAACATAGTAGACAAGCTTGATTTGATAACTGTTCTATCCTATGTCAAGCAATTTTTATTTATTGGCTATCTACCTATTTACTGAAAAAAAAATGGCTTTAAACCTTCACCAATAATTATCGTCAGAATGATGACTTCATGAGGCTCCACCCACTTTGGCCTCGTTATAATTCAGTATAGCACTGAAGGCTATCATGGGCATTGTTGGATTAGAAAATTTAAGTTCTGGCTAAATGATCCTCAAGGATCCCAGCAGTTGGCCTAAACGTTTAATTCATGTATATTACTGTTATTACTAGTAATGTTGCGCCACTACTGCTACAGTAGTATTACTACGCTAGCACAGATACCCCACCCAAATCTATGTATCGTTCCGCCATTCATAAAGTCTTTGTCATGGCCATGGGCTTTCTCTTGACTGTATAAAATTGCAAGTCGTAAGACAAATGCAGTTTTGCAACCACGGGGACAATTCCAAATCCTGTTAGCCATTCTTGACTGCTATGGGTTTCAGAGCCGATGGAAAAAGGTGAATGAGTTTCTGTCTGGTGGATGGGCAGGGCAACATTTCGTCAAACGTTGTTTACCTTGCTTACGTAATGAATGTTTTTC
>NC_061110.1:105476057-105478557 GCF_015104395.2 Macrobrachium nipponense
AGAACATTGTGGCAATGCTTTGCATTTGCACACTGCAATTTCAAAGAGCTTTGTTTGAGCTTCTTCTTTAAAATTCTGTAGTTTTCCTTTGCAAGCTTCAGAGTTTTTCTGCTTTGGTACGGCTTCATAATGGCAAGATATTGTTTTTGATAATTTCTAAACATTGCTTCAATTCGTCTCTCTGACAGAGTTGGAAGTGATGCACTTTTCCAGATAACTTTCAACTTATTAATAATTTTTAGCAATACTTGAGACACCGAAGGATCTTTATTTGCGCTTTTTTTCAGTTCATTCCTCACAAACAAATAATATTTCAAAACTGCTTCATACGTAGGAAGATTCGTGTGCCACAATTCTTCCCCGAAGCCAAATAGAGGGCACTGAGCTGATGTCCTGGTTGGTTTTGCACAAACTTTTGCCATGATGATCGTTAATTTATTAACAGTTCAAATCTGAAAAAAATACAGAAATTCAATACAAAAAATAATTACTGGTTAGTTAATAGCATGTAGCAGACATATAAAAAAATAAGAAATTTATAACAATCAAATTCTGTAATACCAACCACAAAAAGTATGTGAGTTGTGCAAAGCGTGAATTACCACCTACTGCGAAAGTGACAGGGTAACTGAGCTCTCACAACTCACACAAAATTAATGAGCTGACGAGATCCCTGAGCGTTGAGCATTAAACATGGCTTGTATATATAAAACTGTTGATATTAATGATTAGAAAACATTTGAAAGGTCAACTACGTTGTTTACACAAGTTTTAGTAAATTATTACGAAAAGTATACCGTATTTTGCGTGTTATTTTTAGTATTTTGGTTATTTTTGAGGTCATTGTGGCACCTGAAGAAATAAATGCATTGCTTTCATATTTATTCCAGGTTAATATCTCGGGGCTCCACACATTTTCTGCACTAGCAAATTATAAAATTCGAAAAAACGGCAAATATAAAAAGAAGGCTGAATGTTTTTTTATCTGTACGAGAGTTAGTGACGAACCGATTCAAAGTTTGGCGATAAGCTTATAATGCTTCAAGTGAGATTGGGACAAATAAACGGATATGCTCGTAGTTAACATTCCTTGACTATATCGAATTCCTATGAGCGCTTTGCTGTCCGTTCATAGAATTCCATTTTTCTGCAATGGGTCCCGTTTTTGTGTTCACTACCCGAGTAATGTAAACCGTATTTGTTTTCGTTGCAAGTTTATTGTAAATGTGTAAAAAAAAGTTTTTTAACCATATAATGTAGTATGCACGATGATCATCCGCGTACATAGAAATAGCAACGTTCATTGTAATTTGAATGTATTTTCTGTTCCTTATCTTGGTATAATAAAGAGCTTGCAGAGAGGGAAAGTTTCTGATATGGGGAGGACACAGACCGACAGACAGACATCTGATTGACTGACTAACTTACTGACTGACTTTCGGGTCAGTTTCACGCGATGGATGGGCAAAGGTTTCATCGACTATTTTTTTCATTCTTTTTCATTAATGATGCATTTTTGGGGTGGATGTTGTCCAGGGGCTTGTTCTGTGTACTGATGGGAGGAGGTTACAGTATGATAAGCTCATAGACCTCTTGAAAAGCAAAAACACACCTAGTGTAGCAACTCAGAACATTTGTATAGAACAAAGGCGCGTTTATATACGTCGACTTCTTTTAGTATCACGAAGTGCTGTCTTCAATTCCTTGATGCATTGAAAGGTAAATTTTAAGCAGACGATGCTATCGGAATCATCTTGTAAGCCTTTAATTCCAAATTCAATTTAAAACATCCATTATAATTATGAGTTTTGATTCCCTCATACGTGTTTCTATATACGTTAGATTTTACAGTTATCCAAATTTGAAGTTCTTCATTTACAGTACCTCTTTGTCACTTCTCCCACGTCACCTATCTATTCATTTCTAGGTCTTCCCCTCCGCATCATCTTATCGTTTCAAAATTAAACACTCCTTCCTCCAACTTCCCGCGATGGTCAATCCTGTCACCCAAATAAAACATTTTAAAAAATTTCTACGTAATGCATTATGTAGGGATGGCTGACGTGCTTACTAGAGATCTGTTACAGATAAAAACTTGATGAGATTAGTGGGTGATGAGAATGAACCAAACGGTGACTTGGCTAATGTATTTTAAATATTTGATTATATTTTGACCTTAGCTTCCATTCTACGTATTTTAGGTTTAGCCTCCTATACTGTCAGACAATTTAAACTTCGTTAAGTTCTTACGAGAGAGCTACTGAAATAATGCTACATGTTACATTTGTTCCGTTGGAATGTTATCATTTTTTCATGTCAATAGCATCCCATAATCTTTGTCCTTTCTGCTAAATTTATGCACTGACAGCTTTCATTGTTCCAGGGATTGTATTTTTATTTGTTTTTTTTACACCTACATATCAAAGTATCCTATCTTCGTCTGCACCCACATGTTTTAATTTATCAGGGAGCTTCAGGTATTACCAGCAATGCCTGCGTC
>NC_061110.1:105483557-105493557 GCF_015104395.2 Macrobrachium nipponense
ATATTCTCTCAACTCATCAAGACACAGATTCAGACTCCCGTAATAACATTGATTAATACATGTTTTTCATCAATCCTACTATCATAACTTACTCAGACAATGCTCAAACTAAAACATTTTTATTCTTTCACAAGTCCCTAAAATCACACTGATCCTGTGCTCTCCTTAGCTCTATATACACCTGGTTATCATAAACATCATCAGCTTTTGTCATTCCTATTCCAGCATTCCCTACCCTCTTAACCTTATCTCGTTCATAATTATCAAAGAATTCAGTTTTCATAACATTCAACTTTTCTTACAAAACAAGTCATCCATCATATATTTACTTACTGTGCTACATATATGCATAACTCTAAGATATATTATCGATTTTTGTTGTTATGTCAAGAATTAAATAAAAAGAACTTTAGATATTGTCGGCTGCGACGTTGCATAATTTAATTTACTAAAAAGCTTTAGATGTTAAAATTTTTGTAGGGGTTTCTCTTGGTTGGGGTTTAAATTATTGTACTAGAAATTTTGCATAAAACTAAGGATTCTACAATAATTCACAGTTTAAGAACTTTGACCATTGAAGAAATTAACAGAATCAGTAAATGAACTGGTTTATAGATTCAGTGAGAGCTTTTGAATGTTGGGATTAAAACATTGCAAATTTAATACGCTGAATGACTTACAATGAATCCTTGTATACAAAGAATATTCATGGGAGTACGTCCTGAGTACAATGAATATTCATGGGATAGAGTGAGTCCTTGAGTACAAGGAATATTCATGGGATAGAGTGAGTCCTTGAGTACAAGGAATACTATTGGAACGATAGAAATTAATACACGTGAAAGCAAGTGAAATCTAGCCTTTCTGGGATCCTAAAGTGAGAGAAGATCGATAGATGGCGCCCAGGGAGCCTTCAAACTGCCCATAGTTGGCGACTTGACGAGCTGCGAGGCCATTTCATCTAGTTCCGCAGAGGGGTTCCGTAATTACTTGACAAGTGACATTTGACCTTTAGGCAACAAGATGATACTCGCGAGAGAGATAACATTCTTCATCTCTTTCTTGTGGGGCCTTTGTCTCTTTTCATACATTTTTTTTCCTTTCTAATTTCTTCACTCTCTCGTTGTTCTAATGCTATCATTTTTTTTCTTGGCCCTCATCTTCTCTTGTAATTCTATTGGTGGGAGTAAAATACCTGGAAATGTGAGTGGTAATTGTAAAAAATCAATTCGAAAATAAATGACTGCTCCCTGAGCAAATAGATGAACTGCAAAAGAAATCTAAAAAAAAAAAAATTAGGCTGTTTCGCTGCTAATGTGAATTATCTACATAGAAAAAGTTATACAGCAGAATCAAGAGAGTATGTCTATCAGAAGTGATTGGTAACAATTTAAGATCAAATGAAAAAGGTCCTATATGGGAGCAAAAACTAAGAATAATGTTATAAGTTGGAACAAAAGAACAGAAGGTGTGATGATCTTAAAGAAAGAAACATATCAAAAGGAGAATAGGTACTAATCTGAAAAAAAATCAAAAGGAAAATAGGAACTAATTAATAAGAATTAACGCTTTATAAAATGAAATTGCAATTGCGATGCAAATTAACCTTGCAGACGTATGATGAATTCAACCTTCAACGAAAGATATGAAATCTGATAAAAGAAAGGAAGATGAGAGAGAGAGAGAGAGAGAGAGAGAGAGAGAGAGAGAGAGAGAGAGAGGAGAGAGAAAACATATTCTGTGTAATGTTGAGCTCCCGGAGAGATAAACTGAAGAAACTGTAATGAAAATACGAAAAAGAGTCATTACGAATCATATTTCTGGAAGTCATATAATCTGCCTTTACCATCTTCATCTGAGCCTTAATTAGGAGAGTCCGGGCGACAGCTGGTGATTCATGACCGACATGAATAAAGCAATTTGGTTCCCCCAATATTTTACGCCGGTTGGAGAGGATGCAGATGAGTGTGTATCTGTCGGGTTTCCTTCTGCGGAGGCCGATGGGGGAAGCAATTTAGCGCCCTAATGTAGTGCATATACGAAAGTAATAACGAGAAGACGATAGGTTGATAAGAGAAATTGAAAAAGATGTAGCAGATATGCAGTAAAAAAATTTTTTTTACATACCTAACAACTTATGGATCAATGATTATCCAACCTCCAAAAAACCTGAAGTGCCATACACTTCAGTATAGATAAAAGTAAACAAGAGGAAGAGAAGAAGAAAGAATAATTAGTAAAATGGAGATAAGATCATAAGCAACCGAACAGAAACACCCAAGGAGAGAAAAAGTTTCACAGAAAAAGTTACTCAGAAATAGCGAGAGCCAATTATTAGGACGAAAGGAATTTGACCTAAAGTCAAGCTGAGCTGCAAGAGGTTTCGCTAAAAAATCAAGCTAAACTGAAAGGATTCAACTCAAAATCAAGATGATTTCTGAAGGATTTCACCCCAAAACCAGCCGATCTGCATGGGATTCCACACAAAATGAGGCCAGTCTGCCAGGGATTCCACATAAAAGCAAGTTGAAATATCTGTGAAAGGATTTTACCGAAATTCAAGACATACTGCAAGCGATTTAACTGTGAGGCAAGTTTGTCTTTAGGGATCAGACAAAATCAAGTCAGTCTGCTAGGGATTTCACATAAAAGTAAGGTGACATAGGTGACATAGCTGTAAGGAATTTCGCCTAATATCATGCAAGTTCTGTTAGGGATTCCACCCAAAATCAAAGCAATCTGCAAGGGATTTCACCTGAGATGAAGCTGATGAGTGATAAAAAAGGTGTAGGATTGTATAGCCTGAATAGGCAAAGAACAGGTGAAATAGATGCTACAATGGACTGCTGAAAGAAAGGATACCCAGAATGGGTTAAAAGATAAATTAGGAAGTGAAGGATTAACAACAGCAAGAAGTAGATGAGAAGTGGAAAATTACTTAAGAGAATGAAGAATGGGAAGGTGATGGGTCCTGATGATAGTCAGACAAAAGCAAAACGTCTAAGAGTAGGAAATATGTAGCAATAGAAGTAAGGAATCGAAGAAGTAAATTAACAATATAATGAACTATTTAGTCTCACTTTGTCACACAGATGATACTGCAACTCCAGCACTGAAACAGTAGATGACAAAATATAATTATGAGGAGAGAAAACCAGTTGTGACTTATAAAGCCTGAAAATTTATAAAGTAGATTACCAACCCAGCAGGTTTTCCGCAGACATGTGAGAAAATTAACAGCTAAAAAGTATATGACAATTATCCAAGAAATGTATGAGAGAGCAGGAATCATCAGTTAGGAGAAGCATGTGCCACACTGATGAACTACACAAAGGATTCTCTCTAATCCTTAGTTCTTTGATCTGACCTCGCATGCGATCTCGTGGAGCAGAGAATCACTGATTGTGGCATATGCCCTCTGTGGATGATACCGTGCTGGAGAGTACCAGAAAGGAGTAATCAAAAAAGGAATTATGAGAGCGGGGAAGAGTCATGATATGTAAGGAACTGAACATCAGGAAGATGAAGCCTGAGTACCTGAAATGAATTCGAAATTAGAGTGCAGAATTCAGTCTGATTAGGAGAGATTCAAAGGAGGGATTAACTCAGATACTGAAGATCAACATTTGAAAAAAAAAAGATGGGGACTTTGACGAAAGAATTATACAGTCAAAGCAGGATGGAAAACTCTGGGAAAAGAGAAAGATTATCAGGTATATGTTGACAACGTATTATTGAAAAGGTTGAAGCCAGTATATAGAGCAGTCTGACACGAACAATGATCTAAGGAGCAAACACATGAGCAATAAAAACTCACTGTAGACAAGAGGATGTTGAAGTGAATGTGACAACAGAGACAGGATGAAAAGAAATGTGATCATGGCAGTAACAACAAAATAGATATTAAGGTGACATGGTTATATCAGAAAAGATAAATCATTAAGGAGAGGGAAGATAAACGCTAAAGCTGAAGTGAATGAACGACACCAATGATGATATCTTAAGGGGGAGAGGTTTAACTAGAGGGAAGAGCAGGACCACGTAAAATTTGGGGAGCAGGCTGTAAACAATGGCAAAACTTCAAACGGTGTTTGAGAAGCTACAAGACATTCTCCCAAAACTATAGGAAACTAGTCGAAGCATTCCGAACATATGTACGCGACCACCTTGCGGGGTGAGGGAAAGAAAATCTAGAGATATGAAAAGTTGGTGTTATTGGCTATTCAGAAGGGCCTACCCCCTTCGTAACAGCTCTAGGGGCTTCTATGTAACACTATGGAAATAAAAATGAAGAAAGTATTTCGACACAAACCAAACTGGACAGTATGGTAATGGAATTCCATATTGCCCTGCAAGTACGTTTCTGTGCATTAACAAAAACTTTACCCTTTATTTTTTTTTAATTAACTACTGAAAAGACACTGTCAAGCACGCAAGAAATTATTAGAGAAATGTCACAGAGGAATTAAAAAAAAAAGTATCATCCATTTTCTCCAATGAAAATATCATTGACTTCAAAAAAATCCATGAATTTTTCGTGCAGACTCCATTAAATCCATTAAGTGCTAAACATTTTTTTTTTAAGTTTGTCTCTCTATTCTCGAAAAAAGTTGCAAGAAAAAAAATCCCTGTCGCAATGCAGCTGAAAGATACAAAGCAAAAATGAACTACAATGGTACGCATGAACGTTAGTAGTCTGCATCATAAATTTAAAAGGGGGAATATGCATCATCATCATAAATCCTTTCGTTGTAATGAAACTATGTACAATGAAGATTAGGCTAGAAAATTAGCACCGTAAATGATGACCCTATTACCAGGCGAGTAATTGAGTAATTGCTCTGATAAATATATATATATATATATATATATATATATATATATATATATATAACGTATATATATATATATATATGCGTGGTGTGTGTGTATCTTATATATATATATATATATATATATATATATATAATATATATATATATATATATATATAATATATATATATATATATATATATATATATATATATAGTGTGTGTGTATGTGTGTGTGTGTGTGTATGTTAGATATATATATATATATTATATATATATATATATATATTATATATATATATATATATATATATATATATATATGTATATATATAGTGTATGTGTGTGTATATACCTAGATGGGCTGCCAAAAAATATGAAATCGGTAAACCATATTTAAAGATATTCAAACCTTGCAAATTAGGCCCGAAATTACCTGAACGTCAATTCAGCAAGCTTCATTTGCATGCATACGTAGATGGTACATGCAAAATGTGACGAGGGTTCCATCACACGTTCTGGAGAAGAAGTTAATTTTAGAATCTGCATATTCCAAAATGGAGACCGCGTCACGTGATATTGATGTCATTCATCATGAGTGGCGCCACAGAGTACCAGTGACTATCACCTTGCGAAACCGTCACTATAAATTATAGTGTGCTTATGTCAGTGCGTATGCGTGAATGTGTGTGAGACAGACAGACAGACAGACAGACAGAGGTTCGCGCGACCAGGTCACGTGACATAAACAAACGTGTTCTGTTTTTTTCGTCAATATCTTTGATGCGTTGACTACGGTAGCTGACACAGCGACTTTAAATCTTACAAAACATAATCGCATTTTTCTCAGCTTTTACAAGATTCCTAAACACTCGATCAAGTGAAAGTTATCTCCACAAACCTCATTGTCATGGGAACTAATTATTAATTTAGCAAATTTTGTCCTACTGAATAAGTAGATAATGCATGCAAATATAAAAGTAAAGCTTTCCATCTGCCTGTTCTCTAACTTAAAAAGATATTTATAATTTTCATATATACAGCTATTATACTGTAATTAATAATAATAATAATAATAATAATAATAATAATAATAATAAACATTTTTGAGAATTTTAGTAGACTTTCCCGGCGTTTATTATTATTATTATTATTATTATTATTATTATTATTATTATTATTATTATTATTATTATTATTATATTATTATTATTTATCGTAGTCATCCTATCCGACTGGATGGTTTTTATAGTGTGGAGTTCATGGTTACATCCTACCTCCTTAGGAACCCATCACTTTTCTAATAACACACTCCTTTGCATGAGTCCTTGAGCTATTTCGGCTTCTAGTTTTTCCAGGTTCCTTTTTAGGGATCCTGGGATCGTGCCTCGTGTTCCTATGATTAAGGGTATAATTTCTTATTTCTATTTTCGAGTCTAGAACTTATCAGTTTTTCTTTCTTTCTTTCTCATCTACTCTGGTGTCCCATGGTACTACGACATTATTATTATTATTATTATTATTATTATTATTATTATTTTATTATTATTATTATTATTATTATTATTATTATTATTATTACACTTAATTCTCTGAATTTTGATTAGCTGTGGGTTAACAACAATATCGAAATGAGTCTTGCGTAATTGTATTATTTCTTCTTTATAATGACACGCTAAGTCTCCTGTATCTTTGGATAAAGAGAGAAACTCATTCTTCAAGGCTTTTTGAAAAGGCTAAACCTTTTAGCCATTTAATTTGTTACATATAAAGGTATATGATGATAAATCACCCGAGTCATACATGCTGAAGTTTTATTATCATAGGTAAAATTAAGGAAATTTTAAAGTTTCGCGAAGACTTCCAATTATTATAATCATCCTCTTGTAGGCAGCATGAAAGGCGTTCATATTTCACGGCAGGTGCCTTTCCAGTAGACCTAATTAAGTTTAAGAGATAGTATTTTCTTTAATCCTTCAAGCTAAAAGGTCGATGGTATACTTTTATAGTGCCTATATTTTTTTTTTTTTTTTTTTTTTTTTTTTGCGATTTTGAAGTATCTTTTATGTTTAGCAGATTTCTCCCATTTTCCTACATTAGTAGTTTCTACCTTTCGTTATATAAACGTTAAAACTAAATGTTTTTTTTATTGAATAAAAGAAGAGCTGTAAAATAACGACATTCATGTTTTCTGGAGCACTTTAATGGACGAAAAGTAAGACTTACTGCGCGCTACAAAACTGGATAGGACCAAGTCACTTTATTAATTATAGCTCCTAAAGATATAGATACCCATAATACGTTCTGAATAAACATTGAGAACTCCCGCTGAAGACAAGAAAATAGTCAAGAAGTCTATAACGGAAGAGATTAACTAGATTGCTTAACGTCTAATTATGCCCTCGTAGCTTTTCGGCAGAAATGAATCAAAGGCCAGAGACAGAAAATGTGAAACGCCAAAAGGCACACACACAAAAAAAAATAAAACAAAATAAAATAAAATCAAGCTGCTAAAGTACTTTAAGTATGGGTCTACATCCCGAATGATAATAATACCAACCAATAAGTAAAAAAAAAAAAGAAACAGTCTATTTTCTTATATATAAACGAACTGAATCTTCAAAATGGCCGTTGTAATAAAAAGAAACTATTATTATATCCGGTGACAGAATAACTAATAACGAATCATTTACTGATGTTTTATGCAAGTGATTTAATCTGAAATAACATACGGTTTTGGTAATATTGGTGATAAATATATATATATATATATATATATATATATATATATATATATATATATATATATATATATATATATATATATATATATATATATATATATATATAATATATAAATATATATATATATATATATATATATATATATATATATATATATATGTATATATATATATATATATATATATATATATATATATTCATTGAATAGAATGGCTTTCTCACTGTTAACTATCTTTTTTGAAATTGCTTCATATTTTCTAATTATTTTCTTTACTTCATTGTCAGTTACTAATGGACACATAATGGGTTCTTCCATTTACTCCAGTATTTTTACACGCGACAGCTGTTTCGTCAACCTATACGTATTGACGTTTTCAAGCGTACTGATACAAATATGAGCCTACATGCGTTTTGTGACGTCATGAGGACGGAAAGGTAGTACAATTGCCAGATACCTAGTTTTAAGTATTTTACAAAAGACTATAGTGAAACATAAAATAAGACAAATAAATAAATATGTTAACAACAGAAATTAAATAAAAAAGTTGAAAGTAAGTTATTATATGCACATTATACATAAATATATATTAATTACATATATGTCTAATTCACTGAAAGTCAGTGTGCGCTCCTGTCGCGTGTGGGGCTTTGTCCCACGCGGTTGAAGGACTGCCTCCTACACGAGGGCAAGGATCGGTCTGCCTCACGTTGGAGTTTTAAGGCTGGGACGTTGCATTGCGATGCTGACTGCTTCTGATATCAATAAACGATTGTAGTTGCCTTCCTTGTGTATTATTTTGGTGTTTGTGAAGTTCTTGTAATGATGGTTTTTTATTTTTATTGTGGGTATCCACAAAGTGCTGATGAATGGCTCCTTGGTTTCTGTGGGCCTGCATGCGACGTTTGAGTGTGGTGGTTGTGTGTCCGATATAGCATTTTTGGGGGACTGACATTGCTCGTCAGCACAGACAAACTTGTATACTATATCAGATTTAACCTCTTTCTCCGTCGATGGGGCCGTACTATTTTTCTTACCAAAGAGGCCGTAAGGTTTGGTTTGCAGTAAATCCTTGCTGTTATTTTGTTATATGGCGCTAGGGGGGTGGTTCCTCTTCGCAGTATACCAAGGATGGCTTTCCTTTCATCTTCGTGGTGTTTGTTGTATGGTATCTGATGGTATATCACTATTTCTTTGTCTTTGTCTTGTGTGTTGTTCCTCGGGGTCGATTATGGGAAAGCCTCTAATCTCTTTTTGACAACTTGCTGGATCATGTCATCTGGATATCCGTTATTTGTGAGCAGCTGTTGAACTCTGTTGATCTCTTCGTTAGTCGCCTTTCCGTGGAACAGTGTGTTATGGCGCGTTTTATGTATTGCATTTACCACAGATCGTTTTATATGCATCAGGCATTCTCCTCTAGCATTTAAACATCTTCCAGCGTCTGTCTTTTTAGTGTATACGGTGGTATTGTATTTGTTGTTCTTTTGGGTCACAAGTACGTCCAAGAAAGGGAGCATCTTCTCATCACTTCTTTCTACCGTAAAATTTAATGTAGAATTTGCTTGGAGTTTTATTTACTAATTCTTCTATGTCATTGTCGCCCTTTGTTGTGATAAAGATATCATCAATATATCTCCCATAGATTCTGGGTTTTGGGTGTTCTTCAAATGTGACCTCTTCTGTGTATGCCATGTATGCGTTTGCGAAAAGAACCCCGAGGGGGGAACCCATTGCCACGCCGTCCTTTTGTCGATATATTTCGCCCCTATGTGAGAGGAATGGGGCTTCCTTTGTACATGCTTCCAGCATCTCTTTTAAGATTTTTTCGGGGATCGGTAATGGTGGTTTCTCAGAGCGGTATATCTTGTCCATGATGATTTGTATTGTTTCATCCACTGGTACGTTAGTAAATAAACTTTCAACGTCCAGGGATGCTATGTCTTCGTCGGGTGCGGTGTCTTGCAGTAGGTCGATGAATTCCGTCGATGATTTTAGCGAGAACGTTGAGGGAATGTACGGCGTTATAATTTCAAACGCATACATGGCACACACAGAAGAGGTCACATTTGAAGAACACCCAAAACCCAGAATCTATGGGAGATATATTGATGATATCTTTATCACAACAAAGGGCGACAATGACATAGAAGAATTAGTAAATAAACTCCAAGCAAATTCTACATTAAATTTTACGGTAGAAAGAAGTGATGAGAAGATGCTCCCTTTCTTGGACGTACTTGTGACCCAAAAGAACAACAAATACAATACCACCGTATACACTAAAAAGACAGACGCTGGAAGATGTTTTAAATGCTAGAGGAGAATGCCCTGATGCATATAAACGATCTGTGGTAAATGCATACATAAAACGCGCCCATAACACACTGTTCCACGTGGAAAGCGACTAACGAAGAGATCAACAGAGTTCAACAGCTTGCTCA
>NC_061110.1:105508557-105510108 GCF_015104395.2 Macrobrachium nipponense
TGAGTAAGTTTATTTCATATTCCATCTATTAGAAATGCAATTATGGTTGAAATCAATAATAATAATAATTTTGATGATCAGTAGGCTTGTGAAATTAGAAATAGAGTATCTAGTGATATTTTATCAAGAAAATATAATACTACTGACTCAGCCAGAAGAAAACTGACACTCTGAAATAATTTAACCATACTATACAATAACCCGCCATGTTCTGATTATACACGCAATGATTGTGTTTTCCTATATTGCAACAAAATAAGTTATGAAGCCAATTTTGCCCAAAAATACCCCATACATTATACCCATTCGGTGCATACTGCCTTGCTCCGTATGGATAAAAGGCAAATTTGCAGCTTATGACATAACTTTGTTAATAACTAGCAACGTTTCTAGTAACTTATGCGTCGATTATAGCAGAGAGGGCGAACCGCTTGTTTTATGCTAAAAAAAAAAAAATATCAAGTACTCTCATAGAAGATATTAGTGTTTATGATAAAAAAACTTATTTCGTCAATGTCTCCTGATATTTTATGAATTGTTATACCTTTGATCACATGCGCGAAAAGCTTAATATTAAAGTATAGAAACTGATTGTGATATAGATTTATATCATTATGGTTTTTATACTTCCTTTGCCCTAATGTTCTTGAACTGAAATTCCGAGAGTTGGGAAGATTTAGAAAAGATGTAAGAGTAACAATATGGTACCTCAAGTATTGAGTATTATCCTGATTTTTTGCTGAGGTTAGAAAAAAAAAAAGTTTTGTTGTACTTCTACATACATCGTTATGGATAATAGCGTTATGTTTTGGTGGTGGACAAACTTAGATGGTTGCAAAAATAGTAAGAGCCTTTACCTTTTTGCGTTTTAACATAACTCTGTCTTCTCTTTAGTATTTATTCATCGTTCTTGTACTAATTCATCCTGCTCATCTGACGCGTGTGACATTTTATAAAATAGATAAATAAATCAGGTACAGAATTCTTCAAAAAGGCTGGATGCAGGATGCACTGAAATAAACTCGAAAGTTTAAATCAGAAGCAGAAAGTACTGAACGAATTACAACTGTCTGAAGTTGATGTTCCTGAAGGTGTGATTAGTTTTTTGCTAAATTTTCTGTTTTAGGACGAAAAACTCTAAATAAACTTATTGTAATGAATTAAAAGGAAAGAAACGATTATAAAATCGTGAAAAGAAAATTTATGAAACTAATCAATTTATGTCGAATGGATATCGAGAAGTTGTTTGTTTTCATTTTGTTAAATGAATCCACACAATCATACTTGAGATGAAACGGGTCTTGTATTTATCTATCTTACTGGATAGCTTTATGACCTCGGACCTTCATTGACTCAAGGCCCAGTGGGATCATCTTAACATAAAAGTGAAAATTGAAAAAATGCTTACCAGAAGATTAGCGTCCAAATGGGAACGGATTCTTTAACAAATGACCGCAAATTGGGCCGCACCTGGGCACAGGGATCTCCAAAGTCTAGATATACCTATAGGCTGTGGGAATCTCTACTGGGGGGAACGGCGCTGGGTACGGT
>NC_061110.1:105510608-105548108 GCF_015104395.2 Macrobrachium nipponense
GAACTTCTTGAGGGTCTGATTCTATACTTTCTAATTCCTCCAAGGTGTTGACTTCACTGAACTCCCCATCTGAAGGACAAGACGAATTATCCTGGGTTTTTGGATGAATGAGTTCGGCCATTGACGTAACGCTGGCAACTATATTGAAAAAAAAATATTGTAGTTAGCCAATAACACCAAAGTATAATAGATCAGTGCATTCACAGTTTCATACTGAAAAAGCTAGTAGAATTAAGCAGCCAAGTGTTGGAAAACTTAACCTCTGATTGATTGCTGATTCAGTAATTAACTGTAGCGTCTATATCTTGTGTGCTGTTGAAAAGGGAAGCTCCAAGTAGCTCCAATGCATCGGCTTTCTCTTTTCCATATACCAGACCTAGTCTGCCGTACCAGATATTCTACCATGTCCCGATGTCCAAGAGAGCTGGGCCACAATCAAAGGCGTTAATCCTATCAAGGGAAGAAAAAAAGAATAAATAATCCGGAAAATCAAGGAATCTTTAGCTTGTGTTCAGTTTAATCTAAAGTTCACCTGATTCCATTCAAAATGGAGATATTTATTAACTTGGACAATTCAAATCTTACAAAAAACCTAAAGGTATACATTCCTGGATCGAGAACCCTTCAAGCAAGACTCACCAGAATAGTCGGGACCCGTCCGAGCGTTGTGTTCCAGCAACAGTTTCATTACTTCCAGATGTCCTGCCTTTGCGCAGGCGTGGAGTGCACTTTCGCCTTCTATGTTTTTGCCATTGACATCAGCGCCCACTTCCAAAAGGTACTTCACGATTTCCAAATGGCCGCCGAAGGAAGCAAGCATCAGACAAGTGACAGCGCGGTTATCAGCAGCCTCGATGTCTGCGGGAAATAGACCGATCAATGTATTACAAAAAACTTCACGACCTAAAGAAGATTTTTCAACTTTGTACTCAAAACAAACGCTGTATAGCTTTTTTACAACACACTACGTTTGATATTATAGCAAGCTGCAGTATAAGCCAATGCAATAGATAATTAGTGACAGCAAGTAGTGCTTATAAAAAGTAACATTGAAACTAAAATGCAGTGAAAACTCACAGGCCCCGTGTTCCTCAAGAAGCCTGACAATTTCGAAGTACCCAAGTGCACACGCTGCTTGCAGTGGAGTGCCGTTGAAACTGGTTTTCGCCATTTGGATTGGCGCCTTAGAAAGGAGATAGTCAACAACCCAGTAATGGCCATTGGAAGCAGCGCACCATAAAGGACTAACTCCAGACACGAGAGGTCCTTCAGCTGAAACTGCAAAGAACAACAATCTAATGGTATTTCTGATGCTGCAAATGAACTTCTCTTTTTTATCAATATCAAAGAGCTCTTAAATGGAAAATTATACAGGTTTTCAGTCATCATCCAAATACAGAGTAAGTCAGGGAGACCTGTCTTTCGATATTTCAAGTGACTTACCTGAGCCCAGTTCTTCGACGTCTGCTTCTCTGTATTCAACGAGGATCCTGACGCAGTTCGTGTGTCCAAGAAGAGCTGCCGTGCACAGTATCGAATCCCGTCCCTCCTCGGCCCTCTCAACGCAGTACGTAACGCCCGATGGAAAAGTCTGAAAATGCACAATACAAGAATGAGATACCCAACAACATTAGCAACAACATAGGAGAGCCTTTGGACATGCAGCTCATAGGTTATATAACACGCTCCCTCTTGAGCTGAAGCAGATTGAGGATTTAAAGTCTTTCTTAAAGAAACTTAAGCATTGTTTGTTTAATCGATGCTATGATATGGAATATCAAACAGTGAATGTGGAATATACCACCACCAAATAATAATAATAATAATAATAATAATAATAATAATAATAATAATAATAATAGCATAGAGGACTGCGTTAACATCAACAACAAAGCAGTGAAGACGAGTGGCTCAAGAGTGCATGGGAAGAAGGACTAATAAAAGTAGACCAAGACCCGAAATATACAGAGAAAGGAGAATGACAAGCAGAACAGAGGAATATCACAACAAACCAATGCACGGACAATACATGAGACAGACTAAAGAACTAGCCAGCGATGACACGAAACTGAAGGAATGATAACAGTAGCACAAGATCAGGCCCTAAGAACCAGATATGTTCAAAGAACGATAGACGGAAATAACATCTCTCCCATATGTAGTAAGCGCAATACGAAAAATGAAACCATAAATCACAGAACCAATACAAAAAGAGGAATGAGTCAGTAGCAAAAGCCCTCCACTGGAGCCTGTGTAAGACACCAGCTACCTTGCAGTAATAAGTGGTACGAGCACCAACCTGAAGGAGTGATATAAAACGATCAGACAAAGATCCTCTGGGACTATGGTATCAGAACAGATTGGGTGATACGTGCAAATAGACCAGACGTGATGTTGATTGACAAAATCAAGAAGAAAGTATCACTCGTTGATGTCGCAATACCATGGGACACCAGAGTTGAAGAGAAAGAAAGGGAAAAAAAATGGATAAGTATTAAGACCTGAATGTAGAAATAAGAAGAATATGGGATATGCCAGTGGAAATTGTACCCATAATTATAGGAACACTAAGCATGATCCCAAGATCCCTGAAAAGGAATCTAGAAAAAATAGAGGCTGAAGTAGCTCCAGGACTCATGCAAAAGCGAGTGATCCTAGAAATGGCGTACATAGTAAATAAAGAGATGGACTGCTAAGCAGGCAGGATGCAACCCGGAACCCACACTATAAATACCACCCAAAAAGAAAAATAAATAAATAAACAAATAACTATAATAATAATAATAATAATAATAATAATAATAATAATTATTATTATTATTATTACTCGTCACAAGAGGGCTGATATCCTCTTTAAGATATCCTCTCTTTGGTAGTGAATATATACATCCCTACACGGTAATTATATGCACAAGACGATTCTCGTGAAGCTCAATGTTCATAGCCAAGATTTTTTCCAGTTGTAATTAACTGAGTGATTTCCTTTGACCCATAATTATGAAGAGATGCACACTTATTTAAACTATTTCAATGCGTGCACCAGCTGCCAAGTACATATACATTTTGTGAAGGTAAAAATGGATGGCTAACTGGTGGACAAGGGAGGCAATATCTAAAAACAACTTCTGTCAAACACTGAGAAACATTCATTGCACTGACTGTTCCTCCTCACAGAACACTTATAGCTCTTTATGGAATATTTTTCTCCCTTTTTTTAAAATCTGTAGTCAAGTTGAATCATATAGATGCTCCAAGCCTTGATTCAGTAAATAGACATCTGTCTCAGCTTTGATTATTTTCATGAAACATGTCAACTTAATCCAGGGAACATGAGCTTTGTTTAAAATACTTATTCATTATCGCTTCAGTAGGATGCACTGATAATAAAATGTCAAGGGAAAGTTAGTATTAATTCGTGTTGGACTCATTACTGTGTCCATCACAAGTGAGTCTTATTCATTACATCAAACAGACGAATGAGTGTCAGGTCATACCGTGAATGGGCAAAGAAATTTCCAGATATGATTAGAAATTAAGCGAATAACAGAAGTAAAATAAATCCTAATTTAGAAAAGCTGTTATAAATTTGTCAAAATCGGAGATAGAAACTGCACAGAATGTGTGAGGTGTTTGACCAATTGCTGATAGGTTAGAAGATCATTTATATAAGATAAAAAAGATACTGAACGTATGTGGTGTTTGACCAATTGCTGTTAGGCTAGAAAAATTTTTATTTTTAAGAAAAAAAAAAAAAAAAACAACTTATAGATAATTTCTAAAAGTAACAGATATAGAAACCGGCTTTAGTCTGATGTGTTGTCTCGAAAGTGGTGATGTTCGAATTCCAAAACGAGGAAAAGTTTCAATAAGATTAAAGATGAATAGAAAAAAAACAGAAGCTTTGGGAACAGAGAAACGATATAGAAAATTAGAGTAAAACATTCTACGCGGAACAAGTTAGCATTTAAAAGACGAAAAAATGAAAATCTTATTTTTTAAATCAGCTACAACAAAGACTGCTAAACTAAGAACTAATTATTTCCTCGATTCTGAGGAGTCAGAAAAAAAAAAGATGAGAAGCTGCTAAAAAGTAAGATCATGAATAAAAAGCAAAAGCCAAATAAGTAATCACAGACGCGGAAGTTAAAAGTTAAAAAGGAAAACGAATTATCAGACCGTGGGATAGTAATTAAGAACCAGGTCGATGAGGAAGAGCATGTTTATTGACTTACCTTTAAAATTTAAAAAAGGAATTCACCGACCAGAAACTAATAAAAATATGAAATAGGAATAAACCAAGGGAATGGAAACATTAAAATTTAAATTTCCAAACAAGGAAAAGAAATGGAGGAACTTCTTTGTGAACAGGTGACTTACTGTCTATGACAAACCAGATAATTTAATACAAATTTCTCAAATTCTATAGATAAAGAAACCAAACCAGGAACTATGTCAGCAATGGAACTCTCTTAGCTAAAGTGTTTGAAAACAAAAAATCATGGGATTGTATTGACCATACAATCAAACAGACAAATCCTGGAAATTAGTTTTGTCAAGTTAAAGACAAAGATGCCAGGAATTAAACATATTTCTCCCACATTTGATAATGCTTCGTCAAGCAGAAACGTCCTCCATGAACTAACAGTTAAATGGAAACGAGACTTTGGAGTAAGAGAAAATCTGAACAAATAACCATACCACATCTTAATGCCAAGACCAGACTTACCCTTAATCGAGGGCGGAAATTTGGAACTATGGGATTTTTAATAAACCTATCTGCCGATGGTTAGAGTTGGGGTTTATGTATGAAAACAATTAAAATAGGATGGTAAAAGTCAGGGAAACTTAGAATAACATTGTTTATTATTTTAATTCATTCATGAATGAAAGGACACAAAGCAAGCTCATACAAAGACGTTTGAATGCAAAAATTTCGTGAACAGGACCAACGCTGAGACCTGGTCCATAACTGGAATAAGGGTTCGTTAAGTTGAAAGTAAAAGGGCTCCCAGAAAAACAAGATATCAAGTGATTGTTGCCCCATTCAAATAAATTACATGAGAAGGAATGGTTGAATTTTATTTTGGGAAAAAAGGAAATGCTCAACGAAACACAACACTGGAAATTGAATGGAGAAATTCTGAGATTCAGTAATTAATCCAAATCAGCCAGATGTTATGAAACAACTAAGTAACAAACTAAAGTGTGTTGACTTATGATAAGAAGATCGCCTCCTATGATATACGAATAAAAAGTTGACTGAAGTGAAAGAACTGAAAAAAAATAAAAAAAAGTCGATTGCATGTCAACAAGGGATGAACAACAAAAAAATTATATTGATGGCCCAAAATTAACAAACACCAAACGTGTACAAAGAGTGGATAGACGCAGAATTTGGGCTTGGAAGGTTGGCTGATTTTGATCAAGACTGTTTTATCACGTAGACAAATAAAACATATACAATTAACGAAGGCCACGGTTTCAGAAAAGTTCTTAGGAGAAAGAACCTCTTAATACCAATTTACCCAAGACTCTTCAACTAGTTCCCCCCACCCCCCCAAGAATTAGAATTACAAAAAGAAACGTAAAAGAAACGGTAGAAAATTGAAAACCTGTTATCTTTCGAACGCTATTTTACAAAAAGAAAAAGATTGATCTGTCACTGTAAATAATAAGCTGGAAAAAATGTTGGCTTGCCCTTGAATCAGCATCATTTTATTGATTGAATAATAAAGGATGATTGCTTTTATTTTTATTTTATTCCTGAACGTTGTCCAATTTATCTCTGCTAAAAAATTACTCCATTGACAAAATAAAATTAAACCACCGTCAAATAACACAAACAAACCATGTTTTTTAACGAGTGGAAATACGAACGCATTTTATTTTATGGAATTTAATTCATCACCAGACCTACATGGGGCAAACGAAAACCTCGATAAGTTAAGATATAATAATGAAACAACAACAATTAGAATTGACCATACAAAGTATATATTCCCTTGGAATGATGTTTTTGTTACAAAGCTGAACTGAAATGAACTGAAAACCCGCCCAAATCAGTAAAAGCCTAATCCTCATTCCATTATTGAAATGGAGATGGTCAATACATGTTGAAAAAACTTTCACTGTTGGTAATGTTGAAGCTTGAAACTCATTGTTCATTGTTAAACCAACAACAACAACAACAACAATAACAAAAAAAAAAAAATAATAATAATACAGGTTGTTTTCCTACTACGGGAACGACTTAGAAATTGAACTCAGATCCATGGACTAGAATTCCAACCCTACCTTATAGCCCATGATTAACTCTAGATTTTGTAGACAATTCTTTACAGCATATTTATCAATCACAAAAGCTTATAGAAGAATTTTTAAACGTAACAAATACAGAAAGTGGGTTGTATGTTACAACCCCCCCACCCAACCGGCTTTAGTCCTGATGTGGTTGTGCTTCGAAAAGTGGGTGATGTTCGAATTCAAAACGAGGAAAAGTTCAATAAGATTAAGAATGAATAAAAAAACCGGAAGCTTTGAACAAACAATAAGAAAAGAAAAGAAAGGAAACATTCTACGCGGACCAAATTAGCATTAAAAAGAACGATAAATGAAATCTTTATTCTTTAAATCAGCCTACAAACAAAGACTGGCTAAACTAAGAACTAATTAATTTTTCCTCGAAATTCTGATGGAGTTCAGAAAAAGGAAAAAAGAATTGAGAAGCTGCTAAAAAGTAAGATCCATGAATAAACAAAAGACCAAATAAGTTAATCATAATGGATAGTTAAAAGGAAGGAAAACGATTATTTCAGACCGTGGATAGTAAATGAGGTCGTCCAGCGCTAACAAAACCCTCACTCACCAACATTTTAAAACAAAAAATAGAGAAAAAAAGGGCCTTTAAATTTGTAAAATTTAAGAAAAAGGCCATAACACTTTTTATTTTTTTTCGCCAAGATATTGTTTTTCTTAAGGTTTGAATTTTATGGAATGTTTGAGGGACCCCAAAAATTATGATGTATTAAATATATGAAAAAAAAAAAAAAAAATAGACTGTGGCACAATTTGAGTTGACTGATTGTATGATTTGATTGTAAAAAATTTATGAGAAAAATTTAATGTTTTGAAGTTTACACCAAAAGTACAGATTGTATAATGCAAAATTGAACCATAGTTCCTCATCATCAAAATATACACTCTACAAGGTAAAACCATTCGAAAGAGGAAACTAAGGGAATTCCAGATGTTATGGGGGGGGGCGATACAAAAATGCATTTCTCAAATTTGTGGCGAAGTGTTGGGTTTTAGCACTGGACGGCCTCAAATTATACCAGGCAGATGAGGTAAGAGAATGTTATTGACTTACGTTTTAAAAAAAGGTAATTCACCGACCAAGGAAACTAATAAGATATGAATAGGAATAAAAACCAAGCGAATGAAACATTAAAAATTTAAACGTTCCCAACAAGGGAAAAGAAAATGGGAGGAAACTTATTGTGTCAACAGTGACTTACTGTCTATGACAAACCAGATAAATTTCAATACCAAATTTCTCAAATTCTATAGATAAAAACCAAACCAAAACCAAAGGAAACATGTGCCAGATGAACTCCTCTTAGCTTAAAGTGTTTGAAAACATCAGGGAATTGTATGCCATCCAATCCAAGCAAAACAGACAATAAAATGATATTTTTGTTCAAGTTAAAGAGCAAAGCTTGCAGGAATAAACATATTCTTCCCACATTTGATAAGTGCTCGTCAAGCAGAAACGTCTCATGAAGCTAACAAAAGTGTTAAATGGAAACAGACTTTGGAGGGTACGAGAAAATCTGACAAATATCATACCCACATCTTAATGCAATACCAGACTTACTTAATCCAGCGAAAATGAACTATGATCTTTAAATAAACTTGCTGCCGAGGTATGAGTTGGTGTTATGTATGAAACATTAAAATAGGATTGAAAAAAGATCAGGGAAAATTTAGAATAACCAGTGCTATTATTTTAATTCATTCAATGATGAAACAAGGACACAAAGCAAGCTCATACACCAAGACGTTGAAATTGCAAAACTTTCGTGAACAGACCAACGCGTGAGACCTGGTCATAACTGGAATAACTTCATAAGTGAAAGCAAAGTAAAAGGGCTCCAGAAAAAAACAGAAATACGGTGAATTGTGACCCATCCAAAAGATACATAGAGAGGTAAATGAATGAATTTCATTTGGAAAAAAGGAAACGCTGCAACGAAACCAATCACGGAAATTGATGGTAGAAATCGGAGTTTTCAGTACTTAATCAAAAATCAGCCAGAATGTTTATGAAACGACTAAGTAACAAAATTAAAACTGTTTGACCTATTGATAAGTCGCCCTCCTAATAATATACTGAAATAAAAAGTGACTGAAGTAAACGGGCTGCAAAAAATAAAAAAGTCGGTAGCATATACAACAGGCAGAAACAAAAAAAAATTTATATTGATGGCCAAAATTAACACACCAAATGTGTAACAAAGAGTGGATAGACGCAAAGAACTTGCTTTGGAGGTTGGCATGTTTTGATGAAGACTGTTTTAGTGAAATAAAAAAACTTGACTAATGAAAAATGGGACCCTTGATCCTAAGAGATAAAAACCATTTCAGCCAAAAGATACATGTAAACTGAAAAATAGATATAAATGCTTGCTACAATAATAAAGTGAGCAAATACTTAGACTAGTGCAAGATTGTGTTGTGCACGGTTCGAATTCTTTGCTGAAGAAATTGTAGGTTGGCTTTTTAAATTGATAAAGTGGTCCATGACTAGAAACAAGAAAACCTCTCACATAACGGTCATCTCGTATTATCCCAAGTAGGCCAGTAAAGCTCAAATGGTAACCCTTCCTTAAACGTGGAAGTCGACGACGATATATGGGATTTGGACTTTAGATCGCCGAAATATCACCTATCCAACAAGTTTTACTATAATTTAACATAAAATCAACTTACAAACAAAAAAAATATATATACATTAACAGAGCCACGGTTTCATACAAAAGTCTTAGGAGAAAGGAACCTCTTAATTAATTTAAATTTAACCAGACTTCAACAATTTCGCCCCAAGTAATTACAACAGAACGTAAAGAAAGGTAGAAATTGAAAACCTGTATCTTCGAAGCTATTACAAAAATAAAAAATTGATCTGTCACTGATGAAAAAAGAAAAAATAGTCAGGAAAAAAATGTTGGCTTCGCCTTGAATCTACCAGATTTTTTATTAATTGAATGATAAAGGAACTAACCTTTTACATTTATTTCCCGAACGTTGGTCAATTTAACGTCGTCTAAAATTTACTCATAGAAAATAAAATTTACAAACACAATCAAAAAAAATAACATATAAATACTTTAAAGCGTGGAAAAATACTAATCAATCTTTTAATGGAATAATTAATTCATCACCTAGACCGAGCATGAAACGCCAAACCCATTGATAATTAAGATATAAGAATGAACAACAACAATTTGGATGGACCATACAAAAGTATATATTCCCTTTGGAATGAATGTTTTTTGTTTACAACTGAATTGAAATGGACTGAAAACCCAAATCCCAAATCGGGCAGCCTAATCTTTATCCCATTAGTTGAAATGGAGATGTGAACTACATGTGAAAACTTCACTGTTGTAAGTTTGAAGCTGAAACTTCTTTGGTTCCATTACCACAACCAATAATAATAAATACCGTGGTTTCCTACTACGGGAACGTCTTAGAAATTGAACTCAGATCCATGATTAGAATTCACTACCTTATAGCCATGATAATCTAGATTTTGTAGACAACTTCTTTACAGCCATGATTTGACCATCAACAAAAACACGAGCATAAATACCAAAACAAAAAGTATAGTTTTTGCTTACCCTTGTGACGCATACAAAAAGAACCGTCATTTTTGTCCAATCTTGGCGAATTTTAATGGGATAGAAATTTCAACAGTTTTAATAAGGACTTTTGCACACCAAGCAAGTCCCCTGTGTTTTATCACTACACTTCAAAGAAACTTGTTTTAACTGATTATGTTTTTAACCCACCCAATTGGGGTTCTATTTATTTTACCAGCCCTGGGCATATGGAGAAGGCCGGGTCAACTTGAAAATGTCCTTAATCCCCATGACCAATTTTGTGACGCGGCCATGCCAAATCTCATTTCACTCAGCTTTAACAATGCTCCTTCGGTATAAGTAAAATAGGATTCCTTTCTGGGAAAGTATCCTAATTGAAGATGACCAATGTATAATGAACGAGTAAGGCTTTAAGGCATTTTATTAAACTAACGTAACTTTATGTGTTTAATATATTCTGTTTTTTGGAGTGAAGGGTCCATGAATTTGGCAAGCGCGTGAGACAATCTGACCCCAAAGATTTTTGGGGAAATGGCTCTGATTGGCTGAACGAGGCGCGACTCGGGAGGTTGTGACCAATGGCCGTGATGGCACAACGACAGGTAACCAACCATCCTACTCTTGTTTTCACAATGCGAGGACCAGAAGCGCATAACAAAAATGAGAAATTTTAAACAAGTATTTAATTTTAATTAATATTATATTTATGTGTAATATGTTCGATACCAAAATGACTTTTTTAGATTTGAAACACTCAATTCTATTGCCAGCATTGGGGGAACCACAGCCTTTTTGTTCCAACACTGGCTTATGGTCGCAATCTTGACTGTACAAAATGAAAAACCTTTTGTGCAGTATTTTATTGTTTCCATTGTTTTGGATTGGATTAATATATATTAGAGCTTTTTTTAATATTGTTTTCTTTTCTATTGTTTTTTCAAATTAAATGTTTTTCCTTCCCTTCATTGTTGAGGTTACTGAGAGACACCTTCAAGTGGGATGGGGTTCTTCCATTTACTATGAACGACCTAAATCAGACGCGAGGGGAAATGCAACTACAACAATCCCAGTTTATTGATAGCAGAAGGCAGTCAGCATCTCCAATGCAACGCCTCAGCCTTAAGAATCCGACACGAGGCAGTAAGATCCCTATCCCGACCTTAGCCCTCGTGTAGGAAGACTTTTGTTTGTATTGTCCTTAGATTAAGCTGGGCCTTATGCCATCCCACAGGGCCCTTTGCTAAGAAAGAAAGCAGACGTTAGAACGAACCCCTTTATTTAAACCGCGTGTTACAAGAACAATGTGAACAGTTAACACACAATAAAACAATAAAAATAAAGAAAATTCAACATATGTTTGTAATTAATTAATATAAATTTATGTATAATATGTAATTACTTACTCATAACATATTTTTTCAGCTTATGGATGCCTAATTCTACTGTCATCATTTTTACCATAGTTTCTTTTTTGTAAATAAGCTAAATCTAAAGTCATTCTAAAATGAAATGAGCTCTCTGGCTGGAGGTGGTTTTGGGTTCTTCCTCCCACGTGAGTTTATAATCCCGCATATCCTGCCAAATCTATAACAACAACAGAGAGGTTAAAACAATTTATCCCATGATAGATATCAAAATATCATTTGTTTTTTTTTCCTTCAGCAGAATTCTAAGTCATTAAATAGGCTTCACGATTAATAAACGTTTTTTTTTTATTCAATAACCAGGGAAAACTGAATCATATTTTTCTATCAACATTGGCATATTATTTTGGTGTTGCTGTGCTGAGGCAAATAGTTTTCCAAACCAGCTCCACGTCCGTTTAGTTTTTTTTCCACTGATAAGCATCTTTAAAGGCTGTTTCCTCCAAGGAAGCACTTTGGGTAGTTGACGGTATAACGTAATGTCCTGGAAGAAATTTCTCCTTTCTATCAATATCCATGATTTCGTAAAACCACCATAGGTAAAGACTAAATTGGTAAACAAGGAAATATGAAAAGTGCAAGGCATAACATAGTAAGTTTGGACCGAGTGAGAGGATAAGTGAGTTCGAATACAAACAGATTCTCTCGTTCTCAATCTCTCTACTCTCCGCCTCCGTCCCTCTTTCTCATTCCCTCTCGGGCGTCTGTCCGTGCTCTCTATTTCTAATCTCTCTCTCTCCTGACAAACAATTTATTGATTTGAAACAATGACTGAATATTAGCTGGAACAACCCGATATGGCAAATTGAACAAGAAATAAATAATCACCCCTCTTTCGCTGCTGACAACGAGCCGTCTAGGAAGGGATTACAAGATGACCCGCCCATCTGGTGTCCTTTACGCTTGCCCAGACTTGCTCAGACTAACAATCACAGGTAATAACAAACACTACTTGATTTCTAGAAATGTTCCTGTATGAATTAAACGAATACTAGTAAGTCAAAATTTTTTGGCTAAAACATATAACAAAACCAGTTTAATAAATTTGTGTCAAGTGAGCAATTAAAGAAAAAGAGTTTGGTTCAAAGTATGTGCACCTGGCAAGTTAACTTTCAAAACTCTTATTCTGATGAAGTTAGGTCATTGAGAAATCAAATTCATGATTCATATTCCCTATCCCGTTTCCTTTAATGGGATGGGTAATAATCTCAGGAACCACAGGAAGGTCCTATGATACACATACAAATTTGAAATTTTTGAATCAAGTAACTCACAACAAATATCCCTGTCTTAAATTTCATCTTTTAAAGAACTGCCAGGAGTTCAATAAATTAAATTTAAGAGAGGAGTCATAATTTCTTTCGTCCTACGTTTAGTGCCTGATCTTTTTTTTTTGCCTTTCATTCGAGTCTGTTCTGATTTGTTAGGGACAAATATCAAAATGCAGACTGGTTAGAGCAATGCTTTTCCAAAGGTCTGTTTTGACCATACTTTCCTGGTAGTGCTCGCTCGCTGAATGACTTGGCCTCTCTCTCTTCTCTCTCCATCTCTCACCCTCCGTCTCTATCTCCATTCCATCTCTCTCTCTCTCGTTTCTCTCTCTCTCTCTCATTCCCTCTCCGCATGTTTTAGAAAACTACAGACTCCCATAGCAATTGTGTGGGGTCGGTCCCTCAGATTTTGAACAACAATGATTTCACTTTAGTTTCGTTGCTGGACTTATTCATATTTCGATGGCTTATTATTCACCATACTAACCCTACGTACAATTTTATACGATTTACGTATTCATTCGTTCCATTATTTTATACATTTTTTATTTTTGACTATAGTCCTGAGTCATTACTTTATCAAGAGGCCTCGTGCAAAGGAACCCAAAACTGGAAATTTTGAATACCCTTTTTGGGAGTCATTCTTTTTTAACCATGGGTAAGGGTGGCGCACGGTGGTGCCAGTCGGGAGTTAGAATAGCCCGTAATCCCCTGAACCAATGGGCACCTTCCCTTGGAGCGAAGGATCTGATGTCACCAGGGTTCCCTTTGAACCCCACGTGCTTTGCCAGTCTTGAAAATGCTTCTCAAGTCCTAGAAAGTTTCCTTCTTGCAAGATATCCGTAAACTTTTCGAGTCGAAAGCCATTAAACAATGCCAGCATAAGGATTAAAATTTAAGAATTTATGATCAGAAATACAACCCTATTAAAAAATTTTGGATCGAATATTCCTTTATTTTTTCCCGCTTTAACGTACAAATAGAGGGTATTGCTATTTGAATGGTTTCATGGACTGGTAGCTGGATGGGTGGATGAGGGAGGGGAGCTCTTTGGATCCTGGACCTAAACACCCGTTGGAAGTCTCCACATAACCTCAACCGATTTTCTCATGGGTCCCATACTGAATGTAGTATGGCATATTATGACAGTAATAATTCTACTCTGCCTTTCCAAAATGGAAAATAAATTCAGTCATATAGTTTAAGAAAAGCTGTAATAAGGATAAAGAAAGTATGGCCCAATTTAATTTATTATTTGATTACAAATACAAATCTTTAATCTAAATCAATTATCAAATCAATTAGGAAACCCAAGCTGGTAAGAACGCAACAGTTTAACTTATTGTAACAAATCTCTCTCTCTCTCTCTCGCCGACTCTCTCTTATCCCAGCCCTCCTCTCTCTCGCTCTGAATGGTACTTCCAATGTTCCCTTGTAAAACGTGTTATACCTAAAAAATGGAAAAATATCGAAAAAACGTTAAACCAGATTCCATTGTGGTTAGCATCATGTTGGTCGAGCTGGGAACGGAATAACGCAATTAAGATGTCAGTGGACGTCAGTAGCACGAATCGGCAGAGAAGGATTAACAGGGTAATAACAGAAGAACTCTGGGGAGACTCTGGTTTTGTTTCGGTCAATGCCAAGGTTTTCAACCTTAAAAATTGGATTTCATTTTACTCGCTAAAACAAGCCATAGGTCACCACCTGCTTTCTTTTCTCTCCTCTCTCTCATCCTCATCCTCGATCTCTCTCTCACTCTCTCTCGATCCTCTCGGCTCATCTCTCTCTTTTATTTCTTTTAGCCACGGAGAACAATGCTTTTATTTTAATCCTCATAATAGAATTCTTATTAACTTTTCCGTTTTAAGGATTCACATGTTGTTTTTGATGTTTGTTTTATTAACAACTAATAAATTTGTTGCAGTTTTCTCATTTTGGTTAAGAAATTATGCAGTAATAAAAATTCAAGTCATTAAGTATTTAAAATTTAATGAAGAGAAAATTTTGCTGCATATTTTTTATAGACGAATGTTCACTTAATTAAAAACTGGTAGCAGATTAATTTCCGTCCAGTTATTTTACAGCGCACCCTAAGACAACGCTCTCCTCTGCTTATGAAACGGCAGATAAAAAATAAAAAATTATTGAGGAAACTAAGAGACGCAACCAAAAAGCTTGAGTGTAATAGCTGCTCTCTCTCTCTCTCTCTCTCTCTCTCTCTCTCTCTCTCTCTCTCTCTCTCTCTAATGTTTGGGTTGGCTCCTAATATTTTTTTTTTTTTTTTTTTTAATTTCACTCCATCACACTCGGAAATTTGCTTCAGAAATATTTTGCATGCTCGCGTTGCATATCAATATAAAAAATCATTGTGGTTTTTAATAAAAGATGAATGGATATATGATCCATTTTTTCAGATAATTAATATCATAACTGTAATTTTAACTAAACCCACAATGTGAAGATTTTTTGCTTAATAATGAAAGTATGAGCCAAACTAAATGAAACCAAACACTAATCCCCCCCCCCCTCTCTCTCTCTCTCTCTCTCTCTCTCTCTCTCTCTCTCTCTCTCTCTCTCTCTCTCTCTTTTTTTTCTCTCACTACGCTTCCTGTACTCTGCAAATATTTGGACAGGGAGTTTCGTTCAATCGAAAAGTTTTTTTATTTTATCAAGTATTTGCTAATATTTTATATGTTCAGTCAACTTATTCCAAATGACAATCTTGTCTTTATATTAGCAAAACATAAAAGGAATCCAAATATCGTCTTGTTAGTTAAGAATATCGAATAGGTACTATATATTTTAAAGGAATTTCATATAAATCCACAGATCTCACGTTTAGCGGGGTTGTATCTATATTTACCTAAAACTTGGAGAAAACACTTAGACTATAGCATCAATTGGGGCGATCACGTGGAACTTGTTCCCAGTTCTTTTTATTTTTCCATAGAGGGAGTTTGTGCATATTTTGCTGAAAATAGAGGAGCTGACTCTATTTATGTATTGGTCGACGGGATTTCAATACTTGGGTGAGTATAGGTCAGATTTTTTATAATTATTTTTTTCGCTTAAACCAGATAAGTCAAATCAGCTGGAATATCAAGAGTATCATTTTATTAGAAAAGCATTCTCTCCCACGTAAATATTTTAATTTAATATAATGTCAATAAGAAGTTTATAGCCTGAAGTGAAGATCAGTTTCACCCACACTAAAAATTCCCACTTTCAACTTAGCGCTACGTACAGATGCAGGACTACAATAAATAAATAAATAAATAAATAAAATGCAGGCAATCATCTGTTGTTAGTGAGAAAAATTAAAATGTTTATGTTGGCACACCTTATAGGTTCCTAAATGGCGATAGAGGCTTTGTCTACCACGGTGCCAAATGTACTTCTCTGGAGTTTTGAAGGCCTACATACCACTCCCGTTTATACCTTTTAATCCCTGCGTCTGTTACTGTCTCCTGGGAACAATATACTTCTGGTTGTTCTGTATTGCCTCGACTTTCCTTAGAAAATCTTTTCATTCCTCCAGGTCTCTGTTTTTCAAATAGGCCTAATTAAGTCTTTCTGGACCTTTTTTGGGTTGATCTTTAGCTACTGGACTTTTGCACTTTTAATCTACTTCTGTATGTAAGATTATATTTTATTCGTAAACACTGACACATTAGGTGTCATTAAATATTTGCAAAAAGGATTCCCATTTTATTTATTAAATTCGACAAGCAACGTACGAAATATTAAACAAACGTGTTCTCTCAATAAATAGATTTTGTTGTTTTATGATGGTTGAAGCTCTCTAATTAAGTGTGATTACTTCAGCGCACGTGGAGTCCCATCATATTAGTTGTATTCATTTTATACCGCATGATTTATTAACAAATGACATGTCTAGTAACTTTGTTTCTCCTTAATTAAGGATTTATTTTTCTCGCAAATATGCAGTGCAGATAATAAAACGCCCAGTCATATTAAATAAAATATGTACGGTTATTCCGAATGTGACTTAACATGTTAGTTATATTTTTCACTTTGGTTAGTCATGATTTTTAAGAAAACATCAATAAATGCAATTCTTTTGCAGCACGGATTGACACGTTTCCATCCTTGTGATTTAAAATACAGTTATATATAAGAAGCGTGAAATATCACAAGTATCATATATTTACATTAACGAAATCTCCAAAAAAAAAAGAAAAATAATAACATGTTCGTCCAAACGGGTAGTTAGCATAGTTGTAATGGATTGATGGTTGTTAACAATATAAAGAAAAGGACAGGAAACTAGACAATAGTCAAAATACCTACACCATTTGAAGTGGGAGCGACGACATTTAAAGAGCAACTGAATTGTCAATACATTACCGTTACGTTGTAGTTTGATTCTAAAATAAGGAGAGTCCGTAAGGAGAATATCCAGTTTGTTTATTGCTTTGGAGGGGATTTTGAAGTCTTGGCGTGTGAAACTATTGTGTTTGTGACAGTGACTCCTGAAAACTGAGTTTGACTGATTTAGAAGTGAAAGACCTGTTCTGATGATAGTCCTTCGAATGTGTTCAGAAACTGTGTGCTGCAGTTAATGGTTGAAGCTACAAATAAACCAGTGTTACTGGCAGGACGAGTGAAGTGGTTAACAACAGGTGAAGATAATTACTCAGGCAGAGGGTCACTCATAATAAGGTAAGGCCCAACTGTAAATTTAATAGTAAAGACAAACCGATACTGTATCAGTTGTTAAGCATTTCTTAATATTTTACAAAGGCTTTGTGTGTGTGTGTGTGTATACACATTGTCCTTTGGTACACTGAAAATTGGAATTCGTAGAATTACTTTTTACCCAGAAATGATCTAAGAATCTGTTGAGACGATGTGATTGGAAATTATTTGGATCAAAAGTAGTTTTGCAAGCATTAAATTTTTTTATCATATTTGATGAAGTTGGAACAAATATTGCATCCTCGATAAATAATAGTCTTTTTGCTATTAATTCTGTTAAGAAGTAGAGAAATGAAAACCTAGTTCACCAGGTGGTGAGGATTTTTTGTAAAGTGAAGTGTAGAAAAGTTGATGAAACCCCTAACAATTACGATGTATAGTTTTAAAATTTCATATTCGGATTTGTGTATTTAAATAATCAAGGAATCAATGACATAAATAGGTGTTAGCGTAGCTGGAAGGGAGAGAGGTGACCCCATCCTGGAGTATAGTTTAAATTTAAATGTGAAAAAAAACACACAAATTATTAGTAGCTATATTAAACATGTTTTTCCAGTATGCTGCTATTCAGTTTGTGATATTTATCTTTGTACGCAGTATTATAAAAGATACCTTTTTCAACATCTTGGATATTTGTTAACAAATAAACAGGAATATCATCCATCCACTTTGTATTAGAGACAGAATTACTTTATTTAATCATAATATTTCACCTACTTTCCCTGACTTTCCTTCTACGTCTCTCAATTCGATAAGTTATTGAAATTGTCTTAAAGCAATACATCCTTACCTCAGAATGATATACGCCATAACAAACCTTATCCAGCACTGTTCTTCCCTTATCGCCCCTTCATAAAACATTGTTATTCGCTTTTTTATGTAAATTAATAAACCTAATATTTCTCAAATCTAAGCTACTTCTACATTTCAACAGACGAAAGATTATTCGTCTCACCCAATCAATTTTAACAGATATCAATAGATGAAAATGTATGGATCCTTCTAAACCTAAACTACTAAGCAGCCAGGAACCATTTCAACATTATTAGGCAATGGGAACAGTACTTTGTATCGGCTTCTAATTTCATTTAACCACCTGACAAAAAATGCATTATAATATTAAAGAATATAAGAGTTTGCAAATCATTGATTAAAAGTTTGATATACACCCAGTGGACCATACAAGTAGTTTCACGAGTTTTCAAACATATGTTTCTACAAATCTGTTCTGTAAATTATGAAAATTGCTGAAAGTTAGCCAATACCTAGTCAGACCTATTTAATTTAGTGACCGTGTGTTCTAGATTGTTTAGTATCGAAAAATGTTACTTTCTTTTAGGAGAACATTTTAAAGGTGAATTCTTTTGAACTCTCATAAATTAAAACATAAAAAGTCCAGATATGTCGTAAATACCAGTTAACATATGTATCACGCAGCCATGCAAAGGAAGCATTAAAACTTTTTATGCCAGAATCATAATTCCAAGAAGCATAAGAAAGCAGGAAATGGTCACTTTCTTCAACTTTGACGTCCAATCTCTCTTCATTTCTTTCATTCTATCAAGACTGGACAAGACAAAAGCCAAAGACCAGTTCACTGGTTTTGAATGACTCCTCGTGCAAAGACAAGGACAATGGAACTACGGTGCTTGAATAGTTGAACTACTTTTCTTTTCATTTCTTAGAGCCATCAAAATCATTTGCTAGACTTACCCCTCATAATTAAAGTGATAAAC
Organism: Macrobrachium nipponense; assembly: GCF_015104395.2. Taxonomy (NCBI): domain Eukaryota; kingdom Metazoa; phylum Arthropoda; class Malacostraca; order Decapoda; family Palaemonidae; genus Macrobrachium; species Macrobrachium nipponense. Next base: position 105,529,646 of record NC_061110.1, read on the forward strand.
CTCATAGTACGACTTAGTTATCACACAACAAAAAAGAAATGAACTGAACAACGATTATAGTAATAAGAAAAATATAACATTGGTTTACGGGATATATATTTAACGCAATTTATGAAAAAGCATGAAAAAGTTAATGGGAAACAAAAGGCTTATATAGTCAGTGACCCTAGATACAAAAAATTAGAGATTCTTCTCTATTTTCCGAATAGCGGCTTTTTCCGTGCTACTTAAACAGGCTAGTAGAGCGCCTATAGAGGTCATCATCAAATACAGAGCCAAAATTGGTGTATATATTTGAATTTTACAGATAAACTATGATTCCATAGTTATCAAAGTCATTAACGATTTTCTCTCTCTCTCTCTCTCTCTCCTTCTCTCTCTCATCTCTCTCTCTTCTCTCTCTCTCTTCTCTCTCTCTCTTGAAGAAAGCGAGCTTTCGTCTGGAGCTGCCAAACATCCTCGGGGTGGGAAGCTGAGGCTGGACTAATCTTATTATTATTACTTTTTGATAATAATAATAATAATAATAATAATAATAATAATAATAATAATAATAATAATAATAATAATATAATAATAATAATAATAATAATAATAATGGAGAGCTAAAGAAGGAAACTGAAGGAATGATAACAGCGGCACAAAATCAGGCCCTAAGAACCAGATATGTTCAAAATACGATAGACGGAAATAGCATCTCTCCCATATGTAGGAAGTGCAATACGAAAAATGAAACCATGAACCACATAGCAAGTGAATGCCCGGCACTTGCACAGAACCAGTACAAAAAGAGGCATGATTCAGTGGCAAAAGCCCTCCACTGGAGCCTGTGCAAGAAACATCAGCTACCTTGCAGTAATAAGTGGTACGAGCACCAACCTGAGGGAGTGATAGAAAACGATCAGGCAAAGATCCTCTGGGACTATGGTATCAGAACGGATAGGGTGATACGTGCAAACAGACCAGACGTGACGTTGATTGACAAAGTCAAGGAGAAAGCATCACTCATTGATGTCGCAATACCATGGGCACCAGAGTTGAGAGAAAGAGAGGGAAAAAATGGATAAGTATCTAGATCGAAAATAGAAATAAGAAGGATATGGGATATGCCAGTGGAAATCGTACCCATAATCATAGGAGCACTAGGCACGATCCCAAGATCCCTGAAAAGGAATCTAGAAAAACTAGAGGCTGAAGTAGCTCCAGGGCTCATGCAGTCGAATTGGAGGACTGTCCATAGAGCAAAAAAAAAAAAAAAAAAAAAAAACAAAAAAAAAACAATAATAATAATAATAATAATAATAATAATAATAAACTAAAACAAAGTTAGCCAGATTATGGGTGATTCACCCCATCTGATAACTGTCGATTGGACCAAACGAGCTCAGGCTCACTTTCAGAGATAAGAAATACTCCTCTGTATTCTGGATTTTTCTTTTGGAATTAAACTATTGTTTCAGATTTAAGTATTTTTTGGGAGTAATGAAAAAGCTAGTAATAATATTTTTCAATATGTATATACATGTTAATATATATATATATATATATATATAATATATATATATATATATATATATATATATATATATATATATATATTCTATATTATATATAATAAAAATGAAAGAAATTTGTGTAAGTGGGGAATAAGGACACGCATTAATATACAATGCAGTTACTATCATATTCATATGCAAATACTCCAAGATATATTAGGAAATAAGGTTTTCTGAAAGTCAGGTAACTGGATATCACATCAGTCTCTATATTCCCCTATCAATAATTGGTCCGAAATAATGAACTCCAACCATAAGAATAGTGCCATATTTTCGTACTGTGGATTTGGAATTTGAATCTAATAACAGGTAAAACTTTATCTGAAGTTAAATTGTCTAGCACCAGATCTATTTTTATATTTTGAAGAGTAATAAGTCAGCGATTTGTCTTTTAGATATGATGAGACACAGTGGTGGTTTGAATTACGTTTAGCACAAATATTAGAGCATTTGTTTGGTGTCATGAGGCACATTAAAGGCCCTTACAATAATTTAACTCTGATCTCTGCTAGTATTTAGTGGCTATGAAAATGAATAGTAATGGAAAATTACTACTACTACTACTACCTACTACTACTACTACTACTACTACTACTACTACTACTACTACTACTACTACTACTACTAATAATAATAATAATAATAATAATAATGATACTAATAATAATACTAATAATAATAATAATAAATATGATCCTTTATTTCAGTTCAGGATCGTATACATGGAATAAACATAGAGACAATAACCAACACACTAGATTAAATGATAAAATGATTATCGGCAATATCCCTATCAGTGGCTGAAGCGTACTTAGCAAGACGTTTGTTTTAAGATTAGGATTTTAAAATTCAGATTATATAGACTGGTAACATAGAGGAAAACAATAAATGCCACTTATATTTTAAGAAGTAGGGTAACAAAAGAGACTATTTTGTTAAACGTTTACCATGAATTACTCTCATGTAGCCTGTAGATGGACAAGTTAATACTGCAGATAATTCTTAGACTGAAATGGTGAAAAGGAGTGAATCAGACGTTCTAATGAGTTCTTAAATGAGTTTTATTGCAATCCACCCAGACGAGTCTTTCAGAAGGAAAAGAATGTTTTGAAGATATAGTGTGGCTATTTTTTATGGTGGCTAATATCTTTATCAAACAACAATGATTTCACTTTTTTTTCTAAGATTATTCGTACTTCCGTTAATTATATCCATATCCATTAAAGTACAATAGCAGAACTTTCACTACCTATCTATAATGATATGGGGTTTTAGTTTTCCATATATCCTGTTATAGCGTGTACATAAATGTTCAACTGCCTACGTAGCCTGCAGTACGGCCAGCCTGTGTAAGTTTTGCCGTTTCCTTGTTTTAACGTTTTTGCCTATCACTTCCATTTACGTGCACACAAATTTTTCTGTATTTATTTAACCCATTTTACAGTTTTTCACCAATGTTTACGTAAATATTATTTTCATTTGTCACTGAAGTCCTGATTTATCCAGGAGAAGATGAAATTATTATCAACTAAAAAATTTTCCCAATTTTCCTTCGGTTAACATAATGAAAATATATTATTCCACCACAGAGCGAATTGGACATTGAAAGACATTGGTAGCTTAATGCATGTATAAGAATCACGTTGATGTGATAAAAATTCATATATATAAGCTCATTTATTTATTTGGTTTGGGCAAATACAAAGACGTACAGCAAGGAGATTTCTATTTATCATCTGAAGAAAAGGAAACCATTTGAATTTGTTAGCACACAGTTTTCATCCGGTATGATCCGGTTTTTCATAGCACTTGACTGGGTAAACGTTCTGTTTGGAAATAACCTCCTTTATAACGGCAATCGATTCCCGTGGTACTTGAGGGAAAGGTTAAATTACCTGGCCATGACTTTTGCAACCGTTACAGTCCCTGGCGGCCATGGTGACCCCTTGAGCGCGTCAGAGATCTCAATGTGAATATTCTCACAGTACTTAGTTGAATTTAATTTGAGTTTGAACTAAAGGGCTTCATTGTTGTGTTCTAAACATTACAGTTTTCTTTTCGTTTAAACGGTGGAATTCCACATTCTTCGACGATTGTATGCAAAAGTAAAGAAAAATAGTAAGTTAAGAGAAGCATGACCTTGGAATTACGGTCAGTTCGGGAATGAGACTGGTCATACCGTGAGTGAGGATGAGGGGGGGGGGCGGTTGGGGGGTGGGGGGCAATTTAAAGGATTAAGAAGCCAGAAGTGGAAGCAGGTCAGGAGAGGGAAAGGGTCTGGTGAGACCCTTGTGGCATCAGTATCCATTTCCAGATGTTTCGTATAATGTATGTATCACCTGGTATGATCTCGTTTTCTTTTACCCCTCCCGTTAGTCGGGAAAAGACCTTTTCTAGGAAGATCGTCCTTAAAAGCAACAATCCTTGCCCGACGGATTTTAGGACAAGAGTCCTTATAGCCTAACGGTTAAGTTGACCTGAATGCGGGTTTTTAGTTAAAGGATGTCATTGTTGTATCCTGAGCGATGCAATTTCTTTTACTTTACCCTAAAACCCTAAAATTCATAAAAAAAAAATGTGTTTTATTTAAGTTTAGAAAACGGAGAATGACAGGATTGAAAACAAAGACAAATGAGTTAGGTAGCCAGGATTAGACGGATCAGAAAGAAACGCACTGACGAAACCATTCATTGTTTGCTACTGATCGTTTAACAAAAGTCCCGATTTCCAGGTGTGCGTAATTAAAATTCCGTGTCCCAAATACGTTACAACACGACACGGTAAAGCTTAACTTTTTCCGTTTTTTTTTTTTTTTTTTTTTTTTTTTTTGTGAGTTTCATTCCTTTGTCTTTTTTTTATAGTTCCTTCGACGTATTCTGCGTTTATTTATTTATTTATTTATTTATTTATTTATTTATTTATTTATTTATTTATTTATTTATTTATTTATTTATTTATTTATTTATACATTGCTTTATTTGTTTATTTATTTATACATTGCTTTATTTATTTATCTATCTACTTATCTGTCTATCTATCCACCTACCTATCTATCTATCTTTCTATCTATCATTAAGTGTCTTTATAAGAATTTTACTAAATCTTTAAGACATGAGTAACAGAAAATTATTTTACATCATTACATGTTACTGCATAACGTTGCAATTCTCATATAATGACTTATGAATATCTGCCTCTTGGGATAAAATGTCACTCATTTTATTGAACGTGTTGTGATAAACACTGAAAAATTAGAGAATGTAACTCATGAAATAAAGACAACAATTACTGGAAATAAAAGGATTTGGTAAAGCAAATCGAAGAGCAAATACCTGAATGCAGCAGTCTCTCTCTCTCTCTCTCTCTCTCTCTCTCTCTCTCTCTCTCTCTCTCTCTCTCTCTCTCTCTCTCTCTGTAGTAAAAAAATGTATAACATGCACGCGTTGGCCCTGATAAATTGTAGTATTTCAGTATTACATTAAATTTACGTATCAATATCAAGATTTGTAAAATCAATGTGCTTCTGTAACAATAAAACAGAAACACTTTCAAAGAAACGCTTTCAAAATTTCCCTTTCAGATACATCAATTGTAGTTGTTGCTTTAGCTGGCTGTAGAATTATAAGATACGATTACGTGAATTAATCTAGCTTGAACCAGTATATGTTCCTGAGCAATTTAAGATTTTCCACAAGGAATATAAGAGATACGACAAAAGCCTTCTTTGGAAACACTTTTGATTTTTATTAGGTGTTTTACAGTTAAGTATTTCTCAGAAGTTGCAGTTTTCATCCTAGCAGTAGGTCTGGTTCTTTCTACTCTGCAAGTGACCATATATTGATTGACTGATTGGTTGATTTATGGAAATTTGGCACAAAGTTGAGAAATGGGGCTCTATCAACCATTCAGTATGGGTATGATACAGTTGTGGGTTTCAAGTAACTGGGACAAGATCTTACTGACATATTTCGAAAGTTTATATTAAATTGAACCAACAATACTGACAATAGGCCGCATAGGGTAATTTTCTTTGTGCGTTTTGACTAATCCATACAGGTAAGGTAGCGAGGGAGATTTGACTGACAATTTGCCTAGTAGTTCTGTTTTATCTTTAAGGATATTTTTCACTGTGCAATTGAAGTTTTTTATGACTTGATCAAGGAATTTTTTTAAGTTTTTAATGCGGAGAACTGAAACCTCAATCTTGCCTGTTAAAAGTTATATCCTTCATGATACATTAAGAATGGGAGCACAGGGAAGCCTGCAGCTATGTACCAAGATGATTTCTATAAGATTTTCCTCCTTCTCAGGAATCATTTCCTCTCCATCCTCCGCTCTCCAAGTGGTACAAAGAGAAGGAAAGATTTCCTAGAATGCATTTACATAAGATTCAAGGAATAATATATGTGAGTGTGTGCCTTTTTCTCCACGAATGGAAGTCTTTGCAATCTATCATTACTATTTGCTGTAAATGCTTTCATTCATTTACACTATTCATTTATATTTACCTGATATTATTCTTTTTTTATTTTTTACTGTCTTTCACAGACTCTTTCATCTCAACGCTGAGGTGATGGCAATGATATTTGTCACTGGATTGGGATTTTTCCACCAAATGCACGGGACATCCAAAGTGTACCCAATGGACAATGTGTACCTGATATAGTTGCATATTAAAAACTGCCAACATTCTAAGATCGCTGGGTTGTGGTTTGGTAGAAAAACAGCGCAGTCACGAGAAAAGGTAATCGTAAATAAATAGATATTTTCTAGAGGAAAAGGCGAAAGGAGGACCTATGTTATCCCATAAAGAAGCTCTCGATTAGACAGCTGTCTATAGCTGTTTATTACCATTTCAATAACGTTAATCTCTTGTTTATGGTTTTGTCTGAGACCTCTCGTTTACTGTAATTTCCTCACTGGCTTTCAACACCGTCCTGTCCCAATAGCAGATTGGGGTTTAATATTAAGATAGTAAAGTGCAGCCGCTCATCTTCTAATGGCCCTAAGTCGCGGAAACTGAGGTTTGGCGGAGTGGCTAAAAAATATGCCACAATTATATTCCATAAAAAAAACAAAGAAAATATCTGAAATCAAATACGTTTTCAACGTCTGTTTCAAACTCATGGCTATACTTTAGAAAACTTTCACTTGAGTAAGCTCTGATAAATCCTATTCATATTCATATCAGTATCAGAAGTTTGTCAGCAAGGGAATTCTTTATTCGCCTTGCCCTAATGACTTAGAGCGTTATGGACTGTAGGAAAAATGAGTTTATTTGGTGTATTTTGCCCATTATGTATATATGTTTTTTGGTAAATTTTGTCTCTTGGGTACATATTCTACACTTTTTATATTTAGTAAGTTATTTTTTTTTATCAGAACATTTTTCTCATTGCCCTTTTGTGTAGGGGCCATTATTTAAAAAGGACACCAAGATCTTCGTAAACTTAATTCTACAGGTCGAAAATGATACGAAAATTCATTAACGATATCGTAAAATTTCGACTTAGTTTTGAAAAAACGTATCAGCAGATTTCTATAACTTTCTAGTTTTTTTCTTCATCGATTCTCTGATTCACGTCAAAAGGTCCAGTTTTTTTTTTTGTTTTTTTTAACATGGATGAACATGTAATATGAAAAATTTTCTCATGCGATAATAAACATTTTTTAAGGTACAAGAACATTACGAAAGAAAAACCACAATACGAACAGTGCTCTTACCTTTGAACAAGTAATATTTAATAGTGATAAGTTGTCCGTGTACTGTTATAGCGTTAACTTATCAAATGATATAAAAATAAGATTTTTCATTTCTTGATTATTGCTTCTTAAAGTTCCTTTCAAAAATAACGATAAATTTATGTCAAAGAAAATATCTGACTTATGGTAAGTTACAGATTAATCAACTGATAATTCATGGGAGAGTGATAGTAAATACCTGCAAAATATATATATATATATATATATATATATATATATATATATATATATATATATATATATATATATATATATATATATATAAACCTGATATATATTTTACAACGAGATCAAGTGAACTGGTACAAAGAAGATAAGCCTGCAGGCAGATTCATTCTTGCTTAGGTAAGGGTCAGTTGATATTTTTTCAGTAATGACAAAACCGAACATTTCGTAACATCTGATTTTTTTTTTTTTAAGCAATGATTTCCTATGTATAGTGTTCCATTCATCAGTGTCGTTTAGCACACAGAAATGAGAGATTTGTGCGGTGACTTTTTTATATCGAAAAATGATCTAAAAACTTTTGAAACAATGTGTTTTTGAAAATGAACTAGAACAAAACTAGTTTCGTAAATACTGGATCTTTTTATTAAATTCAATGAATTTTGATCTTTATGCTATTGATTCTGTTAAAAAAAAAACTTTGCAGTCCATTATGTAGGGAATTCCGTGAACTCAAGTAGAAGACTTGTTATTATCTATGACATTAATAATTGTATGTTGGGTACCTAAATATTTAAGGAATTTGTGGATGTATTCGACTTCATTGAAAATTGAAAACACGTTGTTTGGGAAAAAACTTGAAAATATATATTTGAATTATGCAGGGAAGTAGACAAGTCAGTGGCATAAACTGATATTAGCAATGTAGCATTCCTTTTCCATCAATAAGAGATTAGAATTAGTTTGTAAATGTGAAAAGAGAATTCGTAGTTGGTGCATTAAGCATGGGTCTCAAAATACTTTTTTGTTTTTTTTTTAATAAGTGGCACATTAGTTCACAAATAAACCTTACGCGTCCAGCAGATATCATCCCACTTGGTATTCAGGACATTTTCCTTTTACCCAGAATGTTTCTCTCTACTTTTCCTGTTTTCCTGTTAATTACACATCCTTCAGTTCATGAACACATCCTTATTCAAATCCAGTTTTACACCGAACCTGTTATTATCCATTCTACAACATGCGTTTTTGTCTTCATAGGAACTTTAACCCCTAAACAAATTTCGTTTTATACCGAACATCCTTGTTACAGTCTCCGTCACCTTCCCGCCAGTGCTATGAAAAGCTCTTTTTAAGTCCATGTGCAAACTGAGACACTTTATCTAACACTGCTCTTCCCTTATCAGACCTTCTTGTATATATCTAATTTCATCATAGAAAAACTTTGCTATTCGTCTTTTTATGGCAATTAAGTAACCTTTTGTTCTCAATTCCTTAAAAGATTTCATTTTCGCAAAACATGAGTTCATGCTTCCTTCGTAATTAACATCTTTTACGATGTTGTCAGCTGTTTAAGAGCTTCCAAATATCCAATTAAACAATTTATTCTATTATTAAAATTGATATTAGTCCACCAATATCTCGTCAACACTTAATTTATGGATTCTAAGATGTTTTCTCAAGATTATGGTACACAACATTTAGATAATTTGAAGGTGAAGTTTTGTAATCTCATTAAAAAAAACATTTAAAAGGAAAGACAGTCAACAATGGAAAGAAAGGAAACATCTAAAGTCAGAAAATTATTACTATCCGCAGGCAAGATTTCCATTCGTCTCCCTTTTCTTAAATTTGTTCAACACTGCACAAGACAAAGGCCAGAATAGTGTTCACTTGTTTTGATTGACTTTTCGAGTAATGAAAAGAAAAATTAAAGTATATTACTTGGACATTCAAACGTTGATTTTATTGTCTTTTTGAGTAACATTTTTTAATAGTGTAAAGAACAATGGGAGAATATTGCCTGAACGTTTGAATTAGCGCTCTTTTCACTTCTTAGAATCAATATTCATTATTGAGATAGAATTAATTTTTCGGAAGTGCGTTCAATCGAAAATTAGTCTAAACCACACATATGGCATTATTTCACCATGTAGATTAGGTTAGTTCCAATGGCTGAGTGCTGTCTTCATACGTGCACTACTGACTTTCATTGATAGTATAGTATTTTATTGAAATAGTAAATCTCAGACAGTTTCAACCTTTATATAATGGTGCAAGGCTTTTAGTAAACTGATTTGACATTCGTAGGCCTGTGAAGTCGATTTACGTAATGTAGATATAGGCTTAGAATTGCATTAATTAAAAGCTATTCATTGATATATTATATTACACAATGTTATATTTTTTTCCTGAAACTTACTCATAATGGTACTTTAATCAAACATTGGACTTTAAACTATATTATGATAATATAGTTTAGATTTATTATGATAATTTCTCTTTGGATTTAACGTGTAAAACCTTCTAGTAAGATCTAATTACGTAGCCTACTCCATAAAGGAAGATGGCTACTTGAAGGTAAAAAAAAGTAACAGTAAGGTAAGGATATAAATATATATTTAAGACTTTAAGAAAACAGAATTACAGAGGACTCTTAATTTATGGATTCTAAGATGCTTTCTCAAGATTATGGTACACAACATTTAGATCATTTGAAGGTGAAGTTTTGTAATCGCACAAAAAAAAATAAAAAAAAAATATTTAAAGGGAAAGACAGTCAACAATGGAAAGAAAGGAAATAGTGTAACGAACAATGGAAGAATGTTGCCTGAACGTTTGAACTAGCGCTTCTTCTCACTTCTTAGAATCAATGTTCATTATTGAGATAGAACTAATTTTTCGGAAGTGCGTCCAATCACAAATTAGTCTAAACCAAACATAGGCATTATTTTACCAATGTAGATTAGGTCAGTTCCAATGGCTGAGTGCTGTCTTCATACGTGCACTACTGACTTTCATTGATAGTATAGTATTTTATTGAACTAGTAATCTTCAGCCAGTTTTAACCTTTATATAATAGTGCAAGGCTTTTAGTAAGCTGATTTGACATTCGTGAGTCCTGTGAAGTCCGATGACGTAATGTAGATACAGGCTTAGAATTGCATTAATTAAAAAGCTATTCATTGATATATTATATTATAAATGTTATTTTTTTTCTGAAACTTACTCAAAATGGTACTTTCATTAATATTGTACTCTAAACCATAAACTATAAAACCAGTGCTGAAAAAATTGTTCGTAGATTTATTATGATAATTTCTCTTTGGATTTAACGTGTAAAACCTTCTAGTAAGATTTAGTTACATAGCCTACTCCATAAAGGAAGAGTGGCTGCTTGAAGGTAAAAAAGTAACAGTAAACGTTAAAGGAATATATATATATTTAAGACTATGAGACGAACACATCGATTCTTTCATTCTCTCAATATATTATCATACTTTATTAAAGAGTCGTGAATTCAAATAGGCTTATATATTCAGTAAGACTTATACAAAATAGATATAAAAATATAAAATCCTCATACAATAATATGTAAAATTACACATAGAAATACATAAAACAGACTTTCTGACATGGGTTACGTCTAACCATAAATGAAAAAAAAGTCTACCTAATTAATAAACATGTGTACAAAAGACTTACAGGAAAAAATATATACATTCATACAGGTGTAATTACAGCATTTCAATATACAGTATGTAACAGGAATCAGTGATTTCATTGGGCAAAAAGTAGACCTTATAATACATGTCAACAAACTGCCCAAGTCGAGGATGCAAGATGCCCTTGTAAGATATGCCATGAGACTAACAACATTTACTAGCTGAGAAACTGGCTGCCCTTGGTCAGCTGTAAGATGCGAGCGTTTGGCCTTGACCATTCCTAGCATCTAAGTGAGCCCCTCTTAACAAGAAGGGATCTGAGGGACAAGGATCAGAGCCATTCACTAGCAGAAGGTTTAGGACATACGTTCTGGGAGTGGCAGACATACAGTAGATCCGGGTCTTCAATATCCTTCAATTCTTGGGAGGAAGCGACTTACAAAGAAGACTAACCTCGGGAAACCCTGAAACCATTATCAATTAGGGAAGACACTGCATTTTTCCCTGTGTGCCGCTGGCTGTCAGAGAAGTCACGCTGTAATCTCGCAAACAACTCCAAAAATGCGAAATTATCATACTAAACTGATAGAGGTGAGAATCGTTTTTTTTCCCTCCTTGACATAATCGTCAGCATCATTTAATGTGGAGATAATCAGCTCCATTTCTTCGATTCCCTTTAAAAGTACATTTATAAATTCCGCAGCGTATTCCTTGGGATTATCATTCCAGTTGTGTGCATTCGCCAGTGTTTGGTTGGAGGATCCAAATAGGTTGGCTAATGATCTGAGGTGAAACAGCCTACTCTGGTGCAGTGGATTCAACTGATTTCGTTGCGTATCGATGGCGTGAACCCATAATTTGATGCATCGTTTAATAGCATAGCTGTCTACATAAGCATTCCCTGTTTTATTAATATTCTGCATTGTTTGCAAGTGACCAGGATAGGAATATCTGGCTATCTCAGGTGACCAGCTTCAGTGGTACCCTATGTTACTTGCGCTGGTCTCCTAAGTTCTGTTGCATACCAGGATTTTACTCTTTTGTTTAAAATGAGTCTTATCATTTAGCTTTGATGCTGCATGAGAGTGACTTCCTCTCCTTTGCTGAATGGATTCTTTTTTCTCACTCATCCATGATACCTGTTATTAGGTGGTCTTTTGACCTCTTCTATATTATGAGAAATTCTCTCTCTCTCTCTCTCTCTCTCTTTCTCTCTCTCTCTCTCTCTCTCCTCTCTCTCTCTCTCTCTTTCTCTCTCTGTGTGTGCGTGTGTATGTGCTCTTCATATATCATATTAAGTAGCTCACCGATATAAGGTACTACAGTGTCCTAGTCTACATACACCGTTATATATGAAAATCCGATATATCGAAAATTTATCATTTGCTATTTAACAGGACACTATATTTGTAGTGATGATTTAAATAAAGTTTTTTTTGCTTGCTGGATGTTCCACGTTGGCAGAGTGGATTTTGCTCTTGGCTACCAATCCGGTAGTCCGAAGTTCGATTCTCGACTCGGTCAACGCGGAACCAGAGGAATTGATTTCTGGTGAGGTGATAGAACACGTCAAAATATCTAATCCTTCGGGCCAGCCCTAGGAGAGCTGTTAATCAGCTCAGTGGTCTGGTAAAACTACGATATACTTTGCTTGCTAGATCCAATGACAATATTTTGCAAATAATATTATTATATCGGTACTGTATTACAGAATATAAATATTGTCATTGTGCGCCATTTGCACTTGATACTGTTTACATTATCAAAATCTGTGCTAATTGAGTACTACCGACGTCTTCATTACCAAGCTGCTAGAAAAATGTAATCCGGACACTTTTCTTGTAATTAACAAAGTAGTTGGTTTTCAAAATGTGAGCATTACTTGAATGCATAATCAGTAAGTGCATTCGTTTTATTCAGACTCTGCTGCTATAGTCCTCAGCTTTAAGTTTTACTGGTATTCTTGCCTTTATTTGTATACTTATACTAGAAGCCACCACTGAGAATCGGCAGTTTAATAACTAGACACCTTTAAAGCAATTCGTAATAAACGCTCGATAGTTACTGCAAATGACGGCAACAATTAGCTGTTTCGCAATTCGGTTGTTTATGTTGGTACAGTTTTACCAGTCTACAATCGCTCCATCCTCAATTCTATAAACGGGATTTTTATTTTTTTTATTGGGGGATGGGGGAGCATCTAAAGTGCTGTATTACGGTTGATGAAGAGAGAGAGAGAGAGAGAGAGAGAGAGAGAGAAGCGACTATAATAATCTCCTCGGTTAGGTTGTTACACAGGTAGATATCCATATGCAAAAGTCGAACAAAAGTTGTATTGAGAATAATGATAATTTTAGTAAAACTGTTGGTTTGCTGTATCTAATTATTTTTGCATGCATTATATCGTATTATAAAATATGAAATGAGCAGAGCGATCATGTGTCGTTTGCATTCCGGATTTGTTTACATTCTGAAAATAATCGGCTGATTACCTTTTACTGACATCATCACTGTCTTATTTATTTATCTAAACAAACGGTATACCCGTAAAATAAGATAAAAAACCTTATTATTGATAAAACCTGCAGTAAAAGCTTTAGCATAATTTGTTAGAGTTGAAAGCAATGTAAATTAATGAAGTAACCGTTCGATATACTACCGATATCCGATTATCGGTGAGCTAATTGAATACTATACGGTCCTTTGAAAGAAATTGCAAAACAAAAATATTTTCTCTGATGAAAATTATATACCTTTAATTATACAAAAAATATTTTCACCTTGTAGCCAATTGCAAAGGTTTCTTGCAAGTATTTTTGAACTTGGCATTTTATATGATATTGTCTGTCATATTCGGATCAGTGAAAGACCACCTTGGATATATGAAACTCTCATGGCAAAACTTTTCAGGTTACGTAATTTCGTGCACAGGCGCGTTACGTAACTCTCGTAATTTTCAACCTTTAATTTTGACAAGTATGGCCTCTAAGAGACCCCTTTCGCCCGGTAATCCCAGGGAGGACCCGCCCTTGGAGGACGAGCAAGGCTTCGCCACAGTAAGGAAGAAGAAGAAGAAGAAACAGAAGAAGATTGTACCACCGATTTCGACAGATAACAACCAGTTCCCTACGACATCGGCACCGAATACGGCGAGTTTTGCAGAATTTCCGGCACTTCCCAAGTTCAAAGCTGTTGTTATCGAGGGCCAGACTTCATATGCTGCAGTCAGGGCCCTCGAGAAAAAATATCCTGCTGCAAACCTCACAGCTAGACCAAACTTAAGGGGGGAGTTTATAATTACTCCCAAGGACCAGAAAGCTGTTGAACTACTCAAGAAGGACAACCTATGCCTGCTACTTGATCCTGCTTCAAAAATCAACAAGGGATGATTTGTAAAGTCCCCAATACATCACGATCAATAGAGTTCTCGAGGTTCCCAACATCATGGAAGCCAAGAGATGTACTGCCAAAGATGGACAGGAGACTCTCAAGATCGAAGCTACTTTCAAGGGCCAAATTCCGGCCAGGTCAGCCTTGAATTCTAGGCACATATGAGACCGAAGCCTTCGTACCAGAGCCTCTGAGATGCTTCAAGTGTCAGAGGTTTGGACATCACAAAAACGAGTGTAAAGCAGAACACATCTGTGGAGTGTGTAGTGCAAAGCATGAAACAGAAGTGTGCTTGAAAAAGTACAAGGAAAAGGGCCACACAGTTGCCCGATGCCCTAACTGCAGCCAGCAACATCATGCTTGGTTTAAGGGATGCCCAGTCAGACTGCAGAGGTTTTGGAAGGCGAAGGGCATCCCTCCTCCACCTGCAAGACCTCGGCAACCATCACCGACCAGAAACCTCCCAGCAACCCCAGGTTCGATCCTGGAACGAACCTACCTCCTGTACCACAAACCACCCAACCTCCTCAATCCCGGCACTACATCACCACCCCCCTCATCCTCTCCGTATCGCCAAACTCCCGCCTCTCTACCTCCTCCCCCTACTCCCCCAACCCCTCAGGTTACCCCCCTACCCCCCCAACCTCTGCATCGCCGAAGACGTCGATTCCTGCTCGTGCCGAGCAGGAACCCAGACAGAGACGCAGTTGAAGAAGAAATGCAGACCGAGACACGACTGTAGCTAAGCATAACAACGAAACTCAGACCTGCAAACAAGAATATAGAACTGCAAACGTCGGAAACGAATACTTCCTCGTAGGAGAATATCAAATCAGAAAGTTCCTGCTGACCTACGAGGAGTTTGAGGCATTTTTAAATAGAGCCATCTTTAATAACGACAGTGGCAGTGGTCATCAGCTGTTTCTCTGAGCTCGTCCACGCTCTGTTGGACCTAGAGATCAGTCTCCCAGATGACCTCCTGTTAGAAGATTTTAGATACAGATCTCAAACATAAAGATCGCCGCTACATGAAAGTGCTGTTTATAGCATTAACTGCTTTTTCTTTTACTAAACAATCCTCCTTTCCCCTCCGTTTTTTTTCCCCCCCCCCCCCGGCGGCCGCCTCACGTCTAACGACCGAATATTTCAACTGTCACTCTAACTGATAATATTTCGTTTTTCCGTCGTCGTTCCCTATTGCTAAACGATCGACGCTCTCTGCTTTTTTTTTCGTTAAGTGAAATATGGTACTTGAACTCCATAGAGTTGCGCTTTTTTTTCCGTTTTTCTACGACTATAAATTTTTCGATTTCATTACTGGCTATCTCTGACTCGCCAGGACTCACTACTATCGATCTTTATCTTCTACTAATGGGTACCTTAGGGTTTAAAGGGGTTTGTAACCTTGCCTATTCACTTTTCCTTTCACCTTTGAATCCATACCATTCCACCTGCACATTCCATAGAAATCATCAAATAAAAAGATCGCCTCATATCCTTAAATCACCAATGACCCTAAAAATATTCAAATGACCTACGGGCTGCTACATTAGCTAAAGCCCCGTTGCTGGCATAAAGCCAGCTTAATACTCCAACAACAACAACAAAACTTTTTTCGTTAGTGGAAGTCCTGCTATTTGAAGCACACAGGATGTAAAGTATAGTCGTCGTCATTAGGCAATTATTTGTGCTCCTTTTTCTTTGAAACCCTTCAGTGACGGAAATCGTTCTTATTCTTTTTTTAGTAGGCTTTCGATAGTTAATCATTTCACACCACAGGCCACTCTTCCCTCCCAACACCTCCTTGCATATTTACAGGACACCAGTGTTCAGGGTGAAGAGGTATGTTATGTTATAGCACGTTGGATGTGAGTTGATGGCATATGTTCCACAAATCTTGACCTTAACTAAGGGATGTGTGTCGATTTTTAGTTAGGGGACATGTTGCATAGCATATGTGATGTAACACATTTGACAAGGTTTCTCTGGACAAAGTGTTGTTTAACACTGGTTACAAAACTTGAGAAAAGCGTTGTTAGAG
Source organism: Macrobrachium nipponense (assembly GCF_015104395.2). Taxonomy (NCBI): domain Eukaryota; kingdom Metazoa; phylum Arthropoda; class Malacostraca; order Decapoda; family Palaemonidae; genus Macrobrachium; species Macrobrachium nipponense. The sequence goes on from NC_061110.1 coordinate 105,546,007, forward strand.
CACTGAAATATGTTGTAGGTATCGGTGTGTTGTTCAGTCTGTGTGACTTAGCTTTTGTCATATTTGACCAATTCGATAAGGGGCCCTTGGGTCGTAGGCCTTTGTGCGAAAGGTTTCCAGGTTACAGCTCGGTAAGTCCAGCCTATTTGACGTGGATTTTTCAAATGGTCTATGTCTCCTTTAACAAGGTGGTCTGCGCATCCTGGTGGTTGTATTGGTGGTTCTGTCTATCCTGTATTCAGGAATTGTTAATCTTATAAGTGTAGGGTAAGAGGTCACATACGAGACAGTCATGCGTTTCATTTGGTGACGACGGAGAATCACCAACACTTATGACGCCGAGTCGTTTTCTGTGATCTCTTGAGTATCTGTAAGTCTGTTATTTATGTTCAGTGGTCATCTGTGTATAATACTCAATGCTCGGTTTTCCTTCAACCGGTGACTGCTTTGAAATAAACGTAATAGGTAAAATAATACAGTAATTCAAACAGATGCTCTGTTAATGTGTTCATGTACCTGGTTTACTAGAAGTCATTTGTGTATCAAGTCTGACACTGGATCTGTCAATCTTAAAAATGCAGATACTTCTATATAGATTCAAATGAGCCAGAAACCCCGCTTTATTTTTATGTTGAGATAAAGAATGGTATTTAGTTCTGTTTCGATTTAATTAAGCATAATATACAAAGCACTGTTCAATACCTTTTAATCCCTGTGTTTTGAAGTTCTGTCTTGCAAAAATATTTTCCATGTTAGCTACTATCTTTGAAATATGGAGATCCACCAAGTCGCCTGTACCCGATAAGTCTTTGTTTGGAGAATCTATTTGCAACCCTTAGGGGGTTTAGCATCTAAATTGGATATACAGAGATATGCTTGTTACTTTTGATAAAGGTCTTTTGGCAGTTATATAACTGAAGGGCAGTTAGAAATCGACATCGGAAGGAAAACGTGTTTTGTAGTAAAAATTCAAAGACTATGCTATGAAGAACTAACGACTTGGCGGTTGTATAGCTAGATAATAACGATCGTTAGCCTTCGCTTAGCTTGTTCTAATTCTTCCTCCCAAGAAATACGTGACTGAAATTGCTGTGGGAATGTCGACTTTATTAATAAGCCTGGTGCATTGAGGATGAAAGGTTACTGGCATGAAAGAAAATGGGTCAAGGTTCTGGCTCCTGACTTAGGTTCTTAAAGAAAACGTTAGACGTTTGAGGAGTTTAGCGGGGACTTTGGTATTTGAGAGCTGTTGCCTTGGCAGAAATAGAATGCTAAGCATTCGTGTTTCTTTCGGGGACATTCTGGGATCCCAGCCTCTGGTGGGGTGGCCTCACTGCTTGGTCACATGGCACAAAGGGAAAAAATAAGCAATTTATTCGTTCTCCTTAGAAAAAAACTTTTATTTCAACCTTCTCAGTCAAAGTTTCCTCCTGAAGGGGTGTTACAATTTTATTCTTATTTGAAAAGCCTACAGTCAACATGGTTCTTACTTTAAGTGCCAGTACTCTTGATCGAAACATCAGCAGACTTTCTAGAGACGCTTATTTTAGAACTTTTCTTAGGCATTTACACTTTTTCATAATTACTCCCAGATAAGAGAACAGTCTTTTAAATCTTATTTAGGACACCATAACATGTCGTTTCAGCGACTTCATATAGACGGATATATTCGTCATATTCGACATAGTGCAAACGTCTCCTTGAACTTTCAGATCTTAGGCAGGGCTATTTCCGAGATATTTCTAGTTACAATTCGCCAACAATCCCATTAGTACAAATGTCAGTTAAAACGGTAACTTCATCTTTTAACAAGGCAACAGTACCAGTGGTAATTTCACAAAATTTCTTAGCGTATTAGTCAAAACTTGACAATGCAGTGACCCACTTTTTTTTCATATCAACATTCTGTATATTGTGCTGATTTACCATTTTCTTTATAAGCACAGTATCCCAGTTACACGTGACTATGCATCAAGAGGTCTTGGATTTACAATTACTAGTTTCACGACAAGCAATTACTCCAGCAAGTAAAAACTTCCCTCTCTCTCTCTTCTCTCTCTCTTCTCTCTCTCTCCTCTCTCTCATCTCTCTCTCTCTCTCTC
>NC_061110.1:105553108-105560608 GCF_015104395.2 Macrobrachium nipponense
CTCTCATTTAGCCAGTAAATGGACAACAGTTAATACTGCAGATAATTCGCATACCTGAAATGGTGACAAAAGGAGGTGAATCAGACGTTCCTAATAGAGTTCTTAAAATGAGGTTTATTGCAATCCACCCGTACAAGATTTTTAGAAGGAAAAGGAACGAATTTGTAGATATAGTGTGGCTATTTTTTTATGGTGGCAAATGTCTTTATCAAAACAACAATGATTTCATATTTCCTAAGATTATTCGTACTTCCGTTAATTATATCCATATCCATTAAACTACAATACAGAACTTTCACCTATCTATAATGATATGGGTTTTAGTTTTCCATATATCCTGTTACATTACGGATTCAAGCATGTACATAAATATTCAACTGTCTACGTAGCCTGCAGTACGGCCAGCTTGTGTAAGTTTTGCCGTTTCCTTGTTTTAACATTTTGTACCCTACATTTACGTACACATAAATTTTTCTGTATTTATTTAACCCATTTTACAGTTTTTCACCAGTGTTTACGTAAATATAATTTTCATTTGTCAGTGAAGTCCTGATTTCTCCAGGAGAAGATGAAATTATTATCAACTAATAAACTTTCCCTTCAGTTACATATATGAAAATATATTAATTCCACCACAGAGAGAATTGGACATTGAAAGACATTGGTAGCTTAATGCATGCATATGAATCCCGTTGTGATAAAATTCATTTATATAAAATCATTTATTTATTTGGGCAAATATTAAGACGCACGGCAATGAGGTTTGCATTTCTCATCTGAAGAAAAGAAAACCATTTTAATTTGTTAGCACACAGTTTCATCCGGTATGATCCGGTTTTTCACAGCACGTTGACTGGGTAAACGTTCTTTTTGGAAATAACCTCCTTTATAACAGCAATCGATTCCCGTGGGACTTGAGGGAAAGGTTAAATTACCTGGCCATGACTTTTGCAACCGTTACAGTCCCTGGAGCCATGGTGACCTTGAGCGTGTCAGAGATCTCCGTTTGAATTTAATTTGAGTTTTAACTAAAGGGCTTCATTGTCGTGTTCTATACATTACAGTTTTCTTTTGTTTAACGGTGGAATTCCACATTCTTCGACGCGTGCATGCAAAATAAAGAAAAAGAGTAAGAGAAGCATGACTCTGGAATTACGGTCAATTCGGGAATGAGACTGTCATACCGGGAGTGAGGATGGGGGGGGGGGGGGGTGGGGGGGGGTTGGGCAATTTAAAGGATTAAGAAGCCAGAAGTGGAAGCAGGTCAGGAGAAGGAAAGAGTCTGTGAGGACCCTTGTGGCATCAGTATCCATTTCATGTTTCGTACAATGGTCTATCACATGGTAGGATCATGGCCACGAGAGAGAAGGACGGCCCCTCGATGGGGCGCTAAGCTTTAATCCGCATCTCGGATGAACTTTCTTGAACATTTGTGAATCCCTCTTGACTTGCTATGGTATAATTGATCATCATTCATAGGAAATAAAAGAAATTACTTGGGGTTGATATATAAAAGAATTAATTCATGGAGGATAAATAAAAGAAGTAGTTTAAGGATGATAGGATTATAATGCTTGTAAAAAAATCAGTACATTAAGATAAGTTATATACATGTAATTAAACAAAAAGAAGCAGTGACTTTACAAAGCATAATCATAATCATAAATTGGTGCTATAAATATGGAATTAAAAAAAATGATAATTTACTCTCTAAATTATTATTTGAAATGCTGGAAGTATTTTGGGAACAATCTTATTTTTCGTAACAGTCTTCAACTTTCTTTTTTTCGTTAAGTTTTTGCTTGCTACAATCGAGTTATTTTCCTGACAACGATAATTATTCATTAATACATTTGTAGAAGCCCATATCATCATTTTCTCTATCTGTTCAGTGCTGTGTCCTGAGTCGCAAAATTCATTTGGAAACAAAGCCTCATGGTCTACAAGAATATTATATATGAGTGCTGAGGCAAAATTTCTCTGATAATTACAAATTGTGAATTGAGGTATTTGTGTTAATTTATTGATTATTATTTAACAATACATAACAATATTTGCTGCCGTATCATGAGGATATAATAAATAGCCCCTACTAATTCCCGAAAGATACCTGTGATTTTCTGGAAAGATCTCCTCATCATGAGCTCCAGTGATCATTTCTTTGCAAGAATTACATTTCCCTTTTTTTGTAAACAGAATAACAACAGTAGCCTGTTAAATATGTGATTATTGGAAATACCCCCCTTGCAATTGTCAATATCATTCTGTGTTAATTGCAAAGATATGTCACGCAGAGTACCTTTTACAGTATGAGTAGTTTCTAAATCATTCCAATTAATTTCGTCATTAACGACTACATGTACTGCTCTGTCATGGAATGGTAATTTTTGTTTAAGAACAGACATCATCCTCAGCTTCTTTTCACATTCAATCACCTGCCGATGGAATGGGACCTTCACGAAGCTGTGGCATGTTCAGTTTTGTAGTTGAAGTTGTGCCAGTATTTTTGTCATAACAGGATTTTTCCCATATAATATCCTCTGGCACGAAATGTAAACTGCAAACCTGAAAACAGATTTGCAGTATATTAAAACTATTGCCCATTAACGAATATTGAAGTGTCCGAATATCACAAATAAATACATCATGGTGATTAATGCAAATGTAGCTGTATGTTCATGATCCTCCTAAGCTACGCATATTGATTTTATTAGCAAAACGCTAAACTAATATTCCACAAACGATATTATAATTTCAATAGTAATGAGGTAAATGTCAAGTGTATTTTTATACTCACTTTGCTATATTTGGTCGTGGTATAGCTTTCTCGTTTTATGGCTCGTATCCATTTTGCTGCGAGTTCTTCCTTCTTGGGGAAAGAAAATATGTTGACTTTGGGCCCTGTCTTGTAATTCCCCATGCGATTTGGGACAACACAATGATAAGGTATCGTCGCAGAAACACTCGCAAACTTATGTTTACTATCAATATCCCTTTTGTTTTACAAATAATGATCCAGTTTTTTCATACCCACCCGTTGGTGGGGAGAAGGCCTTTTCTAGGAAGATCGTCCTTTAAACCAACAATCCTTGACCGACGGATTTTAGGACAAGAGTCCTTATAGCCTAACGGTTATGATGACCTTGAGCGCGTTAGAGATTTCTTACAGAATATTCTCACAGAACGTCAGTTGAACTTAATGTGGGTTTTTAGTAAAAGGACGCCATTGCTGTATCCTGAGCGATGCAATTTTCTTTACTTTACACTAAAATTCATTTTTTTAAAAATTGTGTTAAGTTTAGGAAAACGGAGAATGATAGGATTAAAAAGCCAAATGAGTTAGGTAGCCCGGATTACAGACGGATCAGAAAGAAACGAACTGACGACACCATTCATTGTTTGTTACAGATCGTTTAACAAAAGTCTATTTCCAGGAGTGCGTAATTAAAATTCCGTGTCCCAAATACGTTAACACGACAAGTAAAGCTTAACTTTTTTCCCGCTTCTTTTTTTGTGTGACGTTTCATTCATTTGTCTTTTATAACTTCCTTCGACGTTATTCTGCGTTTATTTATTTATTTTATTTAGTTATTTAGATTTATTTATTTATTTATACATTACTTTATTTATTTATCTATCCACCTATCGTCTATCTATCTACCTACCTATCTACCTGTCTCTATCATCATTGGCATTATCGTGCTGTTCATAAATTGTTAGTGTCCGTTTATGGAAAAAAAAAATTAAGTACGTAGTCCAGTTCCTGATTTTCAAATTTCAACGAAGACAAAGTTAATATATGTTTGTTTATAAGAATTTTACTCAATTTTAGACATGAGTCACACAGAAAACATTTTTATACATCATTACATGTTACGGCATTACGTTACAAGTCTCATGCGTTGGTGAATATCTGCCTCTTGGAATAAACAGTCACTCATTTTATTAAACATGTTGTGAAAAACACTGAAAAATTGAGAATGAAACTTCATGAAAATAAAGGCAACAATTGCTCGAAATAAAAGGATTTGGTAAACCAACCGAAGAGCAAATTCCTGAATGCAGCAGTCTCTCTCTCTCTCTCTCTCTCTCTCTCTCTCTCTCTCTCCTCTCTCTCTCTCCTCTCTCTGTGGGCAAAAATGTATAACATGCAATCATTGGCCCTGATAAATTTAACTATTTCAGTATTACATAAATTTACTAAAACAATAAAATTTTGCGTTGTGTAAGTACGTATCAATATCAGATTGAAATCAATGTGCTTTTGTAACAAGAGAACAGAAGCACTTTCAAAGAAACGCTTTCAAAATTTCACTTTCAGATACATCAAATCGTAGTTGTTGGCTTTAGCTGGCTCTAGAATTATAAGATACGATTATGTGAATTAATCTAGCTTGAACCAGTATACGTTCTTGAACAATTTGAGATTTTCCACAAGGAATAGACAAGCAATTCATATTAGATACGACAAAAGTCTTCTTTGGAAACTATTTTGATTTTTATTAAGGTGTTTACAGTTTAAGTATTTCTCAGAAGTTGTCGCAGTTTTCATCCTAGTAGTAGGTCTGGCTCTTTCTACTCTGCAAGTGACCATATATTGATTGACTGATTGGTTGATTTATGGAAATTTGGCACAAAGTTGAGAAATGGGGCTCTATCAACCATTCAGTATGGGTATGATACAGTTGTGGGTTCCAAGTAACGGGGACAAGATCTTAGTGACATATTTCGAAAGTTTATATGAAATTGAACCAACAGTACTGATAATAGGCCGCATAGGGTTATTTTCTTTGTGCGTTTTGACTAATCCAAACAGGTAAGGTAGCGGAGGAGATTTGACTGACAATTTGCTTAGTAGTTCTGTTTTATCTATAAGGATATTTTTCACTGTGCTATTGAAGTTTTTTATGACTTGATTAAGGGAATTTGTTGTTAGTTTTTTATCAGTCACATCATCATCCATTAGGGCTTGCATACGTGATATGTAGTCAGCTTTATCTAAAATTACTATACTATTTGACTTATCAGATTTTGTAAAGTGGATAGTATTGTCCTTTTTAAGATCGGTCAAACTTTTCTTATAGCGAGCAGGGAAGTTACTTTCATGCTTAACATTGGCAGCTCCGTAAACAATACCTTTAATTATGTCAACATGATTTTGAGGAAGATCACAATATTTTTTTTCAAATTTACTTAAGGATGACGCAATCATTAAAGCAGAAGGTCGACTCGTTATAAAGAAAAATAAACCATATCTAGGCGCACTCACAACATTTCCACTTATTTGTTTACTTGATAGATAGGTTTACGACACATAGATAGGTTTACGACACAATCTTGACGTGCACAATTAGTCCAATCACTGCTATCAATAAGATTTTTGAGTTTTCTATCGAATTTCCTATTCAGGGCAATAGCTCTCGTGAAAATAATTGCAATGCAGATGACACAGTTAACCCGGAATGGAAGCGACCTTTGCTTCAGTTGTAGGAACAGGAACAAATGTTAAAAAGCTTTCAGTTGGTAACCAGCAAGGCTACATTAATTTTGTTCTTTATTTTCTGGAACAATGAACAACGTGCAATACCTTCCCAAACATTTGTCCCTTGAGCAGAACGTATTTAGCGACATTTCATGTTATGGGAAATGAATTAAACTCAGGAGATTTATTCTTTTGATATAACTAATACCAAATATAAATCAAATTTATATCCTGCTCTTAGAACGTAACGGGCATCTTTAAAAAAAATCTTAAGTGATCTATTATTTAAAATGCAGAATATATTAAAAGAGACTAGCAAAATTTATTGTGGCTGGATCTCTTCTTTTCCCCCAAAAAAAGATAACCATAAAAAAAAAAAACCTTGAGGAAAAGTTGAGGTAAAAGAACTTGCCTCTCATTTTAATGCGGAGAACTGACACCTCAATCTTGCATGTTAAAAGTTATATCCTTCCTGATACATTAAGAATGGGGGCACAGGGAAAGCCTGCAGCTATGTACCAAGAGATTTCTATAAGATTTTCCTCCTTCCCAGGAATCATTTCCTCTCCATCCTCCGCTCTCCAAGTGGTACAAAGAGAAGGAAAGGTTTCCCAAAATGCATTTACATAAGATTCAAGGACATGTTTACCGAAAATAGTCAAGGAATAATATATGTGAGTGTGTGCCTTTTTCTCCACGAATAGGAGTCTTTGTAATCTATCATTACTATTTGATGTAAATGCTTTCATTCATTTACACTATTCATTTATATTTCCGTGATATTATTCTTTTAAAGCTTAGTCAAACTACGACTGTTAATGTTTTTATCGTGAACTTTTAACATCTTGATTTACTGAAATATGTTTTAACAGAATTTTTAATTTTTTACTGTCTTTCACAGACTCTTTCATCTTAACGCTGAAGTGATGGCAATGACATTTGTCACTGACTGAGAATTTTCTACCAAATGCACGGGACACCCAAACTGTACCCAGTGGACAATGTGTACCCATTTGGTACACCGGATATAGTTGCGAACTAAAAACTGCCAACAGTCTAAGATCGCTGGGTTGTGGTTTGGTAGAAAAACAGCGTAGTCACGAGAATTGGCAATCGTAAATAAATAGATATTTTCTAGATGAAAAGGCGAAAGGAGGACCTATGTTATACCATAAAAAAGCTCTCGATTAGACAGCTGTATGACTTAGAAGAGAGAGAGAGAGAGAGAGAGAGAGAGAGAGAGAGAGAGAGAGAGAGAGAGAGAGAGAGAGAGAGAGAGTTAGCAGGGCTAAATAGTAAGATTAAAAGTACCTGGAAATGAAAAGTCCCTATAATCTTATAATCATAGCCTCAGGGTTTGTCTCAAAGACATTCAAAGGTCTGTCACACACGTGTCAGTTGTTGTTTTTGTAAAACTGGCAACAGGGCAAATCTTGCAACGCCTCGCCAGAGAGGTCTCGTCGAGGTGGCAGACTATAGCTGTTTATAAACCATTTCCATAACGTTATTCCTTTGTTTTGTGGTTTTGGTCTAGAGGACCTCTCGTTTACTGTAATTTCCTCACTGGCTTTCAACACCGTCCTGTCACAATAGCAGATTGGGGTTTAATATTAAGATATAAAGTGACCGCTCACCTTCTAATGGCCCTAAGTCGCGGAAACTGAGGTTTGGCAGAGTGGCTAAAAAATAGGCCACAATTATTTTCCATAAAAAAAACCCAGAAAATATCTGAAATCAAATACGTTTTCAACGTCTGTTTCAAACTTATGGCTATACTTTAGAAAACTTCCACTTGAGTAAGCCCTGATGAATCCATATTCATATCAGTATCAGAAGTTTGTTATCAAGGGAATTCATTATTCGCCCTATCCTAATGACTTAGAGCGTTATGGGCTGTAGAAAAAATTAGTTTATCTGGTGTATTTTGTCCATTATGTATATATTTTATTTGGTAAATTTTGTCTCTTGGGTACATATTTTACACTTTTTACATTTAGTAAGTTTTTTTTTCTTTTACT
>NC_061110.1:105565608-105571285 GCF_015104395.2 Macrobrachium nipponense
ATAATAATAAACATAAGCCCAATACTGTTATGGTAGCTCCCCCGTAGTGCAACGACGTGACAAAATCCTTTCGAAAGGTCGGAAAATATGGTAAAGGAACGAGTAGTGACAACTCATGTCATAACAAGAAAATGAGCAGGATCAAAGCGTATAAAGGATATATATATATATATATATATATATATATATATATATATATATATATATATATATATATATATATATATATATATATAATATATATATATATATATATATATATATATATATATATATATATATATATATATATATATATACTATATATATATATATATAATATATATATATATATATATATATATATATATGTGTGTGTGTGTGTGTGTGTGTGTGTTCGAATATATGCATTATATATTAGTTTTATAGGGCGTAATTCAATATAAATACAATGATTATCACAACACTTAATATGGTCAATATAATCTTCGAAAAACATGTAAATTGCGTGGTGTACATTATTGAACAATCTTTTCTCACTGTTAACTGAAAACAGGCGCCAAAAATTACTAATACAATTTTGAGAACTATATTCTTTGCCGTTTTGATATGCAAGAGAGAGCGAGAGATAGAGATAGAGAGAGAGAGAGAGAGAGAGAGAGAGAGAGAGAGAGATAGAGCGAGAGAGAGAGAGAGAGAGAGAGAGAAGATATGCACTTAAACTTGGTTGGCCTGCAACTTGCTCATAAAAGCAAACTTTGGCAACTTGAAGGAGATGGAAAAAAAAAATGCCTCTAAATTAATGCTATAAACTTTATTAGCTCATTACTTTCATGGTACCTTTTATAAAGCATAGAAAACTTTCAAAGAAAAGAGGAGGAAGTACAAACTGTTTTTTTTTTTTTTTTTCTTACTTTAAAACCTTCCAACTTTAAGAACGATATTGAAAAACATATATAAAAACTGCAAATTATTCTTACAAAGCTTCAGTTAAAAATTAATAGGTAATAAAATGTTAATAACCATTTTTTGGAAAAGTAAGAAATATAATTGAAAACAAGACAAAAAACCCCTATGCCAAATAAAAGGAACTATTAAATCTTTAGTGTAAAAAATGTCAGAAAAATGTTCTGCTCATCACTAAATTTCTAAAAACACACACACACACACACACACACACACTATACATTAAAATGTAATCATCCGTAAGTTGAACGCAAACATATCTGAACCACTATACATTAAAATGTAATCATCCGTATATTGAACCAAACATATTTGATATTTAAATCTTAAGTAAGCGTTTTTCATATTTAGCAGTTTTGCAGTATTTATGTTAAATACTTGATTTATATTTCATTTCCACGATATTTGTTCCTTAAAAAAACTATTACAGATGATTTTATTGATTTCATGTACTTGCAAAATAAAATATTCTTTAATATATTTATGTTTTCTTTATTTCTGCATTTTTTGCGTTTAAAAATTTTAATGATTTGATTTTTAAGGTGAGGATATTATTTTAAGTTTGTTTTTTAAATAAAGCACTTCATTTAATTACCTTTAAACGTTACAGGATTCAACGGCGTAGTATTCTTCATTGATTGTTAGTAGATAGGATTGTTTCAAAAATCTTTGATGGAAAAAACGAAAACCTTTCAAAATTTTCAAAATAATCGACACCTTTTTCGTATCTTAGTTTTATCCGTCACTCGTTTCACTTCAGACGAAAGAAGCTTCCCCTTTTGTACTTCTAAGGAAGAGTCTTTTGATCCGAACTTTTGCAGCGTTTGTCATAGTTCTATTAATATTTTTACTGATACTGAAAACAGCTCTCATAATTGTTTCCGTTTGACTTGCGTAACACAGGAAGTACTCGGATGCAATTGTGTATTTACAAGTTTTCAAAATATGTTCTTTATTATTATTACACCGATGAAATTTCATGCGACAAGCATCATATATTTACACCAATATAATGATCTTGACAAAAACCAAGGAAACAGCTTAAATAAACTTGTTCATCCAAATAGGCAGTTGACGAAGTTTTATAATGGTCTAATGGTGGTAAACAATATAAAGAGAAGGTAAGGACACTAGGCAATCACCCTGTTACGTTTCCAGTAAGTGCAATCCTATTTCAAGAACAACTATATAGCCAGTAGGTTACAATTAAAATCTGGTTCAACTACTCTATTTCAAACAGAGCTGTCATGAGAATGTCCAGTTTGTCTATTGTTTCATACGGGATTTTGAAGTGTTTGTGTGTGAATCTAAGGTGTTGTCGGTGAGAGATCCCTAATTACTAAGTGTTCTGATTCTACTTCCATAGCGTTCAGAATTGTGTACTGCAACTACCAATATACCTGATATATATATTACAACGAGATCAAGTGAACTGGTAGAAAAGAAGATAAGCCTGCAGGCAGGGATTCATTCTTGCTTAGGTAAGGGTCAGTTGATATTTTTTCAGTAATGACAAAACTGAACATTTCCTAACATTTATTTTTTTTATTTAAAACAATGATTTCCTATGTATGAGTGTTCCATTTATCAAGTGTTGTTTAGTACACCGAAAACAGATTTATGCGGCGGCTTTTTATATCGAAAAATGATCAAAAACATTTGAAACAATGTGTTAGAAAATGAACTTGAACATAACTAGTTTGACCTTTATGCTATTAACTTTGTAAAAAAAAAAAAAAAAAGAAACTGGGTAAATCTTAAGAAATGCAAAACCTTGCAGTCCATTATGTAGGGATTTTCTTTGAACTCAAGAAGAAGACTTGTTATTATCTCTGATATTGGTGGTGTCAAGGTACGAGTATTAGAACGTGTAATTATTTTCAGTTTCACGTGTGAATTTAATAATTGTATGTTGGTTGTTTAAATATTTAAGGAATTTGTGGATGTGTTCGACTTCTTTGTAGATTAAAAACATGTTGTTTTCAAATCTTAGAATATGTTTGAATTTTGCAGGGAAGTAGGTTAGTCATATAATCTGCCAGTGGCATAAACTGATTTTAGCAATGTAGCAATAGAGATTAGACCCCATTCCTTCTCCATAAATATGAGACTAAAAATAGTTTGCAAATGTGAAGAGAGAATCCTTAGTTGGTGCATTAAGCATGATCTCAAATGCTTTTGCTTTTTTTTTCAATAAGTGGCACATTAGTTCACAAATAAACCTTACGTGTCCAGCAAATATCATCCAACCCACTTGGTATTCAGGACATTTTCATTTTACCCAGAATGTTTCTACTACTTTTCCTGGTTATCCTCCTAAATACACATCCTTCAGTTCATGAACACACCCTTACTTCAAATTAAAATTTACACCGGACCTGTTATTTTCCATTTTGTAATATTCTACAACATGCGTTTTTGTCTTCATAGGAACTTTAACTTCTAAACAAATTTCGTTTTATACCGAGCATCCTTGTCACTTCTCGCCAGACGCTTTATCTAACACTGCTCGTTCCTTAGCAGACCTTCTTGTATCTATCTAATTTCATCATAGAAAAACTTTGCTAGTCGTCTTTTGATGGTAATCAATTTCTTACAAGGATTTCATTTTCGCAAAACATGAGTTCATGCTTCCTTCGTAATTAACATCTTTTACGATGTTGTCGGCTGTTTTAAGAGCTATTATTTGATATTAGTTAGCCAAAATCTCCTCAATAATTATGATTCAAAGAGGTTTTCTCAACATTATGGTACATAACATTTATATCATTTGAAGGTGAAGTTTTGTAATCGCATAAAAAAAAAACATTTAAAAGGAAAGACGGTCAACAATGGAAAAAAAAAAGGAAACATCTAAAGTCAGAAAATTATACTCTCGCAGGCAAGATTTCCATTCTTCTCCCTTTTCTTAAATTTGTTCAACACTGCACAAGACAAAGGCCAGAATAGTGTTCACTTGTTTTGATTGACTTTTCGAGTAATGAAAAGAAAAATTAAAGTATATTACTTGGACATTCAAACGATGGTTCACTTGATTTTATTGTCTTTTTGAGTAACATTTTTTAATAGTGTAAAGAACAATGGGAGAATGTTGCCTGAACGTTTGAACTAGCGCTCTTTTCACTTCTTAGAATCAATATTCATTATTGAGATAGAGCTAATTTTTCGGAAGTGCGTTCAATCATAAATTAGTCTAAACCAAACATATGGCATTATTTCACCAATGTAGATTAGGTTAGTTCCAATGGCTGAGTGCTGTCATCATACGTGCACTACTGACTTTCATTGATAGTATAGTATTTTATTGAACTAGCAATCTTCAGACAGTTTTAACCTTTATATAATGGTGCAAGGCTTTTAGTAAGCTGATTTGATATTCGTGAGCCTGTGAAGTCGATGACGTAATGTAGATATAGGCTTAGAATTGCAATAATTAAAAAGCCATCATTGATTTACTATATTATACAATGTTATTTTTTTCTGAAACTTACTCAAAATGGTATTTTCATTAATATTGTACTCTAAACCTTAAACTATAAAACCAGTGCTGAAAAAAATTTTCGTAGATTTATTATGATAATTTCTCTTTGGATTTAACGTGTAAAGCCTTCTAGTAAGATTTAGTTACATAGCCTACTCCATAAAGGAAAATGGCTGCTTGAAGGTAAAAAAAGTAACAGTAAAGTTAAAGGGATATATATATATTTAAGACTATGAGACGGACACATCGATTCTTTCATTCTCTTCAATATATTATCAAACTTATTAAAGAGTCAGTGAATTTAAATGGGCTTATATAGTCAGTAAGACTATACAAAATAGATATAAAAAATATAAAATTTTCATACAATAATATGTAAAATTACACATAGAAATACATAAAACAGACTTTCTGACATAGTTACGTCTAACCATAAATGAAAAAGTCAACCAATTACTAAACAAGTGTACAAAAGACTTACAGGAAAATATATACATCATACAGGTGTAAATTACAGCATTTCAATATACAGTATGTAACAGGAATCAGGTGATTTCATTGGGCAAAAAGTAGACCTTATAGTACATGTCAACAAACTGCTCAAGTCGAGGATACAAGATGTCCTTGTAAGATATACCATGACTAATAATACACTCTGCAGCCGGGCACTGCAAGGAGGTGTGACGAACAACATTTACTAGCTGAGAAACTGGCTGCCCTTGGTCAGCTGTAAAATGCGAGCGTTTGGCCTTGACCATTCCTAGCATCTAAATGAGCCCCTCTTAACAAGAGGGGATCTGAGGGACTAGGATCAGAGCCCGTCACTAGCAGAAGGTTCAGGACTTCCATTCTGGGGGTGGCAGACATAGGTAGATCCGGGTCAACAATTTCCTTCAATTCTTGGGAGGAAGCGACTTACAAAGAAGACTAACCTCGGGAAACCCTGAAACCATTATCAATTAGTGAAGACACTGCATTTTTCACTGTGTGCCGCTGGCAGTCAGAGAAGTCACGCTGTAATCTCGCAAACAACTCAAAAAAATGCGAAATTATCATGCTAAACTGGTAGAGGTGAGAATCGTTTTTCCTCCTTACATAATCGTCAGCATCATTTAATGTGGAGATAATCAGCTCCATTTCTTCGATTCCCTTTAAAAGCACATTTATAAATTCCGTAGTATAATCCTTGGGATTATCATTCCAGTTGTGTGCATTCGCAGTGTTTGTTAGGAATCCAAATAGTTTGGCTAA
>NC_061110.1:105571785-105576785 GCF_015104395.2 Macrobrachium nipponense
GTATGGGTATGATACAGTTGTGGGTTCAAGTAACGGTGACAAGATCTTAGCGATATATTTCGAATGTTTATATGAAATTGAACCAACAGTACTGATAATAAGCCGCATAGGGTTATTTTCTTTGTGCGTTTTTGACTAATCCATACAGGTAAGGTAGCAAAGGAGATTTGACTGAGAATTTGCCTAGTAGTTCTGTTTTTATCTTTAAGGATATATTTCACTGTGCTATTGAAGTTTTTTATGACTTGATCAAGGGAATTTTTTGTTAGTTTTTTTATAAGTACATCATCATCCATTAGGGCTTGCGTACGTGATATGTAGTCAGCTTTATCTAAAATTACTATACTATTTGACTTATCAGCTTTTGTAATGTGGATAGTATTGCCCTTTTCAAGATCGGTCAAACTTTTCTTATAGCGAGCAGGGAAGTTACTTTCATGCTTAACATTGGCAGCTCCGTAAACAATACCTTTAATTATGTCAACATGATTTTGAGGAATATCACAATATTTTTCAAATTTACTTAGGGATGACGCAATCATTAAAGAAGAAGGTCGACTCGTTATAAAGAAAAATAAACCATGTCCAAGCGCAATCACAACATTTTCACTTATTTGTTTACTTGATAGATAGGTTTACGACACAATCTTGACGTGCACAACTAGTCCAATCACTGCTATCAATAAGATTTTTGAGTTTTCTGTCGAGTTTCCTTTTCAGGGCAATAGCTCTCGTGAAAATAATTGCAATGCAAATGACACAGTTAACCCGGAATGGAAGCGACCTTTGCTTCAGTTGTAGAAACAGGAACAAATGATAAAAAGCTTTCAGTTGTAACCAGCAAGGCTACATTAATTTGTTCTTTATTTTCTCGGAACAATGACACGTGCCCAATACCTTCCCAAACCAAACATTTGTCCCTTGAGCAGAACGTACATTCACACATTTCATGGTATGGGAATGAATTAAACTCAGAAGATTTATTCCTTTGATAGAACTAAAACCAAATACAAATCAAATTCATATCCTGCTCTTATAGTATTAGAATATATCAGGCATCTTTAAAAATAAAAAAATGATCTAAGTGGTCTACTATTTAAAGTGTGGAATATATTAAAAGAGACTAGCAAAATTAATTGTGCCTGGATCTCTTCTTCTCCCCAAAAGAAAGATAACCATAAAAAAATCTTGAGGTAAAGTTGAGGTAAAAGAACTTGCCTCTCATTTTAATGGGAGAACTGACACCTCAATCTTGCCTGTTAAAAGTTATATCCTTCCTGATACATTAAGAATGGGAGCACAGGGAAAGCCTGCAGCTATGTACCAAGAGATTTCTATTAAATTTTCCTGCTTCCCAGGAATCATTTCCTCTCCATCCTCCGCTCTCCAAGTGGTACAAAGAGAAGGAAAGGTTTCCCAGAATGCATTTACATAAGATTCAAGGACATGTTTACCGAAAGTAGTCAAGGAATAATATATGTGAGTGTGTGCCTTTTTCTCCAGGAAGGGAAGTCTTTGCAATCGATCATTACTATTTGCTGTAAATGCTTTCATTTATTTACATTATTCAGTTTTATTTACCTGATATTATTCTTTTAAATCTTTGTCCAACTACGACTATTACTGTTTTTATCATGAACTTTTAACATCTTGATTTACTGAAATATGTTCAGAGATTTAATTTTTTACTTTCTTTCACAGACTCTTTCATCTCAACGCTGAAGTGATTGCAATGACATTTGTCACTGACTGAGAATTTTCTACCAAATGCACGGGACACCCAAACTGTACCCAGTGGACAATGTGTACCCATTTGGTACACCGGATATAGTTGCGAATTAAAAACTGCCAACACTCTAAGATCGCTGGGTTGTGGTTTGGTAGAAAAACAGCGCAGTCACGAGAATTGGCAATCGTAAATAAATAGATATTTTCTAGATGAAAAGGCGAAAGGAGGACCTATGTTATACCATAAAAAAGCTCTCGATTAGACAGCTGTATGACTTAGAAGAGAGAGAGAGAGAGAGAGAGAGAGAGAGAGAGAGAGAGAGAGAGAGAGAGAGAGAGAGAGTTAGCGGGAGCTAAATAGTAAGATTAAAAGTACCTGGAAATGAAAAGTCCCTATAATCTTATAATCAATAGCCTCAGGTTTGTCTCAAAGACATTCAAAGTCTGTTCAACACACAAGTGTCAGTTGTTGTTTTTGTAAAACTGGCAACAGGGCAAATCTTGCAACGCCTCGCCAGAGAGGTCTCGTCGAGGTGGCAAGACTATAGCTGTTTAAACCATTTCCATAACGTTAATCTCTTGTTTGTGTTTTTGTCTGAGACCTCTCGTTTACTGTAATTTCCTCACTGGCTTTCAACACCGTCCTGTCACAATAGCAGATTGGGGTTTAATATTAAGATATAAAGTGACCGCTCACCTTCTAATGGCCCTAAGTCGCGGAAAACTGAGGTTTGGCAGAGTGGCTAAAAATAGGCCACAATTAGTTTTATTTTCCATAAGAAAAACCCAGAAAATATCTGAAATCAAATACGTTTTCAACGTCTGTTTCAATTTATGGCTATACTTTTAGAAAACTTCCACTTGAGTAAGCCCTGATGAATCCATATTCATATCAGTATCAGAAAGTTTGTTATCAAGGGAATTCATTATTCGCCCTATCCTAATGACTTAGAGCGTTATGGGCTGTAGAAAAAATGAGTTTATTTGGTGTATTTTGTCCATTATGTATATATTTTATTTGGTAAATTTTGTCTCTTGGGTACATATTCTACACTTTTTACATTTAGTAAGTTTTTTTTCTTTTACTCAGAACATTTTTCCCATTACCCTTCTGTGCAGGGGCCATTATTTTAAAAGGACACCAAGATCTTCGTAACTTAATTCTACAGGTCGAAAATGATACGAAAATTCATTAACGATAATCGATAAATTTCGACTTAGTTTGAACGTATCAGCAAATTTATATAACTTGTTAGTTTTTTTTATTCATCGATCCTCTGATGTCACGTTAAAAGGTCCATGATTTTAACATGCGATGAACAAGTAATATGAAAAAATGTTCTCTTGCGATAATATACATTTTTTTAAGGCACAAGAACCTTACCAAAGAAAAATCACAGTAGGAACAGTACTCTTACCTTTGAACAAGTACTAATTTAATAATGATAAATTGTCCGTGTACTGTGTTATGGCACTAATTTATTAAATTAAATAAAAATAAGATTTTCATTTCTTGATTATTACTTGTTTTTTTTTTTAAAGTTCCTTTCAAAACTAACGATCAATTTATGTAAAAAGAAAATATCTGACTTATGGTAAGTTACAGATTAATCAACTGAATGAATTATGTAACAGAATTATGTAACAGAAAATACTTGCCCGAAGGCAGTCACAGATTAATCAATTGATAATTCTGGGGAGCGGAGATTAAGATTAAGTAACTGTGACCTACACACACACGCACGCACGCACACACACACACACACACATATATATATATATATATATATATATATATATATATATATAACTATATATATTTTATATACTATATATATATAATATATATATCATATATATATATACTATATATATTATATATATATATATATATAAATAAAGGTTTTTTGCCACGAAGGAAAAAAATGAAAAACAAAGCGAGATAGCCAAGTACTTTCGGTCCTGTTCGGACCCTTTACCGAGGCAAACTGACTTTTACAAAGAACTATATAGTCAAAAAAGAAGGCTTAAATATACAAATGACACTACCAGATTAGCCATAAGGGCGATTTTCACTCTATAGAAAGGAGGAGCCGCCAGAGGCTAGCCACACCCTTGAAGGATACCCGCAGTAAGCAAGTGATTCTTCCAGAAAAAACAGTACATTTTGAAAAAAAAAAAAAAAACACGGGAGCATATACAATAATATCATGATTTTTACGGAAAGCATCCAGATCGAGGGTGATTTGTAAGGTCAGAATCGATATGAACTTATAGCGTCTCTGTTGGCTGATTGGATAGCGTCACTGACGGTCCTGATTTCGTCCCCGTCTACTTGGACGGTGGTTCGATCCCATGGGGGGACGAAATTATTATCAATTAAAAAATTCCCCTTCGGTACATATATGAAAATATATCATTTGGGAGGTAAAGTGAATTTAGATATTAAAGGACATTTGTAGCTTGAATTGATATATAAAATGGATCACGGTTTCTGATGTGATAATTATTCATAACAAAAGGCTACGTGCTGTCAAACGCTCGAATTGGCCAACATGGTAGACGGGGTTCCATATCGATTCTAATTACGAAAGCATCCAGATCGAGGGTGATTTGTAAGGTCAGAATCGATATGAACTTATAGCGTCTCTGTTGGCTGATTGGATAGCGTCACTGACGGTCCTGATTTCGTCCCCGTCTACTTGGACGGTGGTTCGATCCCATGGGGGGACGAAATTTATTATCAATTAAAAAATTCCCCTTCGGTACATATGATGAAAATCTATCATTTGGGAGGTAAAGTGAATTTAGATATTAAAGGACATTTGTAGCTTGAATTGATATATATATATATATATATATATATATGTGTGTGTGTGTGTGTGTGTGTGTGTGTGTGCGTGTGTGTGTGTGTGAGTAAGTTTATTTCATATTCCATCTATTAGGAATGCAATTATGGTTGAAATCAATAATAATAATAATTTTGATGATCAGTAAGCTTTGTGAAATTATAGAAATAGAGTATCTAGTGGATATTTTTATCAAGAAAATATAATACTACTGACTGAACCAGAAGGAAACTGACACTGAAATGATTTAACCATACTATACAATAACCCGCCATGTTCTGATTATACACGATTGTGTTTTCCTATATTGCAACAAAATAAGTTATGAAGCCAATTTTGCCCAAACTTACTCAATACATTATACCCATTCGGTGCATGCTGCGTTGCTCCGTATGGATAAAAAGCAAATTTGCAGCTTATGAC
>NC_061110.1:105586785-105616785 GCF_015104395.2 Macrobrachium nipponense
GCTTTTCAGTTTAATCTTTTTTCTTTCGATGGTTATGTGTAAATTAATTTTTCTCTACATTCCTGTCAAATTGCTTTCCCGTGGTGAAAGGTATACACGTGATAATTTGAATATATATATATATATATATATATATATTATATATAATATATATATATATATATATATATATATATATATATATAAATATATATATATATAGATATATATATAATATATATATATATATATATATATATATATATATATATATATATATATATATATATATATATATATATATATATATATATATATATATATATAATATATATATATATATATATATATATATATATATATATATGTGTGTGTGTGTGTGCGTTTCCCCATCCTTATCCCCTAAACTACACAAACTGGGAACTCTTACCTGTTGCCAACGGTGCCCTGTCTGTAAGAGGTCACGAGGCTTATTAAGACTGCGTAAATATAGAAAAATACTATTTATTTCCCAAAGCAACTGGTTATAACATGGAACAAAATAATTAACAAGTCATAATGGCACAAACACCCAAATCTACCCATAAAGAAACCAGTAAGATAACATTCTACCCTCCTGACTAAGGTTACACTCCCAAACCCAAAAGTGTCTTAACGTCTCGTATTAGTCAGGTTAGAGAATCCCGTTTCTAATCAACCATGGAATTGGACCCATCTGTAATAAAGATAATAGGTAAAGAGACATCCCCCACATCACTCTTTACAAAGTATTTACGTAAAGAGAGTATTTTCACACTTCTCTCTCTTTTTCAAAAGGTAACAGTTTTTCTAAGTTTTTTATAGAATGTGTCCTACCTTTTCGATGGGCGTTTTCTCCCGACACTCAGAACAACCACTTGATCTATTCTCGTTTGTCTCAAAGAATGCGTCTTCCACAAGTACCCTGAACCTCATATATTTTTCCTTTTACTGAAAAATATAAAATAGCATTGAAAAAGAGGTCCCAGTTTTATTTGAATTTGAAGATAGTAGTTACATATAGGCAAAAAGAAAAACAGTAAATGTTCGAAAGGCATATATTTCTATAAATGATTCTGAAAATAAAAGCATTACAAATCCTTTGTATAAAGGTATAATGCTCATTCACCCTCGTCAATTAACAAAACCAGTAAGATCATATCGAACGACTATACAAAGGAATAGTTATAAACACAATGTATACATAGTATGAGATTTATTTACATTGAACCATAATGGGTAAAAACAACATATTTTACAGATCATCATACTTAAAATTACGCGCACTTACAACTTATATATAGATTCTGTATAGTTACAGAACATAATGTACAATGAATTTCGAACATGAAATATTTACAGCCATACTAATGTAAATACATTCATCAAAAGACTAAAGAAACGAATCAGTCAGAAACCTCATTTATCCACTGGACAAATCAGTGCATTTCAACGATTACAAATTCTGGGATGTAAGGTAACCCCTGTAAAAAAAAAAAAATGATATTGTTATGATACAATAAAGTTTTATGCATACTTACCTGGCAGGTATATATATAGCTGTATTTTCTGAAGTCCGACAGAATTTAAAAAACTTCCGACACACGCAGTGGTCGGCCAGGTGGTTAGTACCCATTCCCGCCGCTGGGAGGCGGGTATCAGGAAAACCATTCCCATTTTCTATTCATAATTTTTATTTTCCACTGTCCCCTGATGGGGGGTGGGTGGGTACTTGAATATATATATATCTGCCAGTTAAGTATGAACAAACTTTATTGTATCATAACAATATCATTTTGCTCATGAACTTACCTGTCAGATATATATATAGTTGAACCCCACCGTTGGAGGTGGGAAGGGACAGAAATAGAAGGATTTTGGGACACAAATGCATGCAGATTGATTTACATCTTGGTTCCACCTGTTAGCATAGCCGACTTCGTGATTACTGTCACCCAAGTCTGCTTCTGCTTTACTAGAGTTGCCAGCGAGGTAGAGACCTATAAAGCTGGTGCACTCCAGATGATCTGTCAACAGGGCGTGACCACAATGTGACTAGACCATATTGACCATACCATGAGGGCTAAGAAGTAAAAATAAATATATATATATAATATTAATATATCACCACCTGACCAACCCAGCCAAAGTTAATGTGTGTTAACTAAGGCTTCAGAGTTAAGAGTCACCGTTGTCAGCGACTCCACAACTAAATTAAGAGCTCTTCCTAACCATTTCTACAGGATAGGATGAGTAGTACTTCTTGCCCCCAAGATTGTGTCTGCAGACACGTATGGCCCTAGCGAGCAGCAGATCTCATATGCCATCTTCACATCTCGCAGGAGTGTGAAGTGAACCCAGAGTTGCTTCGCTAAAATATGGTACTCAGGATGTTGCTGATGTCCATGCCTGCTGTTTGAAATGCTTCATAGGCCGCGCCCTCACCTCGTGAGCATTCAGATAAAAAGATTTCAAATCTTTTTTTGAAAAAGAAAGAACTCCTTAACCCTAAAACCAGGTGTACTTCGATAGGGCGGGCAAGTCTGGTCTTTTTTCGGAACACTGCAGATTGCTCGACTGACTTCGACTTTCTTGATTTTAAGTAGATAAAACTTGAGAGACCTGACAGGGCACAGGACTCTCTCTGGCTCCTCCCCTACTAACTTGTGCCATCCTTGCTTCCAAGATCCTGGCCCAAGGACAAAAAGGGTTTCCATTCTTAGGCCATAACGAAAGGCTTAGAGAGCACACCTCCTTGTGTTCTCTAAAGCCAAAACTTGTGACGATGGCTTAAAATCTCACTAACCCTCTTTGTCGTATCTAGGGTGGTTAGAAGAAGGCCTTCCTGATCACATACAAGAAGTTAACAGGCAGGAGAGGTTCGAATGCTTTGACATCAAGAACTTCAGACTACGTCTGTACTAAAGTCAGGTGAACGACCAGTTGACCAGTCCAGTACGAATCAATTAAGGACAGTCAAGGCTGATACCCTGAAGAACCAAAAGGCACTATCTTAGCTGAAGGGATGAGTGTCTGGACTGCCTGGGCGATTCAATCTAAGCAAACCCCTTGGGGTGTATCAATGCAACCCAACGTCGTCCGCAATCAACTTCGTCAATAAGAAACTCAGGGCTACTATATGTCTCCTGATCTCGCACGAGTGTCTGACTCCGAGAAAACAGGCGAGACGAAAGTAGATGGTGAGCTAGAATCGAGATTCCACAGACCTCAATGATCGTGAAGGTCTTTGTTGTTTGACAGATGCAAATCTGTCAAACAACATTCTCTGTTGTCTGTTCGCACTGGCAGAATTTTCAAAACTCTCGGCAACCGCTAAGACCACTGGTAGTTCAGGTGATCTCCCCCACGTTCCCGTGGCGTTGGTACTTGGAACTAGTATTCCCTAGTATTCCCGTTTTCCTCAGATTTCTCTGAACCCTGTCTCCTGAGGGGAGGAGGGTGGGAATTAATTATATATACCTGCCAGGTAAGTATGCATAAAACCTTTATTGTATCATAACAATATCCATTTTTATGCATGACACTTACCTGGAGGTATATATATAGCTGATTGACACATTTGGAGGTGGGTCACAGACAGCAATATCGTCATAATTCAAAAATTAACTAATTTTTTAAATTATTTATTAAGTTCCTTACCTGCTAAGGTAGCTGACTTCGTAGGTCCTGCCTTTTTCTTAGCCTGCTAAACCTTAGTAGCTCTCAACTTAGGATGTGACCTGTTTGTTGAGAAAGCTAACAACAAGGGTCTGACAACTGACGTGACCAATTTGTTGACAGGAAACCCTAGCCCTCTCTTACCAGGGGCATTCATGCTAGGATAAGTTAGACCACCTGAACCACACACAAAGCTAACGTAACACATTACACTTCACATACTGAAGAGGAAATAACCCTCTCAGACAACCATAAAAGAAACACCACTTAATTAAAATACCTAGCATGTTAGTAATCTATCGAGACGATTCGTACGGACTTTTGCAATCCTTGTAACGAACCTCTAGATGATCGTTACATTCTACGCCTGTTGTTATAATAGGCTCTTTCTCGTAAACTCGAGCAGGGACCGAGAGAAGATACTTCTTAAGATATGAGAGAGCTGTGGAATATCAGAGTTGATGTGGACCACTGGTTCCAAAACTCGTTTCCAGGACCTGAGGACGACCGAATTGCATTTACTTCTTTCAGATTAAGATCCAGGACATCTGAAACACTATCCAGATGTCCGGCACCTCCTTTCTATCATGACGCACTGAGAGATGTTCAGAATAATTCCTAGATCTTTGAATAATATTTCAGTTTCCCGGTAGTAAAAAACTGTGTCTGAATTGCAGTCTATTCGGGGAAACAAACTTCTTCAGGAAGGAAATGGTCCCAGCAAGCTCATCCACCCTTCCCCTCCCCGAGTATGCTTACTTCCCTATAAGGCTGCGCTTTGCCTAAGCAGGAGAGCATATAAAAGTGCAATGTTGCGGTAGACTCGTAGTTCTATACCGTGCGGTAACGAGCACCGAAAGGATTAAGAGATAACTCTGTTGAACATAGTAAGGCAAAACTAATGCAACGTTTATTCATTCACGTAAGAAATCCCCTCAATCTTAGGCTAAAGTCCGTGATTGTAGGACAGAGATACAGTTAGTCAGTCAATCCCGCAGGAGAGACGTAACCGCCAGCACAGAGATACGGTTAGTCAGTCAACCCCGCAGGAGAGAGAGACGTAACCTACCGCGGATGACCCCGCACGATCTGTTACTGGCTCGGTTGGAAGTTGGAACTTGGAACTTGGACAGTCAGACACAGCAGCAGCCAGCAGCTTACGAACGTCGTCTCTTAACTTTATGTCTGGGTTGCCAGCTACCCTATTCTACGAAGAAATAGGTCCGTTATTTTTGAACAAAAAGAGACTCTCAAGCTGGTATATTTAAGCGAAACAGAAAACGCTAAATATATAGATGCGTTTGTGTCGTCAGAACACTACCATACAACGGTAAAAGATAAATCGGAAACTCCTGGAAGGGCTGCAGGGAGTGACGATTAAATGTCCTTAAAATAGTAGACAATAGACCTCTCGGTTGCCATCCGAAGAGGTAACTACAGCAAGCGTGTATGACTTGAACCAACCAGTAGTAAAATAACGCAAGGCAAAAAAAAAAAAAAAAAAAAAAAAAAAAAAAATTAAATTATTATCACAATAAAGTTTGTTCATACTTACCTGGCAGACATATATATAGCTGAATTCGGAAATACAGCTACATACATATCTGACAGGCAAGTTTCATGAACAAAACTTAGAGAATCGAAGCAGACAGCTCAAGCTTCTTAAGATACTGGACATAAGCGTTCATTGACGTAGTCTACCAGTCTATTTCTTGTACGAGTCTGCGAATGAGGAAGGAGAGCTCTTCCGAACCTTGTCCTTATTCGCTTACGCAATATCAAGTTAATGAGATGTTTGTCAATGAGAACTAACCCATTAACGGTACAGAGAGATATTTTGTCAATGAGGGAGACCACTTACTTGACAAAACGATAGTATATTGTCAATGGGGGAGAAAGTCACTGAATTGACCAAAAAACGTAATCCAGGAAGTCGAGCCTTTTATTTTTTGTTTTTTCGATCCCGTCTCAAACAAGGAGGAAGGGACAAGAATCCTGTTAAGAGACTGGGCTTACGGTAGGTAGAACGACGATGCTCAATCGGCATGGAAGTCTCGACTAGAAACTAACAAAATCTATCATCTGAAAAACCCTTTCAGATGATCTAAAAAGCTTTAAATTTAGTTGGCAGTATGGCAAAAAAGGAAGTCCTGTCTTGCGCTTTCCTGAAGAGCGTCCTTTTGATGAGTGCCTTTGCAAGAATCCTACTGAACGTTGCCGAAAATCCTGACGTTCAGGACGTCGAGCCTTTTTACATAACCGGTAACTGTCTTATCTCAAGTCTTGACTGAGTAGAGAAAACGATCTTCCCTTGAGCTTTCCTTAACTCCATCCACCTTTGCGAAAAGCAATATAATATTGACAGAGACCTCTTGAATTCACGAAACCCGAGGTCCTGCTGGGTTTCGAAGACGAAGTTCTGTTCACTTTCTTGAGGCTCAAATCTTAAAATGATATTGTTATGATACAATAAAGTTTGTTCATACTTACCTGGCAGATATATATATAGCTGTATTTTCTGAAGTCCGACAGAAATTCAAAAACTTCCGGCACACACAGTGGTCGGCCAGGTGGTTAGTACCATTCCCGCCGCTGGGAGGCGGGTATCAGGAACCAGTCCCATTTTCTATTCATAATTTTATTTCCACTGTCACTGAGGGGAGGTGGGTGGGTACTTAATTATATATATCTGCCAGGTAAGTATGAACAAACTTTATTGTATCATAACAATATCATTTTGTTCATGAAACTTACCTGTCAGATATATATATAGCTGAATCCCACGTTGGAGGTGGGAAGGGACAGAATAGAAGGATTTTGGGAAACAAATGCATGCAGATGATTTACATCTTGGTTCCACCTGTTAGCATTGCTGGCTTCGTGGTTATTGCCACGTAAGTCTGCTTGTGCTACTAGAGTTGCCAGCGAGGTAGAGACCTATATAGCTGGTGCACTCCAGATGATCTGTCAACAGGGGCGAGACCACGACGTGACTAAGACCATATTGACCATACCATGAGGCTAAGAAGTAAAATAAATATATATATAAAAATATATATCACCACCTGACCAACCTAGCCAAATTAAGTTAAGGTGTTTAACTAAGGCTTAAGAGTTAAGAAGTCACCGTTGTCGGCGCACTCAAACTAGTAAATTAAGAGCTCTTCCTAACCATTTTCTACAGGGTTAGGATGAGTGGTACTACTTGCCCCCCCCCAAGATTGTGTCTGCAGACACGTATGGCCTAGCGAGCAGCAGATCTCATATGCCATCTTCACATCTCGCAGGGAGTGTGAATTGACACAGAGTTGCTCGCTAAAACATGGTACTCAGGATGTTGCCGAGTGCCATGCTCTGTTCGAAATGACTTTCCGAGGCCGCGCCCTCACCTCTGGCGCAAATTCAAATCAAAAGATTTCAAATCTTTGTGCCAACACAATGAAGGAGCTTTTTTGAAAGAACTCCTTAACAATAAAGCCAGGGTGTTCTTCGATATGGGCAAGTCTGGTCTTTTCGGAACACTGCAGATTGTCGTACGACTTCGACTTTCTTGAGTTTTATGTAGATAAAACTTGAGAGACCTGACAGGGCACAGGACTCTCTCTGGCTCCTGCCCAATAACTTGTGCCATCCTTGATTCCAAGCTCGTGGCCCAAGAACAAGACGGGTTTCCATTCTTAGGCCACAACGGAAGGCTTAGAGAACGCACCGCCTTGTGTTCTCAATGCCAAAACTTCTGACGATGGCTGAAAACCTCACTAACCCTCTTTGTCGTATCTAGGGTGGTTAGAAAAGGGCCTTCCTGATCACGTGCAAGAAGTTAACAGGTAGGAGATGTTTCGAATGCTTGACATCAACAACTTCAGACTAGTCTAAATTCCATATTGAAAGCTTCGATCTGGACATGCACAGTCAGTCAGTCTGTACTAAAGTCAGGTGACCGACCAGTTGACCAGTCAGACGCATCAAGGACAGCAAGGCTGTACCCTGAAGGACCATAAGGCACTATTCTTCGCTGAAGGATGAGTGTCTGGACTGCCTGGGCGATTCAGCTAAGCAAACCTTGGGGTATGAACGCAAACCCAACGTCGTTAGCGAATCAACTCCTGAGCCACTCCTGACTCGAGCTTCTGGTGCCAGGAGAAAGGAGGAGGAGCAAAAAGGCGATCAGTCCCGAAGGACGAATGCCTGACAGTCCAACCTGGTCTCATGTTAAACGATCATCGGGGGTGTGTAAACGCAACCACTTCGTCAACAAGAAACTCAGGGCTACTATGTGTCTCCTGATCTCGCACGAGGTGTCTGACTCGAGAAAAACAGGTGAGACAAAAAGTAGATGGTGAGCGAGTTTCGAGATTCCACAGAACTCAAAGATCGTGAAGGGCTTTGTTGTTTGACAGAAGCAAATCTCTGAGCCCAAAGGCCGTCAACAACATATTTGCGTATTCTTTAATAGTTGTGACTGCCAGCTTATCCCATTCATTCAAACGGAAAGGGAAGACGGCAATCTTATGCTGTCAACTCTGATAGTCTGAACGTAAGTCAGACTCAGAGCGGAGAGGTTATAGGTTACCTTTCGTGATAAAGTAGACGACTCTCTCGGAAAAGGTCCTTGGAAGGACGTGACCTCTGTGAATCTAGGATCTTGAAGGCCAACATGGGGCGATTAGCGTCATTGTCGCTCCCTGTGATGGTATAAATCATCTTATTACATTTCCTAAGCGTTTGAAAAAGGGGAAAAGAGACTAAACATCCATCTCTGTTCAATATCATAGCGAAGAGATGTATGAAAGGACGTCCCTAAAGTCTCAATAACTCTCAACATACTTCTAAAGAAAGATTCCACTCGGAAATCAGTAGTTGCTGCCGTCGATCGAGACGATTCGTACGGACTTTTGCAATCCTGTAACGAACTCTAGAGGATCGTTACATTCTACGTCTGTTGTTATAATAGGCTCTTTCTCGTAAACCCGAACAGGGACCGAGAAGAAGATACTTCCTAAGATATGAGAGAGCTGTGGAAGATCAGAGTTGATATGGACCACTGGTTCCAAAAACTCGTTTCCAGGACTGGAGGACGACAGAATTGCTTCCACTTCTTTCAGATTATGATCCAGGACATCTGAAAACCCTCTCAGATGTCCGGCACCTTCTTTCTATCACCTCAAGTGATACTTAACGCACCGAGAGATGTTCAGATCATTCCTAGATCTTTAATAAAATTTCAGTTTCCCCGGTAGGAAAAAACTGTAGAGGTCTGAATTGCAGTCTATTCAGGGAAACAAATTCTTTAGGAAAGGAAATGGTCCCCAGCAAGCTCATCCATTCCCTCACACAGTATGTTTACTTCCCTAAAAAGGCTGCGCTTTGCCTAAGCATGGAGAGCATATAATAGTGAAATGTTGCGGTAGACTCGTAGTCCTATACCGTGCGGTAACGAGCACCGAAAGGAGTAAGAGATATCTCTGAGAACATAGTAAGGCAAAACGAATGCAATGTTTATTCATTCATGTAAGAAATCCCTCAATCTCAAGGCTAAAGTCCGTGATTGTAGGGCAGAGATACAGTTAGTCAGTCAATCCCGCAGGAGGAGAGAGAGACGTAACTGCCAGCAACAGAGATACGGTTAGTCAGTTCAATCCCGCAGGAGAGAGAGACGTACCTACAGCGCATGACAGCGAACGAGCTGGTACTGCCTCGTTTGGACTGGCGGAGAGGACAATGACAGCAGCAGGGGCTTACGATCGTCGTCTCTTAACTTTATGCCTGGGTTGCCAGCTACCCTATTCTACGAAGAAATAGGTCCGTAATTTTTAGCAATAAAGAGACTCTCAAGCTGGTATATTTAAGCGAAACAGAAAACGCTAAAATATATAGATGCGTTTGTGTCGTCATAACACTACCATACAACGGTAAAAGATAAATCGGAAACTCCTGGAAGGCTGCAGGGAGTAACGATTAAATGTCCTTAAATTAATAGACAATAGACCTCTCGGTAACTACAGCAAGCGTATATGACTTGAGCCAACCAGTAGTAAAAATAACGCAAGGCAAAATATGATATTATATTGCAATAAAGTTTTTCATACTTACCTGGCAGACATATATACTATAGCTGAATTCGGAAATACAGCTACATACATATCTGACAGGCAAGTTTCATAAACAAAACTCAAGAGAATTTGAAACGGACAGCTCAAGCTTCTTATGTATTGGACATAAGCGTTCATTGACGTAGTCTACAAGTCTATTTCTTGTACGAGTCTGCGAATTATGAATGAGAGCTCTTCCGAATCTTGTCAATAAGGAGCTTATCCGCTTACGCAATATAAAGTTAATGAGAAGTTTGTCAATGAGAACTAACCCATTTACGGGACAAAGAGATAATTTGTCAATGAGGGGATACCCACTTACTTGACAAAACGATAGTATATTGTCAATGGGGGAAATTCACTGAATTGACAAACAAAAAAAGTAATCCAGGAAGTCGAGCATTTTATTTTCGATTCCCGTCTCAAACGAGGAAGGGGCAAGAATCCGTAAGAGACGGCTTACGACAGGTAGAACGACGATGTTCAATTCCGCAGCGTAAGTCCCGACTAGGAACTAACAAAATAAAACTATCATCTGAAAAGCCCTTTCAGATGGGCTAAAAAGCTTGCAAAATTATCCTGGGAAGAGGAAGAAACTCTCCAACCAGCTTCCTCTCCCGTATCAAAAATTTATTGGCAGTATGGCAAAGGAAGTCCTGTCTTGCGCTTTCCTCCTTTTGATGAGTGCCTTTGCAAGAATCCTACTGAACGTAGCCGAGAGTCCTGACGTGCAGGACGTCGAGCTTTACATAAACCCATTGCTGCCTTACCGCAAAGTCTTGATGCGGTAGAGAAAAAGAGATCTTCCTTGAGCTTTCCATAACTCCATCCAATCCTGGACTTTACGGAAAAGCAATATTACTGACAAAGACCTCTATAATTCACGAAACCCGTGGTCTTGCTGGGTTTCGGGGGAAAAAACGAAGTTTGCCTTTTTCACTTTAGCTTCCGTCCGAAGCACTGCTTACTTCACATTCTTCGCAGGCGATGTAGAAGGGATCACCGAAGTTAGGTAAAAAATCTTTAGGCCCAAATCAGCTTGAAGACTTCAACAGAAACGTTCAACCAGGCGACACACCTGGCGTGCGCGCTCGGCGTCCACACTGACTAGCAGCGAGCTACGCTCGGCGTCCATTGGCGAGCAGCGAGCACTCTCGGCGCGCCCGCTCGGCGTCCATGGCGAGCTGCGAGCACTTCGGCGCGCCGCTCGCGCTCGGTATCCACTGGCGTGCGCTCGGCCTCGGCGGTCTACTGGTGCGCGCTTGGCGTGCACCCGCGCGCGCGCCTGGCGTCCATCCGAACGTCCCGTCCAAGCCGAGCGTCAAAAAAAAAAAAAAAAAAAAAAAAAAAAAAAAGCGTGCAGAAAAGCGTCACGCTCCTGACAGGCGTCAATGCAAGCGAAACTGCCTTCAGGGAAGAGCATTAGACATCTCGGAGAGAAAACCGACTGCACGAAGCAGTCTCAGGTGAAGGGTGATGTGTGTGAGAATACGCGGGGCGAGGGAAACGCCCTTCTTATTCTCACAGGCAACAAAGCTAGGACGTCCTGCGCTCAAAAGCGTCCTGCTAATATGACTTGCTTTCCCTTTTCTCGGTGGAAAGACGTACACGAGTTCAGGCGCACGTTCGCCTTCTTACTTCTCACTGCAACGCATGACGAGAGAGAGAGAGACGTGAAAACGTCCTCTTCTATAAGCTTCTATTTAGAGGCGCGAGTCCTTCCGAAAGCTCCAAACCCTGCGCAGGGAGGAACGCAATCGGCGAGGACGAGAAGCAATCCTTCAGGATTCGTGCACGCACTTTCGGCAGCCTGGGAGTAACTTCAGGTCTGCCGAAGGCACGTCAGATCGGGTGGAGTTCCTCGTAACCCTCCTTCGGCTTTCGACATGCTCTCTCCCTGTTCCTGGGAGTCAAGCAGAGTCCCGGCCTAGAGGCGAAATAAGGCCGATCTGACGCACCCTCCACTACACAAGGGCACTGTCACTGCACTTAGCCACTTCACTTTTGCTCTCAAGCCAGCACTTTCGATTCTAAGTTACGAATCGATAGAGTATCAGAGAAAGGTCAATACCCTCTACAGAAACTGTTTTAGGGCCCGAAGGCAACATTACAGGGTTTAGGAGTAACAACTACAGAAGTAGCACTTTCACCACAATGATAGGAGAGCGAGCACCTTAGATTCCAAGATACAGATGGAATCTATAACGTAAAGGGCATTACCTCACGAGACATATTTATAGCCGTAGGCCATACTACAGGGTTAGGCAAAATAGTCTACAGGTAGGTTAGCCTACCCTGACTTTGTTTACTGATTAATGCGTACATATGAATCATACGTCTTCCTTATGGAATTAGACAAAGTCTCACACTCCTTACATGACAAATCTCAACAAAAGAAGCAAGACACATAGCCCTCGTGCATATCGAGTGCGGAACTACCGAAGCTTTCGGTAGCCACACCCTATCTTAGCAGACAACACCCTCTGAAACTAGCCTAACTAGATTCAGATATACAAAAATGAATCATATTCAAAACAATTTAAGATAGCGTATGCCTTGCCAACAAATCCAAGTCAATAAATCAAAAGACAATTAGGATATTTAGCGGCATGAAGTTTCCAAAATCCTAAGACGGAGGTACTGAAAACAGGTGTTTCCAGCACCGGCGACAGAAAAATTATGAATAGAAAATGGGACTGGTTCCTGATACCCGCCTCCCAGCGGCGGGAATGGGTACTAACCACCTGGCCGACCACTGCGTGTGTCGGAAGTTTTTTAAATTCTGTCGGACTTCAGAAAATACAGCTATATATATACCTGCCAGGTAAGTGTCATGCATAAAATAATAATAATTACTGCTTCAAGATTCATTCAGCAGCCAGGCACTGCACAGAACTATGACTCAAAGTATCATCAAATTGACCAAGTGGCTGTTCCCGGGAAGCCATCAACGATCTAAAAGTTTCACCTCTGCTATTTACATCGTCCAAGTTAGCTCCAGCAGACAGAAGAGCACCTACTGTGTTCTCTGAAAAATCTTCATTCCAGGCAAGTATATGCAAGGGCGTGTTACCGTCATGGTCTCTGGCACAAGGATCTGAACCAGTTTCCAGGAGAAGGTCTACGATCTCTGTCCTGAGAGAAGCAGAGATTGGCAGCAGCAAGTTTCCAATGTCCCTGACACCCAGGGAACATGCCAGGTGGAGGAGAGTCGAACCTGTGGAGTCCCTTGGATCCATATTCACCAACCTACTCACTGCCATTTTCACCTCGACCCACTGACTGGCCCAGAAATCTGTCTGTAATCGAGTTAATGAGACTAACCAATTCATTACGACAGCAATAATCTGGTCGAGGTGGGAATCCCACTTCTTTCTTTCACAAATGCAGGTTTCATTCAGTATACTATAAGTAACCATTACCATCTCTCCAGTGCAGACTTCGAACGCACACATTAAATATGATGTTATTATGATATAACAAAGTTTCATGTATACTTACCTGGCAGGTATATATATAGCTATATTCTCTGTTCGCACTGGCAGAATTTTCAAAACTCGCGGCAACCGCTAGATCACTGGTAGTTCAGTGATCGCCACCCCGCTCCCGTGGCGCTGGTGCTCGGAATCATTCCCATTTTCGTCAGATTTTTCTCTCTGAACCCTGTCTCCTGAGGTGGTGGGAATTTAATTTAATATATACCTGCCAGGTAAGTATACATGAAACTTTGTTATATCATAATAACATCATTTTCATGTATGACACTTACCTGGCAGGTATATATATAGCTGATTGACACATTTGGAGGTGGGTCAAAGACAGCAACATTGTAAGAGTTTTAAAAAAAATTTAAAATACTCTTAGATTCCTTACCTGCTAAGGTAGCTGACTTCAGCATTCCTGCCTCTTAGCCTGCTAAGCCTTAGTAGCTTCCAACTAGGACGTGACCTATTAGTTGATGAAGCTAAATACAAGGGTCTGACAACTGGACGGACCAATTTGTTGACAGGAAACCCTAGCCCTCTCTTACCACGGGCATTCATGCTAGGATAAGTTAGACCACCTGAACCACACACAACACTAACCTAACACACTACACTTCACAGACTGAAGAGGAAATCACCCTCTCAGACAACCGTAAAAACAACACCACTTCATTAAAATACCTAGCATGTTAGTAAGTTATGGGGTGGAAAATCCTTTGCCCAATACTGCTCCTGAGGATACATATGGACCCAACGTTTGACAATTGTCAAACGTTGTTTTGACGTTTCTAAGGTAATGACTTGCAAACACTGAATTAGTCCTCCAAAACGTCGTTTCAATGATATCTTTGAGGGCCATATCTTTTTAAAAGCCAACGAAGTAGCTACTGCTCTCACTTCGTGTGCCTTAACCTTAAGGATGCCGAAATTTCCTTCTTGGCATAACATATGAGATTCTTTAATTAGTTCCTAAGGAAAAAGGCCATAGCATTTTTGGTCATTGCTCTGCTAGGGTCCTTCACAGAGCACCACAGTGATTCTGAAGTTCCTCTAATCTTACTGGTTTTATCAAATAATAGCGCAATGCCCTTACTGGACAAAGAACTATCTCTTGTTCCTGTCCTACTAGATCTGAAAGACCCATCATTTCAAACGACCTTGGCCATGGATGAGCTGGATTCTCGTTCTTGGCCAAGAACCCCTCTTGAAAGAGCAAACGCTTTGTCATGTTTCCAACCAATATGTTTGCTAATTGCTTGCAGCTCACTCACCCTTTTAGCTGTGGCCAATGCCACTAAAAAGATGGTCTTTTTGTGATATCTCTCAACGAAGCTTGATCCTCGGTTCAAACTTACTAGTTCCTAAAAATTTCAGGACCACATCGAGATTCCAGGAAGGAGCTCTGTATTGGGGCTCCTTCCTTGTTGCAAAGGACCTTATGAGGTCTCTCAGATCTAGATTATTTGTAATATCTAGACCTCTATGTCTAAATACAGAAGCCAACATACTCCGATACCCTTTAATCGTCTGAGTTGACAATTTTATTTCCTTCTTTAAGTATAAAAGGAAGTCGGCAATTTGGGTCACAGAGGTACTGATGAAGAAATCTTCCGACTCTTGCACCACTTGCGAAAGATTCCCCACTTCGCCTGGTACAACTTAATAGTAGAGGCTCTTCTAGCTCCGGCCACCGCTCTGGCCGCCTCTCTAGAAAACACCTCGCTCTGACAAGTCTTTCGATAGTCTGAACGCAGTCAGACCCAGAGCGAGGGTGTTCTTGTGGTACCTGTTGAAGTGAGGCTGTTTGAGTAGATCTACTCTTGCTGGAAGTGTCCTTGGTAAATCTATTGTCCATTCCAGTACCTCTGTGAACCAATCTCGGGCCGGCCAGTATGGAGCTATGAGAGTCATTCTTGTCCCTTGACTCTCCCTGAATTTCTTCAAAACCTTCCCTAATATCTTGAACGGGGGAAAGGCGTAGACGTCTAGCCCCGTCCAATCTAGAAGAAAAGCGTCTACTGCGACTGCTTGACGGTCTGGGACTGGAGAGCAATACGTCGTCAATCTCTTCGTCATTGCTGTCGCAAACAAGTCTACTACTGGGCGACCCCATAATTTCCACAGACTCTGGCATACTTCTAAATGAAGCGTCCATTCTGTGATAGAAGTTGACCTTCCCTGTCAACAGGTCCGCTCTCACATTCTTCTCCCCTGAATGAATCTGGTGAGAAGGGTTACGTTTTCCTTCTCTGCCCAAAGAAGGATCTCCTCCGCCAACTTGCAAAGAGAGATTGAATGTGTCCCTCCTTGTTTGCGGATGTACGCCAGAGCTGTGGTATTGTCCGCGTTGACTTGTACCACCTTGTTGCGAATCACCGCGTTGAACTCCTTCAAGGCCAAGAAAATCGCCATCAGTTCCTTCCTGTTTATATGCCAAGCCGTTTCCTCCTTGCTCCAACGACCTGAAACTTCTTGAAGTCCGAGATCGCTCCCCAGCCTGCGTCCGAGGCGTCTGAGAACAATACATGGTCTGGGTTCTTTTGCTGGAGAGACGCTCCCTTTGCTAACTTCCCCGGAGTTAGCCACCACTTTAACTCCTCTTTGATCTTGCGAGGAATTCGAAACAGGAAGGAATCTGGTTGCGATTTTCTTGGCCAGTACTTGGTTCAAAATATTTGTAGGGGTCTCATGTGAAGCCTTCCTAGAGAAACGAACCTGTTCCAGGGACGAGAGTGTCCCCAGTAAGCTCATCCATTCTCGTGCTGACATTGTTCTTTCTCTAGAAAGGCTTGCACTTTCCGGATGCACAGATCTTGTCTGTTGGGAGACGGAAAAGCCCGAAAAGTCACTGAGGAGATCAGATCCCCAAATAAACTAGCTCCTGACTGGGGTTCATATTCCGACTTTTCTAAGTTCAACATCAACCCTAACTCTTTCGTTAATGTTAACGTCATTTCTAAGTCCTCCAGACATTGCTTTCTTGATTGGCTCTTATGAGCCAATCGTCCAGGTATAGAGACACTCTTATTCCTAGAATGTGTAGCCACTTCGCCACGCTCGCCATCACTCTTGTAAAACTTGTGGGCTGTGCACAGTCCAAAACAGAGGGCTTTGAACTGCCAAAAACCCTGTTCTGGTTTTATCACAAATCTCAGGTACTTCTGGATCTTGCATGAATTGGGATATGAAAATATGCGTCTTGAAGGTCCAGGGTGACCATCCAGTCCCCTGGACGTACCGCTGCCAGTACTGAATCGGTCGTCTCCATCGTAAATTTTTGTTTTCTCCACAAATAAATTGAGTTGACTTACGTCCAGTACTGGTCCTCCATCCCCCCGAGGATTTTGTGCTACTAAAAACAGCCGGTTGTAAAATCCCGAGTAAGAATGATCCAGAACAGGTTCTATTGCTCTTTTCTTGAGCATAGAAAGAACTTGTTCTTGTATGCTTCTTGTTTCCCTGGATCGCTGTAGTGAGCTCCCAGCTCTCTTGGCGATGTCGCAAGAGGCGGTCCTCTTTAGAAAAGGGATCTTGTAACCTTCTTTGGCCACCTTGACTACCCAAGGATCTGCTCCCTTTTCTTGCAAATCTCCCAAAACTTCTGGAGTCTGGCACCTACTGATGTCTGAAGGACTTGTGTTCATTGTTTAGTACTGGGTTTCGAACCTTCTTGGACGGAGCTCTTCTTGCTCTGAAGGCCGGACGAGAAAAGGACTTGCCTCGAAAGGGCTGACTAGCTTGCCTTGATTCCTTAGGGGTCTCTTAACTACCTTGTTGGGTAAAATTTCCTTACGAGGAAGTTAACAGATCCTGCGTCGCCTTCTGAGTTAGGGAAAGCGAAATATCCTTGATATATCCGCAGGAAACAATTGCTCCGAAAGTGGGGAAAAAAAGCAATTCGGATTTCTGGGCGTTAGAAACGCCCTTAGCAGCAAAAGAGCATAGGAGTGACCTTTTCTTTAAAACTCCTGCGGTGAAAAAGAGATGCCAATTCATTCGCTCCATCCCTTAAGGCTTTGTCCATGCAGGACATAATACTGCTTGGGAGTTGAGAAGCCGTTGCTTCAATTATCTTCACTGTTCGTCCAGAGCTCCCAAGGACCATCCAGAAAATTAAAAACCTCGAAGGTCCGGAAAATCCCATTTCAAGAGATGATCTAATTCTGATGGAGACCACCACACTTTGGCCGACTTCAAGGCATGTCTGCGGGAACTGTCCTCAATGTTGGAAAAAATCCCCCTGGGAGGAGGCAGGCACTCCCAGGCCGAGATTTTTCCCCTGTCGCATACCAAATTCCGGACTTTCGATGCCAATTTTGGCAGGAGGAAAGAGAACCACAGTCTTGCCCGCGTTCCCTCTTTTCCTTCACCACGTATCAATTCTTTGAAGAGCCTTCTTAGCCGTAATCGAAAACTTCATCTTCAAAAACGAGGACTTCTTTGGAGTTTTATTCTTGGAGAATTGAGAAAGGGGTGATGTCGGAGCTGCAGGTGAAAATCCCCTCCAAAAAGTGAAAGAAGGCAATTCGTCAATTTCTTATAATCTGAAGAAGGTGCTTCACTTCTTTTTCTTCCCTTCAGATTCTAAGTCTTCTATTTCCTCTTCTGCCGAAGACACATCCTGTAAACCCAGGTCTTGCTGCAGAAAATCTTCTCCAACCTCGCGTGAAGAAACTGTCTCCTGACGCCTGCGTCCTGCGTCCTTCTGAGCTCCGAGGTTGCGTCCTGGCGTCCTGTTCCGGAAGCTTGCGTCCTGCGTCCTGCTCCGAAAACTTGCGTCCTGCTTCCTGTTCTCGTAACTTGCGTCCTGCGCCCTGCTCCCGTAACTTGCGTCCTACCCGAGACTCCGAAGCCTGACGAGAAGGAGGCCAACCATCATGCGTCCTCTTAGACGACTTGACTGGGAGAGATGCGTCCTTACGCCCTTGTAGGAGGAAGTTCCGATGTTCCCCACGATTTAACCAAATCGGCTAACCTTCCTTGCATCTCTTCAAGGAAGTTCCTAGTCTCTGCTTCCTGGCGTGAAGTCTGAGCAAGCGGAGAACGAAGACGAGACGGATCATCAACACGAGAAACTCGATCTTGAGTTCTACGATAAGGGGAAGATATCGGAGAGACTGCTCCGTATTCAGAAGGAGAGCTCCTATCCCGAGAACCGTCGTACACATGAGGTCTTGCGTCTTGTCTTGACTTAAGGATCTCCTCCTTTTAATCGGAACCACCTCTTCCTCATCACTAGAAGAGAAAATCTCGGACTACTCCACCGTTCTTGCGGGTAACGCTCATCTTAAGAAGACGTAGGTCTATGCGTCCTCTTCAGAGGACGCGAAAACTTCCGCATAACGTCCATACCTGCCTGACGCAGCACTATCTGTCGAGGAAAGACACTTCCCAGTGTCGCCTTTTCTATGGCGCACTGCTGCAGCCTGGGACGCAACAGGACTGCCTGAAGGGACGACTGATCGTAAGGGAACCCCTCTCGCCTCCCTTCGACTGTCGACATGCCTTCTCCCTTGGGTCTGGGAGCTTGCAGAGGTCTAGGTCTAGGAGCACGAGTGAGACGATCAGCCGCCCCCTCCACTACACTGACACTTTCAATCGTACCCACTTTGTCTGTAGACGCTGAATCTGATCGCCCATTGACGCAAGGGCGGCAAACACTTTCACAATATTAGTATCCTCAGAAAAACAGCAGCTGGGCGCAGGAAGAGGACCTGAGGAGAAGGATTAAAAAAACAACTTCTACTTGGGAAAAGAAGGGGGAGTAAAATAACAGAATTATTCAAGGCCTTACTAGAAGAACCTGACCTCTCACTCCGAGACACCGATCTTCTTACTCTATCCTTTTCAAGTCTCTCAACATATTTGGTTGAAAGTCTTCCATTCTTTCTCATTTAAACTTTCACACTCATTACATCTATTGTCCCAAGTACCACCTCTCTATACACTTCTTACATACTGTGTGAGGGTCTACCGAAGCTTTCGTAGTCTCACCTTACACCCTTCTTTCATACACACTCGAAATACTATACCAGAATCAGACATTATAATAACTTCCAATCGCGATTGCCAATCCAACTTTCCAATACGATACCCAATAAACCATCCAAGTACAAGCGAAAGTCAGCTAACGAGTTTCGAATTCTAGCAGGGAACCAACAACGATGTTGCCGGTTCAGTGGCAGAAAAAAAATCTGACGAAATGGGAATGATTCCGAGCACCAGCGCCACGGGAGCGGGGTGGCGATCACCTGAACTACCAGTGATCTAGCGGTTGCCGCGAGTTTTGAAAATTCTGCCAGTGCGAACAGAGAATATAGCTATATATATACCTGCCAGGTAAGTGTCATACATGAAACCTCAAAGTAGATCGCAGGTTTACAATTCCATTTGCGTGTGTGGTTACTGTTCGTCACGATTGCGAATAAACTAACAAACGACTGCAGGTGAAACAGTCTGCTTGGGTCTAGTGGCTTGAGTTGAAGCTGTTGCATACTGATGGCGTGAAGCCATAAGTTGATGCACCATTTCAAATCGCCACATCTTGCATAATCAAGTCCGGTCGACCGGAAACTTCTCATTGTTTCAGCATCATCAGTACCCAGGATCCTTTCCCTCACAAGCAGAGACTGTACGTACACTGCATTGTTGTTGTTTTCTATGGCCTCCAGTTGTTGGACGGTCGTGAATTCGCCGAATTCGTCACATAAAGGACATGACAGGTGGTGGTCAGGTTTTGGGTACATCAGCGCTCCATCGACGTACCTGAAAATACAGTGCAAAAGAGATTAGGATAAACAAATAATTTCCCTTTTCAGAGATATGTTATTTTCATTTTAAAATAAGTTTTTAAATATACTTACCTGGTAGTTACATATATATATATAGCTTAATCCCGCCGATTCGTCGCGCGCACGGCAGAAATTCAAAATTCGCGGCTATCGCCGATAGACGGTCAGGTGATCATACCTGTGCTCCCTCTAGTAGTTATCTGGAACCATTCCCATTTATCCTCAGAAATTCCATGCCTCTGTTCTCAGAGGGAGGAGGGAGGGACCTTTTATATATGTAACTACCAGGTAAGTATATTTTAAAAACTTATTTTGAAAAATGAAAATAACATTTTTAAATATCTAACTTCCTGGTAGTTACATATATATAGCTGATTGGCACCTTTGGTGGTGGGTCAGAGAACCGCAGCACAACAAATTAGCTGTACCAATAATCTGGTTCATACCTGAAAGGAAGCTGGCTTCGAAGTTTTTTCTGCCTCATTAGCCTGCATTCCTTGAGAGACCCAGCGATCCACCCAGGGGGCTGTAGAAAGTCTCTGTGGGGCTGTCAGACGGTCCTCGACCTTAACCTGACTAGACCACCACCCTTGCTATCCTGGCAAAGCCATGGACATGAGCTGACCACCTGACCAACTAACACACTAAAACACACTCCATAAAACGTAACTTAGACTTTCACCCCAGACTGTGGAAGGTTGCAACAACCTTCACAGACAGCCTGTGAGGTCAAGTTCAATAAAATGCAAGGGTATAAATAAGGTTATAGGTTAGAGGCAGTTGTACCTTCTCCAACTACGGCGCCGGAGGCAACGTACGGCCCTGAGGAACAACAATCCTCATATTGGGTCTGTACGTCTTTAAGGTAGCAATCTGCGAAGACTGACTTGCTTCGCCAGAATGTCACTTCCAAGATCGATTCCATCGACTTGTGTCTATACGCCCTCGAAGTCGCCACAGCTCTTACTTCGTGTGCATTGACTTTGAGTATTGGGAAGCTTTTCTCATCAAAATTCTGGTGAGCTTCCTTATTAAATCCTTGACAAAGACCGCAGCGCGTTCTTTGGCACAGGTAGTGAAGGCTTCTTTACCAAGGACTAGAGTTGTCTGTCTGTCCTCTTAAGTTTTTGGTTCTCTGTAGATATACTTTAGGGCTCTAACTGACAAAGGCTTTTCCTCCTTTTCCTGTCCTACTAACTGAGATAACCCTGGTATGGTAAAGGATCTAGGTCATGGTGAGAAGGATTCTCATTCTTGGCGAGAAAACCTAGTTGCAGCGAGCAGACTGCATTCTCCCCATTGAAGCCTACATTCTTGCAACTCTCCTATCCTCTTGGCCGTTGTCAACGCAACCAGGAATAGGGTCGTCTTGGTGAGATCCTTCCATGAAGCCTTGTCGAGGGTTCGAACCTGCTCGAGGTTAAAAGAAAATCAGAACAACATCCAAATTCCAAGATGGGGTTGGGTTTATCCTTACTCTTAACTGTCTCAAAGGACCTTATGAGGTCCGAGAGATCCTTGTCTCCCGACATGTCAAAATCTCTGTGACGGAAGACGGAGGCTAGGATGCTGTGTTATCCCTTGATAGTTGATACTGCTAGTTTCTCTTGGGTTCTTAAGTGTAACAGAAAATCTGCTAGTTGAGTTAGAGGTACTGAAAGAGGAAATGTTAATTCTGCACCATTTCCTGAACACGTCCCACTTTGACTGGTACACCTTGATTGTGGACGTCCTCCTCACTCTCGCGATTGCTCTTACAGCTTCCCTCTAAAAGCCCTTCGCTCTGCCAGTTTTTCAATAGTCGAAAGGCAGTTAGATTGAGAGAGAGGCGATTTTGATGTTGTCTCTCTATATGTGGCTGTCTGAGTAGATTGTTCCGACACGGTAACGATCTGGGGGTGTCTACTAACCACTCCATCACATCTGTGATCCAGGGTCTCATAGGCCAAAACGGAGCTATCAGGGTCATGCGGACGTTGTTCGATTCCCTGAACTTCTTTATGACTCAGTCTAGGATCTTAAATGGGGGGGAGGCGTACGTGTCTTCCTTCCCAATCCATGAGGAAGGCGTCTACTGCCACTGCTTCCTGGTCTGGGACTGGAGAGCAGTAAACAGGTAACCTCTTTGTTCTCTGCGTCGCAAAGAGGTCTATAGACGGTTCTCTCCACTGATTGCACAGTCTGCTGCATACCTCGTGATGCAGGGTCTACTCCGTCGTGAGAACCTGTCTTTCTCTGCTGAGGAGATCCACCCTGACGTCTTCTCTCCTTCTATAAGCGAGTTAGAAGTGTAATGTTCCTCTCTTTCGCCCACAATAAAGAGATCCTTTGCTGCCTCGTAAAAGGAGTCCGAACGTGCTTCCCTGCTTCTTTATGTAGGCCAACGCCGTGGTGTTGTCTGCGTTGACCTGAACTACTTTGATCTTGCCATAGACTAGAGATCCCGTCATTCCCTAGTGTTGCACCCACCCCACGTCCGATGCGTTCTGAATCAACACATAGGTCGGGTTTCTTCTGTTGAAGTTCGAAACTTTTCTTGTAGCTTGTTGGTGTCGTGCCACAACTCAACTGATTGTTCTGGAACAACCTATTGAGTCCACAACGTAAACCGTAACTGAATCGGCGCTCTGGACAACTGCCTACTGACAGCGTTCGGTAATGAGGCAAGTTGTCCAAGCATCCGAGCAAGTCACGTGATCTCTTAAGGCATGTGCCCAATAAGCGAAAGTCAATTGGCCCTCTGGAGACCGAGGTTCTTAATGGCAAGACATTCTCATATTAGTTGAATCTCAGCTAAAAACGAAACAACATTATGTTCAATTGAAGACGAAGGTGGAAAGTGAATGCAAACTACGTCTTCACAGCTGAATCGAGAGAAGGATTCTCAAGGTTCTGAACCTGTGCTTATAAAGGACTGAAAACGCTAAACAGCTATTTCATTGCTGTAAGGTGATGGGATTGTAGTTGTAATGAAAGCGGGTGGTTTCCAGTAATGAAAACAGGGAAGTACTACTTCTCATGGGCTGATTATTTGGAAGTAGAGCTGGCAGGTCGGGGAGCAGGCGATGTCTTCCGTATATATCTGTCAATTCCGGTGAACAATAAACAATTGCACCTCTCCGAATAAGAGATATTTTGACGACAAACTCAGATGTCTGAAGAAATAATTCCGCATTATCGCAATGCGATGCAGTGTGAGACTAGTAAAGACTTCTGTTACCGTGCGGTAAACATAAAGATGAAAGATTGCCATAATATATCTCGTTGCAATTCTCGCAATATTCAAGGGGATG
The DNA here is from genome assembly GCF_015104395.2 of Macrobrachium nipponense. NCBI lineage: Eukaryota > Metazoa > Arthropoda > Malacostraca > Decapoda > Palaemonidae > Macrobrachium > Macrobrachium nipponense. Next base: position 105,610,122 of record NC_061110.1, read on the forward strand.
CAGATGTCATTCATGTATGCGAGAATCCCCGTTAATCAGAGACGTAAGTCCGATATTGTTGGACAGAGAAAAGGTTCGTTAGTCAATCCTTGTATGGGGAGACCCACATAATCCGACAATGCATCTCGGAGAGCCAGCTGGAAACTAGGTTTGTCTTTGCTGTAGTCCCCTACTCAGTGGTTCTTGCTCACTCGCTATCCTGAGTTGCCAGGTAATCCATTCTTCGAAGGAATGCGTTCGGCTAGAATAATCAAGCGTTAAAAAAAAAAAAGGATCTATTATCCTCGAGCAATTATATTTAAACGAAAACGGATTTCGGTAAAAACAAAAAACTGAGGTGGTGGTGTCGTGACCATACCGTAAGTATCTGAAAAATCGAAACTGGTAACTCCTGGGAAGATGCAGACAGTCCCGAATTGCAGTTCCATTAGGATACTAGCCGTCTCGGGCACAAACCGTAGAATTAACTACGGTATGTGACTAACCCCAGGACAATTCAACTGCTTAACAGAATCATGTGTCGAGGGTAATATACGTCGTGTATTTGTAGGTTTCTGTACAACGAATTCCATCCTAAATTCTTTTCCTTAGAGGAATGATAATAAGGATTGGAAATCTACACCCTTTCTTCTCTTATTCAAGAGAGTGAAGGAGAAGTTTTCCCCTAAGGAAAACTTCAATAGTGAAAACAGAAAACCCGAAGACGAAAGTTCAAGTCAAACTGGATATTCGCGTTCGTTCTTCTGTATTCCAGGGTTGGTCGTCTACTGAGAGGTATCCTTACTTCAGTAGCAGTTCTTCTTACAAACTCTAGAAATTCAGGAATTCGAGCATTCGGCGAGGTTCCCGATTATCATGAAAACCACCATTATCAGGGATTTTAGATATAAAGTCCTGCGTTGCCTTTTGGGCTAAGGCAGAGGAGACCTCATTCTTGAAGGAGGAAGATTTCTGGGGTCTACCCTTCATAAACTGTGAGGGCGGGCTCCGAGGTACAGCCTGCTGAAAAATATTCGGATATAAGTCCGCCAATACCGCAAGTAATCTTTTCAGATCCGCCGCATGAAGAGTTTCTTGCGTCTCCTACTCTGATATCTCGTCCAAAGTATTGGCGATTTCCGATGTCGAACGAGTGGGGGAATCATGCGCATCGTCTTACTTGTGTGCGTCATGCATGCATCCAACCTGCTGCGAGGGAGCATGCTGCGTGCGTCCTGCGTGCATCCAGCCTGTTGCGAGGGAGCATGCTGCGTGCGTCCTGCGTGCATCCAGCCTGTTGCGAGGGAGCGTCACGATCCTTGTCATATCCCGTCACACGTCCGGTAAGCTGCGAGGGAGCCTGGTTACGTGCGTCATGCTTGCGTCTGCTTCGTCACGGGTGTAGGTTGCTGTGAGTGTCTAAGAGCGCTGCAACCTGCAGCGAGTCTTCGTCTTGCCGTCTGTTAGTGTCACGCTGTGCTAACTGCAGTTTTATCTTGTGTTTTATTGGTCGCGCTTCACCTGCTAGTCCATGCGACTTGTAGACATCAAAACCGAGACGTAATGGACTGCTGAAGCTTTGACAAGAAAGCTGCTTGCGGTACCTCTTGCTGTTGGGGAATAACTGAAGGCGGCACTGCCCGCCCATCTACCACTTCGGAGACACTAGTAGTGATCTTCTGTCGACAAGGTAGAGACGCTCCATGAGACACCTCCCAGTCTGGGGGGAGAGTAAGCATGCACCGATGTAAAGCAAACTTCTTCTTCCGAAGAGCTGTGCGTTATGCGTCTCCTCTAATTACTGCACGATGGTTGCTGTAACGCTACGGGGGACTTGGGTCTCTTGATTCTAGGGGTTGACGCCAACCGCGTCGAGGTCTTGCGTCATCAGATGAAGACGCAAGCACCAAAAGTCTCTTCGTCCGATATTTCCTTACCTCCTGCCAAAGGGGACGGCCGCCTGTGCGACATCTTGCCTCTTATATTGGCAGGAGAGCAAGTATCCGAACACTTCCTCATCTCACCTTTCCTGTGGCGAGGGAGAGCGTCCTGGGATGCGTCAGCAGGATCGCTCGAGGGGACGCCCGCTCGCTTTTAACATCTCTCACCTCCCTTCGCCAGTCGACATTCCTTCTCCCAGGGGTTGGGAGCATGGAAGATGCTAGGACTAGGAGCGGGACAGACACGAACGGGCGCACCCTCCACTACACTAACACTGTCACCAAATTTGCGATGCAAACTACGCACTGTCTATTCAGTCCCCTTTCCGAAGAAAGGGATTGTATTAACACGCAAGCCGAACTAGCCGCAAAAACATTCATAGTCGGCTAACTTATCTACGACTCCTCAGGTGAGTCTGGTACCTTTAACTTAGGGCTAGGCTCAGGAATATTAGTATTAGACAGGTTAGACAAGCTTGACTATCAGAAGAACTAGCTAATAGAACACAATACGATCTAGTTCTTCTAATTAAAATCTAATTGCATCTTATAGTAAACATACTTTTCATTATTTCTCAGAGACGTTACACACATCCTATCTGCTAACAAATGTACATATCTGCTTCCTGCATTTGTTAAACTATTGTATGAGGATCAAGAGTTGTATGGAAGCCGGGACTCGAAACCCTTAACTACAGAGTCGGCCATCTTGAATTCAGAAAACAAGAAAAATTGTAGAAGTCGGAAACTGACCAACTGAAACTTATTCGTGTGTAAAACAAATTAAGATAATCTGATATCAGTGAAAGCCATTAAGTAACAAAAAAAGTAAGCATGGGTACTTCACCATTGTAGTAAAAGCAAACCCAAACAAAGAAGAGCGAATTTCCAACGTGCTGCTCGAACAACGGCAGGGAATTTCTGAGGATAAATGGGAATGGTTCCAGATACCTACTAGAGGGAGCACAGGTATGATCACCTGACCGTCTATCGGCGATAGCCGCGAATTTTGAATTTCTGCCGTGCGCGCGACGAATCGGCGGGATTAAGCTATATATATATATGTAACTACCAGGGAAGTTAGATATTTAAAAATGAGATTTTAAAAGATGCGACGCATATTATATAACAGTTCATTTAGATATTAAGACAATATTTGAGTGAATTAAAACTGTCTTTTCCAGTACATAAACAAGTAAGATTAGCTCAAATATTAAAATAAAAATAATAATCTTTTGGAAATTTTATCAAAACAGACCTCAGACTCAACGCTGACTTCCAGTACTCGACAGCACCGACTGCATCTCTTATTTTGTCTAAAACTGAGGCTCCAAGAAGCTCCAGTGCTTCGATCTTCTCCATCCTAGAAATATCTGTTCTGGAAACGAGATATTCAACGATATTTGCATGACCACGAGAGCTAGCTGCCATTAAAGGTGTTGTGCATGGAAAAGGAATCAATCACTCTAGAGGAAAGTGTTTACGATTGTCTTCAAAACTGCCTTGAATTCATTATAATGGCGTTGCATTTGGTGCTAAAATTTTGTGTAAAAATACAGCTCATTTTATGAACTAAATAACGTGCACTCAAATCTTAAAAGGAATCTGCTGATATTTCAGTTAATATATGCTGTTATGCTTTCGAAATTCATATTAATTTGTACAGATCATTAAGAAAAAATTAAATTGAAATTAGTATTTTATGCATGATGAGAGTGCATTTAGTTCAAAGATCTTGTAAGAGTGCTTTTCATAATATAAGTTAAATGACGTGGACTCGTATTTGAATAGGAATATCTGGCTATCTCAGGTGACAGTTATTTTATACTACTATGCAACCAAAATTCATATTTTTTCCTACGGACCATTAAAAATTATTAAATTGAACACAAGTATTTCACACATGACTTACCAGAGTAATCGGCCTCCAAAGTAGCTTTGTAAGACAGCAGTGCTTTCATTACTTCCAGATTTCCTGATTCTACACTACCATACAAAGCGCTTTTCCCGTATATATTTCTTCTGTTCACATCGACTCCGATATTCAAAAGGAACTTCACAATATCAAGATGACCACTGCAGGAGGCGAGCATCAGACAGTTGTCCGCGTGGTGATCGGCAGCCTCAGTGTCTGGAATGATAAAAAATATATATATCATCATAAATAAATAAGTAAGTGAACAAAGATACAGCCTCAGAAATATACGAATAAATGATTAACGAACAAATAAATTAACAGATAAATATAAAAATATTAATTAGAAAACAAAAGAATAAATAAATAAGTTAATGTTTAACTCATAAACAAATAATGGGACGAATAAATAAATGAATAAATGGATAAATGAATGAATAAATAAATAAATAATGCATAAATAAATTAATATATCAATAATTAAACAAACAATTAAATAAATAAATAAATGCATAAATAGTTTACTGAATAAATAAAATAACTAAGAATAAGTAAATTTATTTATACTACCAATGAATAAATACATAAATGAACGAAAAAATCTAACCGATGTTAACTAAAAAAAATTTAGAGGACACGATATTTTACGCGTCATCAGACAGGAACAATTAGCTGTAAATGGCAACGCACGAACTACAATTAATTAAATACAGAGCATCTGTTATTCGAACCATCGTCAACATAAAAAAAGAATGATTCCCTAATGACTCACAAGCTCCGTGTGCCACGAGAAGTCTGGCAACTTCGAAGTGTCCGTGGGAACACGCTGCTGCCAAGGGCGTGCTGTTGAAGGTCGTGACGCCATTTGCATTGGCTCCTTTGGAAAGGAGAAAGTCCACGACCTCCAGGTGGCCTTTGGAAGCAGCACACCATAAAGGGTTAACTCCGTCCAGATATCGTCCGCATATTAACACTGAAAAGGAAAGCTAGTGAGGCATTTGAAGAATATATATATATATATATATATATATATATATATATATATATATATATATATATATATATATATATATATATATATATATATATATATATATATATATATATATATATATATATATAATATATATATATATATATATATATATATATATATATATATATATATATATATATATATATATATATATATATATATATATATATATATATATATGTGTGTGTGTGTGTGTGTGTGTGTGTGTGTGTGTATATGCTATCATTCATGTAAAAGTAGATGATTTGCCAGTTAGGTAATGATATTTAATAACTGGAACAATTAAAGTCAGTCGACACATGTAAAACCATACCATCCATACCTGACCCCAATCCTTCAATATTTGCGTTGTGGTAATCGACGAGGATACATGTCCAAGAATTGTCGCTGCGTTCAATAACGATTCCCATTCCATCCCGCCATTCTCGATGCAAGACGTCTTGGACCATCCGTTAGGCTGAAAATACAGACATAAATCAGTTTGACTTTATTTTAGTTTTAATACTTTCAGAAGGAATGTAGTTATCTTTATTTTTTTTTTTACTTCGTCCCCGATATTTATGTATTTTTATTCTTCCAATTAAACCCAGTTACCCGAAGTAAACGAACATGCTCTGTGTTTAGCCGTTTCTTCATTCAAAGTAACAAATAACATATACATCCTTCTTTCAATTGGCGTTTTATTATACTAGATAGCAGGTATAAAAAGTAGAATAATTGAATGTGTAGAAAGAATAGTTTATTTTATGTAAAATGTTTTAGAAGAAGATGAGCAAGAGACCAAAATAAATAATCAGAAATATGGTAAGAAAACCCAGACAGATTGATGGAATTCACACCGTTAAATGTTAAAATCTGACTTATATGATGAGGATAGAGCATGACTGTAGGCTAAAATACTCTAAAAGTAAAAAATAAAAAAATAAAAAAATAAAAAAATTAACATAAACGGAAACAGCTTAAGGTTAAGTTGTATGACGAAAATGTGAGAAAGACAAAACACTTATCATACTTGTAGTTGGTATAAAGAATGAATAATATAATGGGCGGTTAAAAAGAAACACAACATAGATGTGAGAGGTGCTTCTTTAAAGTGTGTAGTCAATGGGAATAAAAATATTGAAATACGATAACAAACGTTATATATTCATGCTAAGAACAATTTGGATAGGCAATAATAAATAGTTAACGAATCAGAAGATTATATATCTAGAGAGAATTTCCTTCTGCGACGAATGACTTAAAATATGTAACCACCTATGGAAAGTTTAATGTAGCCTCCATTGAATAATAGTCAAATATTATAGGTCAAAAAAGATTCTATGCAACTGTGTAGCCAAACAAGTTCAGACTGTAAAAAGTCAGTTCTATCCTACCAAAAGTAACTAGTGAATATACTATCTTTATGGTAAAGAGTAAGTCCTGTCTTAAGTTAGTTTCATTAACTATCAGTGTTATGCAATATATTACATACATGAAGAAAATCCAAGGAAACTGAATAAAACAAAAGTATCACAAAAAGGATTTAAACCACCAAACCACAAAGCAATTGAACTATACTTATAAAGTTAATATAAATTAAACCCTTTCGTATTGAAACTCACTTGTGAAAAAACAGTGGGAAGTATCGGACTTAAGTTTGGAGAGAGAGAGAGAGAGAGAGAGAGAGAGAGAGAGAGAGAGAGAGAGAGAGAGAGAGAGAGAGAGAGAGAGCATATTAGATTTGGCTACACGATAAATATTTTGAAGATTAAATGCTAACTTTATAATTCTACTTACCTCGGCGACACATAC
>NC_061110.1:105621785-105633980 GCF_015104395.2 Macrobrachium nipponense
GCCTTCTTTGAGATACCGTAACTTCCGTCAAATCACTACAATGCCAGCAAGGATTAAATTCAGAATTTATGATCAGAAATAAATCCTATTAAATTTTGTACGAAGATTCATTATTTTTTCCCTTTAACGTACATACGAGTATTGCTGTTTGAATGTTTATGCCCTGGCAGCTGGATGGGTAGATGAGGGAGAGCACTGATTGATTGAGTGATATGTGGCCTCAACACCCGTTGAACTCTCCACATACCTCAACCATTTTTCACTGGTCATACTATGTAGTATGCATAGTATGACTGTATATATACTGTCTTTCAAAATGTGAAGCATACTGTGATTAGGACAAAGAACAAAGAAGTAGGGAATTTAATATTTGTTGCAAATACAATTTTATTTATCTCTCTCTCTCTCTCTCTCTCTCTCTCTCTCTCTCTCTCTCTCTCTCTCTCTCTCTCTCTCTCTCTCTCTCTTTGAAGGTACTCATGTCCCTTGTAAAACGAGTTGTAACTAAAATGGAAAAATATCGAAAACGTAAAACCAGTTCATTGTGGTTAGCACTGGAATCATGTGGTCGAGCTGGGAGCGGAATAACAGACTAAGATGTCAATAGCACGAATCGGGCAGAGAAGAATTAACAGGGTAATAACAGAAGGCTCTAGAGAGACTGGTTTGTTGCGGTCAATGCCAAGGCTTTCACCTTAAAATTGGATTTCATTAAAACAAGCAGGCCACCACCTGCCTTCTCTCTCTCTCTCTCTCTCTCTCTCTCTCTCTCTCTCTCTCTCTCTCTATTATTTCCACGGAGACATGCTTTTATCCTCATAATATAATTCTTAGTAACTTTCGTTTTAGGAACACATGTTGTTGATGTCTGTTTATAACAACTAATAAATTTGTTGCAGTTTCTCATTTTGTAAGAAATTATACAATTTTATAGGTTCTCAATCTGCACAGTCATAAAAATCAAGTCATTAAGTAGTTTAATGAAAGATTTTGCTGTATATTTTATAGACAGAATTCACTTTAAAAACTGGTACAGATAATTCCTTCCAGTATTTTACAGCGCAGTAAATAACGCTCTCTCTCCTTATGAGACGGCAGATAAAAGTAAAAATTATTGAGGAGACTAAGAGACGGCCAAAAAGCTGAGTGTAATAGCTGCTCTCTCTCTCTCTCTCTCTCTCTCTCTCTCTCTCTCTCTCTCTCTCTCTCTCTCTCTCTCTCTCTCTCTCTCTCTCTCTGAAATTTGCTTCAGAAATATTTTGCATGCTCGCGTTGCATATCAGGATAAAAAATAAATCATTGTGGTTTTGATAAACGCTTATTAAAGAAGAATGGATATAGCCTATAACTTTTCCCTTTTTTCAGATAATTAATATCATTAATATCCTTTATGGGATTTGATAATGTCAGACCATAAGAACGGTCACATTTAACTCATGGATTTGAAATTTCAATCAAGTAACACAAATACTCTGTCTAAATTTAATTCTTTAAAGACCAGGAGTTTATAAATTTCAGAGAGGAGTCATAATTTCTTCTACGTTAGTGTCTGGTCTTTTCAGTCTTTCATTCGAGACTGTTTTGATTTGTTATGACAAATATCAAATGCAGACTGGCTAGAGCAATCCTTTCCAAAAGTATTTTTGACCATCTTTCTGTTAGTGTTCGGTGACTGATTTGGCCTCACGGATTAGTGAAGGGTTCGTATGGTTAGGGCATCTCCATAAATCTATCCTCTTGGCGATACCAGTTTAGATATTAAAATCTTTCCCCTAACGTTAATCCCTCTCCTACAGTTTTCCCCAAGACTTGTCATTTACTGGAGCTTCATTAAGTAGATAGTTTAGGATTAAGGCAGTAGAGTCACCACCGCCAACTGAATGCCTTATGCCGACCACGTTTTCCTACGATCGAGTTTCGGTAGGACAGGTACAAAATTATACCGAATGTCTGTTTCTATATAAAATCATTCCACTGAAAATATCGAATGTCAAATGAATTTTTAATGCCATTTTGTATTTTTAATAGCATTGTTGACATATGGCCTCAGCACCGCTGGATCTTGACCTAAACAACCGTTGAAGTTTCCACACACAACCATTTCTTATGGGCCATACTATGTAGTATACATATGTGGTATACATAGTATGAGGTATATATACCCTGCCTTTCAAAATGAAATATCACTCGTTTAGTTAAAGATGCTGTAATAAGAATAAAGTAGGAAATTCAATATTTGTTATAAATAATATTTTATCTAGATCAACATCAAATCGATTAGGAAACCAAGATGAAGATCAAATAGTTGCATATTGTGTTAGCTTTCTCTCTCTCTCTCTCTCTCTCTCTCTCTCTCTCTCTCTCTCTCTCTCTCTCTTAAGGTACTTAATGTCCCTTGTAAAACCATTTATACCTAAAATGGAATCGGTTAAAAAATATCGAAAAACGTAAAACCAAGATGAAGATTGAACAGTTGCATATTGTGTTAGCTTTCTCTCTCTCTCTCTCTCTCTCTCTCTCTCTCTCTCTCTCTCTCTCTCTCTCTCTCTCTCTTATTTCCACGGAGGCATACTTTTATCCGCATATTATGATTCTCCGTAACTTTCGTTTTAGGAACATAATGTTGTTGATGTCTGTTTATATCAAGTAATATATTTTTTGCAGTTTCTAAGTTTGTGAGAAATTATAAATTATTAAAGGTTATAATTCTGCACAATAATAAAAATTAAGTCATTAATTGGTTTACCGAAAAATTTTGCTGTATATTTTATAGACGGAATTCACTTAGAAAACTGCTACAGATAATTCCGACCAGCATTTTACAGTGCAGTAAATAACACTCTCTCTGCTCATGAGACGGCAGATAAAAGTAAAAATTATTTAAGAGACTGAAGAGACGACTAAAAAGCTGATTGAAATAGCTACTCTCTCTCTCTCTCTCTCTCTCTCTCTCTCTCTCTCTCTCTCTCTCTCTCTCTCTCGTTGGCTCCTATCATTTTTTGAATTTCACTCCATCACTCTCGTAAATTTGCATTAAAAATTTTCTGCATCCTTGCGTTGCATTTCAGGGTAAAAAAAATCATTTTAGTTTAATAAACGTTATAAAAAGATATGGTAATATGATCATTTTTCAATTTTTTACATTCAGATAATTAATATGATTACTGTTATTTTCTTAATAATAAAAGTATGAGATTAAACATAAATTATAAAACCCAACCCCCCCCCCCCTCTCTCTCTCTCTCTCTCTCTCTCTCTCTCTCTCTCTCTCTCTCTCTCTCTCTCTCTCTCTCTCTCTATGCTTCCAGTACAAAATGCTCTGTAAATATTTGAGCAGGGAGTTTCTTTCAATCGAAAAGTTTTTGTTTTATTTAAGTATTTGCTGATATTTTATCTGTTCAGTCAACTGATTCCAAATGAAAATCTTGTCTTTGTATTAGCAAAGTCTCAAGGGCCAAATATTGTCTTATTACGAAGATCGGATAGGTACTAATATAGTTTGATCATAATTACATATAAATCCACAGATCTGACGTTTAATAGGGGTTGTATCTATATTTGCCTAAAATACTGGAAAAACATTAGACTATAGTATTAATTGGGGCGATCGTGTGGCACTTCCAGTCCATTTTCCAGAGAAGGGCGTTTATTTTTGCTCAAAATAGAGGAGCTGACGCTATGTATTGATAGGAAGAATGAATTTCAATATTTGGGGGAGTAAAGGTCTCAGATTTTTTTTATATAATTCTATTTTTCGCATAAACCAGATACTCAAATCAAATGGAATATCTAGAGTACCATTTTATTAGACTAACATTCTCTCGCATGTAAATATTTTAACTTAACACAACGTCAATAAGAAGTTTGTAGTGTCAAGTGAAGATCAGTTTCACCCACATTAAAAATTCCTACTTTCAACTCGGCGTCAAGTAGATGCAGGACTGCAAGAAAAAAAAATGTAGGCAGTCGTCCATTGTCACAGAGAATTATAAAATGATTGTTTTTATGTTGGCACATGAAAATATAAAAGACTACACCTTATCGGCTCCTACATGGCGATAGAGGCTTTGTCTCCCACGGTGCCAAATGTACTTCTCTGGAGTTTTGAAGGCCTACCTACCATTCCCGTTTATACCTTTTAATCCCTGCGTCTGTTACTGTCTCCTGGGAACAATATACTTCTGGTTGTTCTGTATTGCCTCGACTTTCCTCCAGGTCTCTGTTTTTCATATAGGCCTAATTTAGTCTCTTTCTGGACCTTTCTTGTGTATATCTCTTGCTACTGGACTTTTGCAGTTTTAATTTACTTCTTTTGGGTTAATTTACTTACATATATTTGTAAATTCCAAGCTCGCAGAAGCACGCCCAGTAGTACACACACACACACACAAATATATATATATATATATATATATATATATATATATATATATATATATATATATATATATATATATATATATATATATATATATATATATATATAGAGAGAGAGAGAGAGAGAGAGAGAGAGAGAGGAGAGAGAGAGAGAGAGAGAGGGCTAGGCATAATTATCAATAGGTTACACAGCAGGACTTATCGGCAGCTATTTAGCTTATCATCTATAAATAATATAGGCCATTGTTTCTCTCCATGAACAGTATTTATAAAATTTTTCTATTCTTATTACGTCTTTTCTATACTGACTTAGTTCCAGCTTTGTCATTTACTCGTGATATATCATTGGTTTTTCCTTTGCATGGATTTCATACCCGATGAAAAATATCTATGTATGTTATACAGTCTTCATAAAGGTTTGTCAATGATAAAATACAAGAATGCCACGGCTGATACGTATATATTTATTACTGCATATATTATATACTCAAAACTTTGACTAATAATTATTTTTATATTAGCAAATTAAATTTGGGGACTAAATGAATATTTACATTATTAGGATTGATACCAATATGAAGGACTCTTAAGCGACTGAATACCTTTCCCAGTAGGGGGTTTAATCTCGTTTGTTCAACGTCTTTATGTCCTGAGGTCAGCTTAACACCTGAGATAGGAACAGGCATAGCTGGAGATTATTGTTGCCACGTTTAAGAAGAAACGTGTTGCTTTATTGTTGTCAAAAGCTAGAAAATTACGAGGGCTTTTAATAAGAGGCAGAATTTGAACAGAAATCTACTATATTTCAATGTATAAAAAACGCTGTCTTCATATACCATACAACGTGAGTTGAAATATTTCATGTGGCACCGCGGATCACCGCCTATGGAGGTTGACTGATATTTGAAATTAAATACCTAGTCTCATGTATTTCACTCTCCTCTTTTTTTCAGCTAATTTCAATATAAGTTTAAGTTAAAAACAAACGAGAGTAGTTTTCTAAATTGTATAATTTCCTTTTAATTACCAATGAAATTCTACATTATTCCACGCGTTCTTATGGTAGCAATTATAAATGGTATAATTCTATACTGTTAAAACAATGGTATTGTGGTTATAGTGCTGGTGTCATGCTGTCGAACTTGGAAGGAAACACCGGATTAAGATGTCAGTGACCTCAGTAGCACAGTTCGGACAGGGAAGGATTAGCAGGGTCGATGTCAATCAAATCTTGTCTTCTTATTTTTTGCAGTTTCTCATTTTGTAAGAAATTATAAATCTTTAATGGTTCTAATTCTGCACAATAATAAAAATAAAGTCATTAAGTGGTTTAATGGGAAATCTTGTTGTATATTTTATCGACAGAATTCACTTAATAAACTAGTACAGATGATTCCCTCCAGTATTTTACAGCGCAGTAAATAACGCTCTCTCTGCTTATGAAACTGCAGATAAAAATATAAATTATTGAGGAGACTAAGAGAGCCAAAAAGCTGAGTGTAATAGCTGCTCTCTCTCTCTCAAATGCTTGAGTTGGCTCCTATAGTCTTTTTTTTTAATTTCACTCCATCCCACACGGAAATTTGTTTCAGAAATATTTTGCATGCTCGCGTTGCATATCAGGATAAAAAAAATAATTGTGGTTTTAATAGACGCTTATTAAAGAAGAATGGATATATAACTTTTCCATTTTTTTCAGATAATTAATATCATTACTGTAATTTTAACGAAACCCAAAATGTGTAGATTCTTTTTTCTTAATAATGAAAGTATGAGCCAAACATAAATGATAAAATCCAACCGCCCCCACCCCCTTCTCTCTCTCTCTCTCTCTCTCTTCTCTCTCTCTCTCTCTCTCTCTCTCTCTCTCTCTCTCTCTCTCTCTCACTACGCTTCCAGTACTATGCAAATATTTGGACAGGGAGTTTCGTTCAATCGAAAAGTTTTTATTTTATCAAAGTATTTGCTAATATTTTATCTGTTCAGTCAACTTATTCCAAATGATAATCTTGTCTTTATATTAGCAAAACATCACGGTCCAAATATCGCCTTGTTACGAATATCGAATAGGTACTAATATATTTTGAACGGAGTTTCATATAAATCCACAGATCTGATGTGGAACTTCCAGTTCTTTTCCATAGAGGGAAGTTTATGCACTTTTTGCTGAAAATAGAGGAGCTGACGCTATATATTGATAGGACGACGGCATTTCAATTCTTTGGGGGTATAGGTCTCAGATTTTATATGATTTTATTTTTCCCTTAAACTAGATAATCAAATCAGCTGGAATATCTAGATTATCATTTTATTAGAATACCTTTCACTCCCATGTAAATATTTTAACTAAATATAATGTCACCCACACTGAAAATTCCTACTTTCAACTTAGCGCTACGTAGATGCAGGACTGCCCCCATCCCCTTCCCTCCCCCCTCCCGCCTCCCCCCCCCCCTTCCCCCCCCAAAAAGGGGCCAGTCATGTGTTGTCACTGAGAAGTATAAAACAATTTTTATGTTGGCACATGGAAATATAAAGACTACACCTTATCGGCTCCTACATGGCGATAGAGGCTTTGTCTCCCACGGTGCCAAATGTACTTTTCTGGAGTTTGAAGGCCTACCTACCATTCCCGTTCACCCCTTTTAATCCCTGCGTCTGTTACTATCTCCTGGGAACAATATAGTACTTCTGGTTGTTCTGTATTGCCTCGACTTTCCTCCAGGTCTCTGTTTTTTATTTAGGCCTAATTGAGTCTTTTTCTGGACCATTCTTGGGTTGATCTCTTGCTGCTGGACTTTTGCACTTTTAATTTACTTCTTTTGGGTTAATTTACTTACATATATTTGTAAATTCCAGGCTCTCAGAAGCATGCCCAGTAGTACACACACTCCACACACACACACACACACACATATATATATATATATATATATATATATATATATATATATATATATATATATATATATATATATATATATATATATACATATATATATATATATATATATATATATATATATATATATATATATATATATATATATGAGAGAGAGAGAGATAGTTGAAGCTATCTAATTAAGTGTGATTATTTCGGTGCGCGTGGAGTCCCATCATATTAGTTGTATTCCTTTTATACTGCATGTTTTATTAACAAATGGCATGTGTAGTAACTTTGCTTCTCCTGATTTCCTGATTTTTTTTTTCTAACAAATATGCAACGCTAATTATAAAACGCCCAGTCATATTAATCAAAATATGAACGGTTATTCCGAATGTGACTTAACATGTTAGTTATATTATCACTTTGGTAAATCATGATTTTTAAGAAAACATCAATAAATGCAATTCTTTTGCAGCACGGATTGACACGTTTCCATCCTTTTGATTTAAAATACAGTTATATATAAGAAGCGTGAAATATCACAAGTATCATATATTTACATTAACGAAATCTCCAAATAAGAAAAAAATAACATGTTCCTCCAAATCGGCAGTTAGCATAGTTGTAATGGATTGATGGTTGTTAACAATATAAAGATAAGGAAAGGAAACTAGACAACAGCCAAAATACCTGCACCATTTGAAGTGAGAACTATGGGATTTAAAGAACAACTGAATTGTCAGTATATTACCGTTAAGTTATAGTTTGATTCTAAAATAGAGAGAGCCCGTTAGGAGAATATCCAGTTTGTTTATTGCTCTGGAGGGGATTTCGAAGTCTTGGTGTGTGAAACTATGGTGTTGCTTGTGATAGTGACTCGTGATAGCTGAGTTTGACTGATTTAGAAATGAAAGTCCTGTTCTACTGATAGTCCTTCGTATGTGTCCAGGAACTGTGTGCTGCAGTTAATGGTTGCAACTACAAATAAACCAGTGTTACTGGCAGGACGAGTGAAGTGGTTAACAACAGGTGAAGATAATTACTCAGGCAGAGGGTCACTCATAATAAGGTAAGGCCCAACTGTAAATTTAATAGTCAAGATAAACCTATACTGTATCAGATGGTCGTCATTTCTAAATATTTTTCAAAGGCTTTTTCGATTATCAAATTTTTTTACGATTTCAAATCTAAGATTTCCTCAGTATGAAAGATATATATATATATATATATATATATATATATATATATATATATATATATATATATATATATATATATATATATATATATATATATATATATATATATATATATATATATATATCTATTTATAATTTATATATATTTATATATATATATATATATATATATATATATATATATATATATATATATATATATATATATATATATATATATTATATATATATATATATATATATATATATCTATATATATATATATATATCTGTGTGTGTATGTGTTTGTGTGTGTTAATACTGTCCTTTGGTACTCTGAAAATTGAAATTCGTAGAATGACCTTTTACCCAGAAATGATCTAAGAATGTGTTGAGAAGATGTGATTGGAAATGATTTGGGTCAAAAGTAATTTTGCAAGTAATATTGAATTTTCTTATCATATTTCGATGAAGTTGGAGCAAATACTGTTTCCTCGATAAATAATAGTCTTTATGCAATTAATTCTGTAAAACTGTGGAGAAATGAAAACTTAGTTCAGCAGGTGAGGATTTTTTTTAAAGTTTTGAAATCCATGAAAATGGTGGTGTGTAGGTTTTTTTAATTTCCCATTGTTTTCTTATTCGAATTTGTGTCTTTAAAGATTTTCAAGGATTCTGTAGATGGGTTAAAAATATGTCAAGGAATCTGTAGATTGGTTAAAAATATGTCAAGGAATCTGTAGATGGGTTAAAAATATGTCAAGGAATCTGTAGATGGGTTAAAAATATGTCAAGGAATCTGTAGATGGGTTAAAGATATGTCAAGGAATCTTGAGATGGTTTAAAAAAAAATATGCAAGGAATCTGTAGATGGTTAAAAAATATGTCCCCAGGAATCTGTAGATGGGTTAAAAATATGTCAAGGAATCTGTAGATGGGTTAAAAATATGTCAAGGAATCTGTAGATGGGTTAAAAATATGTCAAGGAATCTGTAGATGGGTTAAAAATATGTCAAGGAATCTGTAGATGGGTTAAAAATATGTCAAGGAATCTGTAGATGGGTTGAAAATATGTCAAGGAATCTGTAGATGGGTTGAAAATATGTCAAGGAATCTGTAGATGGGTTAAAAAAATGTCCTCTACGTATTTGTCTCCGATGTAATAGGGGTTCAAATTCTGTAGGGCAGTTGTTTAGCCGTATTATCTCTCTGTGACAAAAAGGTGTTAGTGTAGCAGCAAGGGAGACTATACTCTTGGAGTATAGTTTAAAACAAATGTGAACACAAATCCTTAGTAGCTATATTAAACATGTTTTCAAGTAAGCTGCTGTTTAGTTTGTGATGTTTTTCTTTTGTACGCAATATTATTAAAGATACTTTTTCCAACAAGTTACATATTTGTTGACATATAAACAGGAATGTCATCCAATCCATTTTGTATTAGAGACGGAATTACTTTAATCATAACATTTCACCTACTTTTCCTGACTTTCCCTTTACGTCTCTCAATTCGAGAAGTTATTGAAGTTGTCTTAAAACAGCACCTTTCCCTCAGACTAATGTAAGCCTTAATATGCCTTATCCAGCACTGTTCTTCCCTTTATGGACCCTTCTAAAAAATTTTTATTTTTGCTTTTTTATGTAAATTAATAAACGTAATATTTCTCAAATCTAAGCTACTTCTACATTTCAACAGACGAAAGATTATTCGTCTCACCCAATCAATTTTAACAGATATCAATAGATGAAAATATATGGATACTTCTATACCTAAACTACCAAGCAGCCAGGAACCATTTCATCATTATTAGGCAATGGGAACAGTACTTTGTATAGCCTTCTAATTTCATTTAACCATCTGTCAAAAAAATTCATTATAATATTAGAGAATATAAGAGAGTTTGTAAGTCATTGATTAAAAGTATGATATACGACCAGTTTACCATACCAGCAATTTCACGATTTTCCAAACATATGTTTCTACAAATCTGTGTTGTTAATTATGAAAATTGCTGAAAGTTAACCAATATGGACCTAGTTAGACCTAATAAAATTTAGTATCAGTGTGTTCTAGATTGTTTAGTAGAGAAAAATGTAATACTTTCTTTTTAGAGAACAATTTGAAGTTGGATTCTTTTGAACTCTCGTAAAATAAAACAATAAAAAGTTCAGATATGTCGTAAATACCAGTTAACATATGCATCACGTAGATTTATGCCAGAATTAAGATTCCAAGAAACCTAAGAAAGCAGAAAATGATCACTTCCTATCCCTTTCCACTTCGCTCATTCTATCAAGACTGGACAAGACAAAAGCCAAAGACCAGTTCACTGGTTTTGAACGACTCCTCGTGCAAAGACAATGACAATGGAACTACGGTGCTTGAATAGTTGAACTACAGCTCTGTTCATATCTTAGAATTTATATTCATTAGAGCCATCGAAATCATTTGCGGGACTCGCGTTTAATTAGCAATTTAGAATGTATTAGACTTCAGGCATCAAATATGTAACAGAAGGAGAGAAATAAGATTTTAGGGTAGAGACATTAATCCTGGGAACAAATACGTGGAGAAGTGCAGTAATCAATATGCTATCAGCGGGTATCAGTTATATTGTTGAGAAACCCCTCATTAGCAAAGTGACAAAACTCCTACTATGAGATTCAGGGCTTCTGTAACACGGTTTTTTGGCAATAACTTTTTATCTATGCATTTCATAGATATAACGTTAATTCAGAATGCACATTATATCTACACATAAATTTTGACTGTATTCTGCATTACGTAGGTTGAATAAATTTGGTACTTATAATGTAAAAGTGACTTTTTTGGAAGACGGGCCAACTTACTCAGAGATAAGGTTTCGAACGCACTCGTTACGTAACTTATGACAGCATTTCTTCCCTCTTTCTCGATGGATGATTGGCTATACGTAACGAAGGCTATACCTCTGGCAACAATGACATAAAAATTTAAATACAAGCAAAGCAGTACACCTTTATGAACTATGAATCCTCTCCACTGATAATTGTCATAATGAACAAACCAACAAAATATGTTAATAAATACAAAAACACTTCGATTATTAGTCTAACTCCCAAAATAAGTGTCTAAGAAATTATAAATCTACTTATAGGTCCAAAACAATCAGATTGACAAGATGTAAGGAAATAGTTGGTAATTTTCAGACACAGTAGACAACTTGATTTGATAACTGCTGTATCCAATGCCGAGTAATTTTTATTTATCGGCTATCTACCTATTTACTAAAAAAAAAAAAAAAAAAAAAATAGCCGGTACCGTATTTTGGCTTTAAACGTTCACCAATAATTATCGTCAGAATGATGACTTCATGAGGCTCCACCCACTTTGGCCTCGTAATTCAGGAAAACCCTGAAGGCTATCAAGGACATTGTTGTATTAGAAAATCTAACTTCTGGCTATAAAAACTTATTTCTCGAGTAGTTGTAAGAAGTGCTAAATGATCCTCAAGGATCCAAGCAGTTGGCCTAAACGTTTAATTCATGTATATTGCTGCTATTTCTAATTTTGCGGCACTACTGCTACAGTAGTATTACTACGCTAGCACAGATACCCCACCCACATCTATGTATCGTTCCGCCATTCATAAATTCTTTATATCGAACATGGTCGTACAGACTATAGAAGAAGAAAAAGAATTATATCGGATGATTCATAGGTCTGCTGGAGATTTTAACACATATAAGCTTGTGTTTACTTTAGATAATAAT
>NC_061110.1:105634480-105681980 GCF_015104395.2 Macrobrachium nipponense
CCAAATAGTTTGGCTAATGATCTGAGGTGAAACAGCCTACTCTGTGCAGTGGATTCAACTGATTTCGTTGCGTATCGATGGCGTGAAACCCATAATTTGATGCATCGTTTAAATAGCACAGTTGTCTACATAAGCATTCCCCGTTTTACTAATATTGTGCATTGTTTGCAAGTGACCAGGGCCTAAAATCCTTTTCCCATCACGAGAAGTGCCTGCAATTGAACTTCTTGAGGTCTGATTCTATACTTTCTAATTCCTCCAAGGTGTTGACTTCACTGAACTCCCCATCTGAAGGACAAGACGAATTATCCTGGGTTTTTGGATGAATGAGTTCGCCATTGACGTACCTGGAAATATATTGAAAAAAAAAAATATTGTAGTTAGCCAATAAACACCAAAGTATAATAGATCAGTGCATTCACAGTTTCATACTGAAAAGCTAGTATAATTATTAAGCAGCAAGTGTTTGGAAAACTTACCTCTGATTGATTGCTGATTTCCAGTAATTAACTGTAGCGTCTATATCTTGTGTGGCTGTTGAAAAGGGAAGCTCCAAGTAGCTCCAATGCATCGGCTTTCTCTTTTCCCATATACCCACCTAGTCTGCGTACCAGATATTCTACCATGTCCCGATGTCCAAGAGAGCTGGCCACAATCAAAGGCGTTAATCCTATCAAAGGGAAGAAAAAGAATAAATAATCCGGAAAATCAAGGAATCTTTAGCTGTGTTCAGTTTAATCTAAAGTTCACCTGATTCCATTCAAAATGGAGATATTTATTGAACTTGGACTAATTCAAATCTTACAAAAAAAAACCTAAAGGTTATACATTCCTGGATCGAGACCCTTCAGCAAGACTCACCAGAATAGTCGGGACCCGTCCGAGCGTTGTGTTCCAGCAACAGTTTCATTACTTCCAGATGTCCTGCCTTTGCGCAGGCGTGGAGTGCACTTTCACCTTCTATGTTTTTTGCCATTGACATCAGCGGGGTGCACTTCCAAAAGGTACTTCACGATTTCCAAATGGCCGCCGAAGGAAGCAAGCATCAGACAAGTGACAGCGCGGTTATCAGCAGCCTCGATGTCTGCGGGAAATAGACCGATCAATGTATTACAAAAAACTTCACGACCTAAAGAAAGATTTTTCAACTTTGTACTAAAAACAAACGCTGTATAGCTTTTTACAACAAAACATAACGTTTGATATTATAGCAAGCTGCAGTATAAGCCAATGCAATAGATAATTAGTGACAGCAAGTAGTGCTTATAAAAAGTAACATTGAAACTAAAATGCAGTGAAAACTCACAGGCCCCGTGTTCCTCAAGAAGCCTGACAATTTCGAAGTACCCAAGTGCACACGCTGCTTGCAGTGGAGTGCCGTTGAAACTGGTTTCGCCATTTGGATTGGCGCCTTTTAAAGAAAGGAGATAGTCAACAACCCAGTAATGGCCATTGGAAGCAGCGCACCATAAAGGACTAAACTCCAGACACGAGAGGTCCTTCAGCTGAAAACTGCAAAGAACAACAATCTAATGGTATTTCTGATGCTGCAAATGAACTTCTCTTTTTTATCAATATCAAAGAGCTCTTAAATGGAAAATTTAAACGGTTTTTCATACAGGTTTTTCAGTCATCATCCAAATACAGAGTAAGTCAGGGGAGACCTGTCTTTCGATATTTCAAGTGACTTACCTGAGCCCAGTTCTTCGACGTCTGCTTCTCTGTATTCAACGAGAATCCTGACGCAGTTCGTGTGTCCAAGAAGAGCTGCCGTGCACAGTATCGAATCCCGTCCCTCCTCGGCCCTCTCAACGCAGTACGTAACGCCCGATGGAAAAGTCTGAAAATGCACAATACAAGAATGAGATACCCAACAACATTAGCAACACATAGGAGCCTTTGGACATGCAGCTCATAGGTTATATAACACGCTCCCTCTTGAGCTGAAGCAGATTGAGGATTTAAAGTCTTTCTTAAAGAAACTTAAAGCATTTTTGTTTAATCGATGCTATGATATGGAATATCAAACAGTGAATGTGGAATATACCACCACCAAATAATAATAATAGTACTAGTAATAGTAATAATAATAATAATTAATAATAATAATAATAGCATAGAGGACTGCGTTAACATCGACAACAAAGCACTGGGGCAATATATGAAAACCAGTGAAGACGAGTGGCTCAAGAGTGCATGGGAAGAAGGACTAATAAAAGTAGACCAAGACCCGAAATATACAGAGAAAGGAGAATGACAAGCAGAACAGAGGAATATCACAACAAACCAATGCACGGACAATACATGAGACAGACTAAAGAACTAGCCAGCGATGACACGAAACTGAAGGAATGATAACAGTAGACACAAGATCATGGCCCTAAGAACCAGATACGTTCAAAGAACGATAGACGGAATAACATCTCGCCCCATATGTAGTAAGCGCAATACGAAAATGAAACCATAAATCACAGAACCATACACAAAAAGAGGAATGAGTCAGTAGCAAAGCCCTCCACTGGAGCCTGTTTGTAAGACACCAGCTACCTTGCATTGTAATAAGTGGTACGAGCACCACCTGAAGGAGTGATATAAAACGATCAGACAAAGATCCTCTGGGACTATGGTATCAGAACAGATTGGGTGATACGTGCAAATAGACCAGACGTGATGTTGATTGACAAAATCAAGAAGAAAGTATCACTCGTTGATGTCGCAATACCATGGGACACCAGAGTTGAAGAGAAAGAAAGGGAAAAAAATTGATAAGTATTAAGACCTGAATGTAGAAATAAGAAGAATATGGGATATGCCAGTGGAAAGTGTACCCATAATTATAGGAACACTAAGCATGATCCCAAGATCCCTGAAAAAGAAATCTAGAAAAAATAGAGGCTGAAGTAGCTCCAGGACTCATGCAAAAGCGAGTGATCCTAGAAATGGCGTACATAGTAAATAAAGAGATGGACTGCTAAGCAGGCAGGATGCAGCCCGGAACCCACACTATAAATACCACCCAAAAAGAAAAATAAATAAATAAACAAATAACTATAATAATAATAATAATAATAATAATAATAATTATTATTATTATTATTATTATTATTATTATTATTATTATTATTACTCGTCACAAGAGGGCTGATATCCTCTTTAAGATATCCTCTCATTGGTAGTGAATATATACATCCCTACACGGTAATTATATGCACAAGACGATTCTCGTGAAGCTCAATGTTCATAGCCAAGATTTTTTCCAGTTGTAATTAACTGAGTGATTTCCTTTGACCCATAATTATGAAGAGATGCACACTTATTTAAACTATTTCAATGCGTGCACCAGCTGCCAAGTACATATACATTTTGTGAAGGTAAAATGGATGGCTAGCTAGTGGACAAGGGAGCAATATCTAAAACAACTTCTGTCAAACACTGAGTAAACATTCATTGCACTGACTGTTCCTTCCTCACAGAACACTTATAGCTCTTTTATGGAATATTTCTCCTTTTTTAAAAACTGTAGTTTCAAGTTAATCTTATGTGATTGCTCCAAGCCTTGATTCAGTAAATAGACATCTGTCTCAGCTTTGATTATTTTCATGAAACATGTCAACTTAATCCAGGGAACATGAGCTTTGTTTAAAATACTTATTCATTATCGCTTCAGTAGGATGCACTGATAATAAAATGTCAAGGGAAAGTTAGTATTAATTCGTGTTGGACTCATTACTGTGTCATCACAAGTGAGTCATCTTCATTACATCAAACAGACGAATGAGTGTCAGGTCATACCGTGAATGGGCAAAGAAATTTCCAGATATGATTAGAAATTAAGCGAATAACAGAAGTAAAATAAATCCTAATTTAGAAAAGCTGTTATAAATTTGTCAAAATCGGAGATAGAAACTGCACAGAATGTGTGAGGTGTTTGACCAATTGCTGATAGGTTAGAAGATCATTTATATAAGATAAAAAAGATACTGAACGTATGTGGTGTTTGACCAATTGCTGTTAGGCTAGAAAAATTTTATTTAAAAAAAAAAAAAAAACTTATAGATAATTTTTAAAAGTAACAGATATAGAAACCGGCTTTAGTCTGATGTGGTTGTCTCGAAAGTGGTGATGTTCGAATTCAAAACGAGGAAAAGTTCAATAAGATTAAGATGAATAAAAAAAACAGAAGCTTTGAACAAACAATATAGAAAATTAGAGTAAACATTCTACGCGGACAAGTTAGCATTAAAAAGACGAAAAATGAAATCTTATTTTTAAATCAGCTACAACAAAGACTGCTAAACTAAGAACTAATTATTTCCTCGATTCTGAGGAGTCAGAAAAAAAAAAAGATGAGAAGCTGCTAAAAAGTAAGATCATGAATAAAAAGCCAAATAAGTAATCACAGCTGATAGTTAAAAGAAGGAAAACGATTATCAGACCGTGATAGTAAATTATACCAGGCGATGAGGAAGAGAATGTTATTGACTTACCTTTAAAAAAGGAATTCACGACCAAGAAACTAATAAAATATGAATAGGAATAAAACCAAGGGAATGAAACATTAAAATTAAATTTCCAACAAGGAAAAGAAATGGAGAAACTTCTTGTGAACAGTGACTTACTGTCTATGACAAACCAGATAATTTAATACAAATTTCTCAAATTCTATAGATAAAGACCAAACCAGGAAATATGTGCAGATGAACTCTCTTAGCTAAAGTGTTGAAAACATCAGGGATTGTATGACCATCAATCAAAACAGACAAATCTGATATTTTGTCAAGTTAAAGACAAAGCTGCAGGAATAAACATATTCTCCCACATTTGATAATGCTCGTCAAGCAGAACGTCTCATGAACTAACAGTTAAATGGAAACACACTTTGGAGTACGAGAAAATCTGACAAATACCATACCACATCTTAATGCAATACCAGACTTACTTAATCAGCGAAATGAACTATGATTTAATAAACTTGCTGCCGAGGTAGAGTTGGGGTTATGTATGAAACAATTAAAATAGGATGAAAAGTGAGTAAAATAAGAATAACAGTGCTATTATTTTAATTCATTCAATGATGAAATGACACAAAGCAAGCTCATACAAAGACGTTGAATGTAAAATTTCGTGAACAGACCAACGCTGAGACCTGGTCATAACTGGAATAAGTCGTAAGTGAAAGTAAAAGGGCTCCAGAAAAAAAAACAGATATTAAGTGATTGTGACCCATTAAAATATACATGAGAGGAAATGGTGAATTTATTTGGAAAAAAGGAAATGCTCAACGAAACAACACGGAAATTGATGGAGAAATCGGAGTTTCAGTACTTAATCAAAATCAGCCAGATGTTATGAAACAACTAAGTAACAAAACTAAAGTGTTGACTTATGATAAGTCGCCTCCTATGATATACGAATAAAAAGTGACTGAAGTGAAAGACTGAAAAAAATTAAAAAAAGTCGATAGCATATCAACAAGGATGAAAAAAAAAATTTATATTGACGGTCAAAATTAACAACACCAAATGTGTAGAGAGTGATAGACGCAAGAACTTGCTTGGAGGTTGGCTGATTTTGATCAAGACTATTTATCACGTAGAAAATAAAACATATTCATTAACAGAGCCACGGTTCAGAAAAGTCTTAGGAGAAAGAACCTCTTAATACAATTTACCACACTCTTCAACTATTCCCCCTAAGAATTAGAATCACAAAAAGACGTAAAGTAAGGTAGAAATTGAAAACCTGTATCTTCGAAGCTATTACAAAAATATATGATCTGTCACTGATAAAAAATAGCTGGAAAAAATGTTGGCTTCCTTGAATTAGCAATTTTATTGATTGAATAATAAAGGATGATTCTTTTATATTTATTCCTGAACGTTGTCAATTTATCTCGGCTAAAAATTTACTCATAGAAAATAAAATTAAACACCGTCAAATAACACAAACAAACCAGTTTAAAGCGTGGAAATACGAAGCATTTTATGGAATTTATTCATCACCAGACCTACATGAAACGCAAACCTCGATAATTAAGATATAATATTGAACAACAACAATTAGATTGACCATACAAAGTATATATTCCCTTGGAATGACGTTTTGTTACAGCTGAACTGAAATTACTGAAAACCCAAATCAGTAAGCCTAATCTCATCCATTATTGAAATGAGATGTGAATACATGTGAAAACTTTACTGTGGTAAGTTGAAGCTGAAACTCTTGTTCATTACCAACAACAACAACAACAATAATAATACAGTTTTTCCTTACTAACGGGACGGACTTAGAAATTGCAACTCAGAATCCATGATTAGAATTCGCTACCTTATAGCCATGATAATCTAGATTTTGTAGACAATTCTTTACAGCATATTTATCATCACAAAAGCTTATAGATAATTTTTAAACGTAACAGATACAGAAAGTGGGTTGTATGTTACAACCGGCTTTAGTCTGATGTGGTTGTGCTTCGAAAGTGGAGATGTTCGAATTCAAAACGAGGAAAGTTTCAATAAGATTAGGATGAATAAAAAAACCGAAGCTTTGAACAAACAATATAGAAAATTAGAGGAAACATTCTACGCGGACAAGTTAGCATTAAAAAGACGATAAATGAAATCTTATTTTTAAATCAGCTACAACAAAGGCTGCTAAACTAAGAACTAATTATTTCCTCGATTCTGAGGAGTCAGAAAAAAAAAGATGAGCAGCTGCTAAAAAGTAAGATCATGAATAAAAAGCCAAATAAGTAATCACAGCGGATAGTTAAAAGAAGGAAAACGATTATCAGACCGTGATAGTAAATGAGGCGTCCAGCGCTAAAACCCACACTCACCACATTTAAAAATAATAGAGACAAAAGTCCTTTAATTTTGTAAATTTAAAAAGGCCATAACACTTTTATTTTCCAAGATATTTTCTTCAGGTTTGAATTTTTTGGAATGTTTGGGAGGGCCTCAAAATATGATGTTATATATGAAAAAAAAAAATTAGACTGTGCACAATTTGATTGACTGATTGTATGGTTGATTGTAAAATTTATGAGCAAAATTAATGCTGAAGTTTACAAAAGTACAGATTATATAATGCAAAATTGAACCATAATCTCTTCATCAAAATATACACTCACTTACACCATTCGAAAGAGGAAACGAAGGGAATTCCAGATGTACGATAAAATGCATTTCTCAAATTTGTGGCGAGTGTTGGTTTTAGCACTGGACGCCTCAAATTATACCAGGCGATGAGGATGAGAATGTTATTAACTTACATTTAAAAAAGGAATTCACGACCAAGAACTAGTAAAATATGAATTAGGAATAAAACCAAGCGAATGAAACATTAAATTTAAACTTCCAACAAGGAAAAGAAATGGAGAAACTTATTGTGAACAGTGACTTACTGTCTATGACAAACCAGATAATTTCAATACATATTTCTCAAATTCTATAGATAAAGACCAAACCAGGAAATATGTGCAGATGAACTCTCTTAGCTAAAGTGTTGACAACATCAGGGATTGTATGACCATCAATCAAAACAGACAAATCTGATATTTTGTCAAGTTAAAGACAAAGCTGCAGGAATAAACATATTCTCCCACATTTGAGAATGCTCATCAAGCAGAACATCTCATGAACTAACAGTTAAATGGAAACAGACTTTGAAGTACGAGAAAATCTGACAAATACCACACCACATCTTAATGCAATACCAGACTTACTTAATCAGCGAAATGAACTATGATTTAATAAACTTGCTGCCGAGGTAGAGTTGGGGTTATGTATGAAACAATTAAAATAGGATGAAAAGTGAGTAAAATAAGAATAACAGTGCTATCATTTTAATTAATTCAATGATGAAAAGACACAAAGCAAGTTCATACAAAGACGTTGAATGTAAAATTTCGTGAACAGACCAACGCTGAGACCTGGTCATAACTGGAATAAGTCATAAGTGAAAGTAAAAGGGCTCCAGAAAAAAAAAAACAGAAATTAAAGGAAATGCTCAACGAAACACAACACGGAAATTGACGGAGAAATCGGAGTTTCAGTATTTAATCAAAATCAGCCAGATGTTATGAAACAACTAAGTAACGAAACTAAAGTGTTGACTTATGATAAGTCGCCTCCTATGATATACGAATAAAAAGTGACTGAAGTGAAAGACTGAAAAAAATAAAAAAAAGTCGATAGCATATCAACAAGGATGAAAAAAAAAATTTATATTGATGGCCAAAATTAACAACACCAAATGTGTAAAGAGTGATAGACGCAAGAACTTGCTTGGAGGTTGACTGGTTTTGATCAAGACTGTTTATGAAATAAAATACTGAATGAAATGGGACCTTGACCTAAGAGATAAAAACCATTCAGCAAAAGATACGTGAAAATGAAAAATAGATTAAATGCTTGCTACAATCAAAAAAATAATACCTAGACTAGTGCAAGATTGTGTTGTGCACGGTCGAATTCTCTGCTGAAGAATTGTAGGTTTTTATTGATAAAGTGGCCAGACTAGAAACGAAACCTTCTCTCTACATAAGGTAACTCGTATTATCCAAGTAGGCAAGTAAGTCTCAAATGGTAAACCTCTTTAACGTGATGTCGAGTACGATATATGGGATTTGACTTTACATCGCGAAAATATCCCAGCCAAAGTGTACTATATTTACATAAAATCACGTAGAAAATAAAACATACATTAACAGAGCCACGGTTCAGAAAAGTCTTAGGAGAAAGAACCTCTTCATAAATTTTACCAGACTCTTCAACAATTCGCCCCAAGAATTACAAAGAGACGTAAAGAAAGGTAGAAATTGAAAACCTGTATCTTCGAAGCTATTACAAAAAGATATGATCTGTCACTGATAAAAAATAGCTGGAAAAAATGTTGGCTTCCTTGAATCAACAATTTTATTGATTGAATAATAAAGGATGATTCTTTTATATTTATTCCTGAACGTTGTCAATTTATCTCTGCTAAAAATTTACTCAGAAAATAAAATTAAACACCGTCAAATAACATACAAACCAGTACGAAGCATTTTATGGAATTAATTCATCACCAGACCTACATGAAACGCAAACCTCGATAATTAAGATATAATAATGAACATCAACAATTAGATTGACCATACAAAGTATATATTCCCTTGCAATGATGTTTTGTTACAGCTGAACTGAAATGACTGAAAAACCAAAGTGTTTCCTACTACGTGACGAATTAGAAATTGAACTCAGATCCATGATTAGAATTCACTACCTTATAGCCATGATAATCTAGATTTTGTAGACAATTCTTTACAGCATATTTATCATCATAAACACGAGCATAAATACCAAAAAGTATAGTTTTGCTTACCCTTGTGACGCATACAAAAGAACCTTCGATTTTGTCCATCTTGGCGAATTTAATGAGATAGAATTTCAACAGTTATATAAGAACTTTTGCACCAAGCAAGTCTTGTATCACTACACTTCAAGGAAACTTGTAACTGATTATTTTTACCCAGATTGGGTCTATTTATACCAGCTGGGCATAGGGAGAGGCGGGGTCAACTTGAAATGTCCTTAATCCCCAGACCAATTGTGACGCGGCCATGCCAAATCTTATTTCACTCATCCTTACAATGCTCCTTCGGTATAGTAAATAGATTCCTTTCTGGGAAAGCATCCTATTGATGGATGAGCAATGTATAATGAATGAGTTAGTTTTAAGCAATAATACTAATTAAATTAGTGTGTTGAATATATTTTTGAGTGAAGGGTCCATGATTTGGCAAGCGGGTGAGAGAATCCCCCCCTGTGCTCTGATTGGCTGAACGAGTCGTGACTCGGGGAGACGTGACCAATGGCCGTGATGGCACAACGACAGGAAGCAAGCATCCTATCTCGTCACACGCGGGCAGGAACGCTTAATAAAAATGAAGAAATTAAACATATGTGTAATTGATATATATTTATGTATAATAAATATATATTAATTCTATTGTCAGCATTGAACCACAGGCTTTTGTTGTAACACCGGCTTATGGTCGCAACCTTGATTGTACATGAAAAGCCTTTTTGTGCGGTATATGTTCATATATATATATATATATATATATATATATATATATATATATATAATTATATATATATATATATATATATATATATATATATATATATATATATATATATATATATATATATTTACATAGATATATATATATATATATATATATATATATATATATATATATATATATATATATATATATATATATATATATATATATATATATTTATATATATATATATATATATATATATATATATATATATAGTATATATATATATATATATATATGCATATATATATATATGCATATACGTATATATGTATATATATATATATAGTATATATATATATATATATATATATATATATATATATATATATATATATATATATATATCAAAAGTTACTTATTCTCAGTTTATGATAACTGTTCTATTGTCATCATTTTACCACATTCTTTTGTAAATAGCTAAATCTAAAGTCATTCCAAAATATGAAATGAAGCATAACATAGAGTAAGTGGGACGAGTGAGAAAATAAACAATCTCTCTCTCTCTCTCTCTCTCTCTCTCTCTCTCTCTCTCTCTCTCTCTCTCTCTCTCTCTCTCTCTCTCTCTCTCTGACAAAAGAATTAATTGGAAACTATGACAAGATATTGTTGGAACACGATATGGCAAATGAACAAGAAATATATCACCTCTTTCTATAGCTTTAATTGAACACTTTTTCTTTCAGGATGTGCTGACACGAGTGGTCCAGGAAAGGATTACAGATGACCCGCCCATCAGGTGTCGTTCGGCTTGCCCAGACTTGCTCAGACTAACAATCACAGGTAATAACGAACACTCTACTTGATTCTAGAATGTTCTGTATGAAGTAAACAATACTTATTCTAGTAAGTCAAAATTTTGCTAAACATATAAAACCAGTTTAATAAATTTGTGTCAGTGAGCAATTAAAAAAAGGTTTCAAGTATGCACTGCAGTTACTTTCAAAATCTTATTCTGATGAAGTTAGGTCATTAGAAATCAAAGCAGGGTTTATGCATATTCCCTATCCTCTTTCCTTTATGGGATGTAATAATCTCAGACCACAGAAATGGTCATATGATACACATAGATTTGAAATTTGAATCAAGTAACTCACAAATATCCTGTCTAAATTTCATCCTTTAAAGACCAGGAGTCAATAAATTTCAGAGAGGAGTCATAATTTCGTCTACGTTAGTGCCTGATCTTTTTTTGCCTTTCATTCGAGACTGTTCTGATTTGTTAGGACAAATATCAAATGCAGACTGGCTAGAGCAATGCTTTCCAAAGGTCTTTTTGACCATCTTTCTGGTAGTGCTCGCTCGCTGAATGACTTGGCCTTTCTCTCTCTCTCTCTCTCTCTCTCTCTCTCTCTCTCTCTCTCTCTCTCTCTCTCTCTCCGCCCAAACAATTTTAGAATGTTTAGAAAATTACAGACCATAGCAATGGTGTGGGTCGGTCTCATATTTTGAACAACAATTGTTTCACTTTAGTTTCGTTGCTGGACTTATTCATATTTCGATGCCTTATCACCATATACCCTACGTACAATTTTATTACAATTATGTATTTATTATCATTATTATACTTCTCCACTTGAATCCTGATTCATTACTTATCACGAGGCCTCGTGTAAAGACAAAACGAATTTGATACCCATCATGAGTCGTTTTTTACTAAGGGAGGGTGGTGCAGTGGTGCAGTCGGAATTAGAATACCCGCAATCCCCTTACCAATGGGCACCTTCCCTTGAGCGAAGGCTCTTGACGTCACAAGGGTTCCTTGACCCACGTGCTTGTCCGTCTTGACGGCGCTTCTCGAGTCTAGAAAGTTCCAACTTTTAGATACAGTAACTTCCGTCAAAATACTACTATGCCAGCAAGGATTAAATTCAGAATATATGATCAGAAATAAATCATATTGAATTTTGTACGCAGATTCATTTATTTTTTCCTTTTAACGTACATAAGATTATTACTATTTTGAAAGTTTATGCCCTGGCAGCTGGATGGGTAGATGAGTGAGAACTCTGATTGAATGAGTGATATATGGCCTAAGCACCCTTGGATCCTGACCTAAGCACCCGTTGAAGTCTCCACACACCTCGACCATTTATCATGGGTCATACTATGTAGTATGCATAGTATGACTGTATATACACTCTGCCTTTCAAAATGAAATATCAGTCATTTAGTGAAGCATGCTGTAATAAGGACAAAGAACAAAGAAGTAGGGAATTTAATATCTGTTGCAAATACAATTTTATCTCTCTCTCTCTCTCTCTCTCTCTCTCTCTCTCTGAAGGTACTCAGTGTCCCTTGCAAAACCATTTATATCTAAAATGGAATCGGTTGAAAAATATCGAAAAACGTAAAACCAGTTCACTGTGGTTGGCACTGGAATCTGTGGTCTAGCTGGGAACGGAATGACGAGTTAAGATGTCAGTGACGTCTGTAGCACGAATCGGTCAGAGAAGGATTAACAGGGTAATAACAGAAGGCTCTGGGGAGAGACTGGTTTGTTGCGGTCAATCCAAGGCTTTCACCTTAAAATTGGATTTCATTAACTCGCTAAAACAAGCAGGCCACCACCTGCCTTCTCTCTCTCTCTCTCTCTCTCTCTCTCTCTCTCTCTCTCTCTCTCTCTCTCTCTCTTATTTCCACGGAGACATGCTTTTATACTCATAATATAATTCTTAGTAGCTTTCGTTTTCGGAACACATTTTGCTGATGCCTGTTTATAACAACTAATAAATTTG
This sequence comes from Macrobrachium nipponense, assembly GCF_015104395.2. Lineage (NCBI taxonomy): Eukaryota > Metazoa > Arthropoda > Malacostraca > Decapoda > Palaemonidae > Macrobrachium > Macrobrachium nipponense. The sequence continues at coordinate 105,647,336 of NC_061110.1, forward strand.
TTGCAGTTTCTCATTTTGGAAGAAATTATACATTTTTAAAGGTTCTAAATCTGCTCAGTAATAAAAATCAAGTCATTAAGTAGTTTAATGAAAGATTTTGCTGTATATTTTATAGACAGAATTCACTTAAAAAACTGGTACAGATAATTCCGTCCAGTATTTTACAGCGCTGTAAATAACAATCTCTCTCCTTATGAAACGACAGATAAAAATAAAATTTATTGAGGAGACTAAGAGACAACCAAAAAGCTGAGTGTAATAGCTGCTCTCTCTCTCTCTCTCTCTCTCTCTCTCTCTCTCTCTCTCTCTCTCTCTCTCTCAAATGCTTGGGTTGGCTCCTATCATTTATTTAATTTCACTCCATCACACTCGGAAATTTGCTTCAGAAATATTTTGCATGCTCGCGTTGCATATCAGGATAAAAAAAATCATTGTGGTTTTAATAAACGCTTATTAAAGAAGAATAGATAGATAATAATTTTTTTCAATTTTTCTTCAGAATCAATAATAAATTCAGTTACTGTTTATTTTCAACTAAACCCAAATTGTGAAGATATTTTTTTCTCAATAATGAAAGTATGAGCCAAACATAAATGATAACACCCCCTACTCTCTCTCTCTCTCTCTCTCTCTCTCTCTCTCTCTCTCTCTCTCTCTCTCTCTCTCTCTCTTTCACTACGCTTCCAGTACAAAATACTCTGCAAATATTTGGACAGGGAGTTTCGTTCAATCGAAAAGTTTTTATTTTATCAAAGTATTTGCTAATATTTTATCTGTTCAGTCAACTTATTCCAAATGACAATCTTGTCTTTATATTAGCAAAACATAAAGGTCCAAATATCGTCTTGTTACGAATATCGAATAGGTACTAATATATTTTGAAAGGAATTTCATATAAATCCACAGATCTGACGTTTAGCGGGGGTCGTATCTATGTTTGCCTAAAACTTGGGAAAAACATTAGACTATAGCATTAATTGGGGCGATCACGTGGAACTTCCAGTTCTTTTTCCATAGAGGGAAGTTTGTGCATATTTTGCTGAAAATAGAGGAGCTGACTCTATGTATTGATAGGACGACGGCATTTCAATACTTGGGTGAGTATAGGTCTCAGATTTTTTATAATTCTATTTTTCGCTTAAACTAGATAATCAAATCAGCTGGAATATCAAGAGTATAATTTAATTAGAAAAACATTCTCTCCCACGTAAATATTTTAACTTAGTATCATCTCAATAAGAAGTTTATAGCCTGAAGTGAAGATCAGTTTCACCCTCACTAAATCCCACTTTCAACTTAGCGCCAAGTAGATGCAGGGCTGTCAAAAAAATGTAAGCAGTCATGTGTAGTCACTGAGAAGTATAAAATGATTATGTTGGCACATGAAAATATAAAAGAAAATACCTTATCGGCTACTACATGGCAATAGAGGCTTTGTCTCCCACGGTGCCAAATGTACTTCTTTGGAGTTTTGAAGGCCTACCTACCATTCCCGTTTACACCTTTTAATCCCTGTGTCTCGTTACGGTCTCTCCGGGTGGGGAACAATATATTCTGGTTGTTCTGTATTGCCTCGACTTTCCTTAGAAAATCTTGCCATTCCTCCAGGTCTCTGTTTTTCAAATAGGCCTAATTAAGTCTCTTTCTGGACCTTTCTTGAGTTTACCTCTTGCTTCTGGACTTTTGCACTTTTGATATACCTGTTTTTGTGTTAATTGACCTACATATGTTTGTAAATTGCAAGCTCGCAGAAGAGAGGAGGAGAGAAGCAGAGGTATGAGAGGGGACTTGAAAAAAGGAGAGAAGAGAGACTGAGACGAACACACGAGAAGACGAGAGAAGAGAGGCATAATCATAAAATGAGGTTCCAGAACGGCATAATCAATAAATAGGTTCCCAGAGGCATTAAATCATAAAGTAGGTTCCAGAGGCATAATCATAAATAGGTTCCAGAGGCATAATCATAAATAGGTTCCAGAGGCATAATCATAAATAGGTTACACAGCTGGAATTATCGGCAGCTATTTGTTTTATCATCTAAACATAATATAGGCCATTGTTTCTCTCGAACAGTATTCATAACATTTTTCCACGCTTATATCGTCCTTTCTATACAGACTTGGTTCCACCTTTGTCATTTACTCGCACTATATCAAAGTTTTTTCTTTGCATGGATGTCATACCGATGAAAAATATCTATTTATGTTATACAGTCTTCATAATTGTCTGTCAAAACAAATATATGATTACATGTGCCATGAATTCCATTTCTTTTGTATTAATAATAAAACACAAGAATGCCAATGTTATATATGCATAGATTTATTACTGCATATGTTATATACAAATAATTTTTACGAATAATTCTTTATTTTAATTAGTATTTATATTGGTCCAGTATGAAGGACGATTAAGCGACTACCTTTCTTTGCTGTTCCACTTCTTTATGCCATGAGGTCAGCTTACACCTGAGATGGGAACTGTCAGAGCTAGGTAAATTATTGTGCCACTTTTAGTAAGCACTAAGCGTTACTTTATTGTTGTTAAGAGCTATAAAATTACGAGGGCTTTTAATAATCGACAGAATTTAAACACAAATATTCTATATTTGAGTTGTATAACTTACGCTGCCTTCATATACTATACAACGTGAGTCGAAATATTTGATGTGGCATCGCCCGTCACCGCCCATAGAGTGTGACTGATATTTCGTTAAATGGCCCCTGTTTTTCGGCTAATTCCAACATAAGTTTTAATTAAAACACGTGAGTGTAGTTTTCAAAATTGTATAATTTCCTTTTAATTACCAATGAAATTCTACATTATTCGATGCTATAAAACAATGGTATTGTGGTTATAGTGCTGGTGTCATGCGGTCGAACTTGGAAGAAAACACCGGATTAAGATGTCAGTGACCTCAGTAGCACAGTTCGGACAGGGAAGGATTAGCAGGGTCGATGTCAGTTAAAGCTGTTTCTAAAACTGGGTTCCTTCTACTACTGAACGACCTTCCTTTCCCCTCCCTTTTTCGGAAGCCTCAAGTCTAACGACCGAATTTTTCAACTGTCACTCAAACTACCGCTTAAGCTGTTACTAACTTTTGTTTTGCTTTTTCTAAAGCTCATAAATTTTCGTTTTTCTATCATCGATTTCTACTGCTAACGATCGGTGCTTGTTGTTCTATCTTCGAGTAATGAAAAATGGTACTTGAACTCTATTAGAGTTATTCACTTTTTCCCGTTTTTCTACGACGATAACTTTTTTCGATTTCCTGACTGCTATCTCTGACTCGATAGGACTCGCTACTATCGATCATTTTTCTCCTACTGATGGGTGGGTACCTTAGGGTTTAGGGTCGTAACCTTGCCTGTTCACCTTTCCTTTCACTTTTTCAAATCATTACATTTACTTGCATATTCCATTGAAATCATAGTAAAGGCTCACCCCATATACTTAAAATCACCATTCTACCTGCAAAATATTCATGAGACCTACGGGCTGCTCTATGAGCAAGAGTCCGTGCTGGCTTAAGCCCAGATTAATCTCAAACAACCATAACATGGGTTCCTTTAACCCGCTTCAACTCCTTAAAACAAGGTGGCCAGCCGCTGTGACTCTTTCTACACTTTTCCTTGATTTCGTCTACTATAATTTTAATTCCTCTTGAGGCAATGTCTGTCATCTATGCTTATATTTTTTAATAGGAGGGGTTATAATAACTTTCGTTCTGGGTACATAAACTATTGGTTTTCTGCATCTTCTTCTTCCCAGCTTTTTCCCATTTTTATATGGGGGTCGCCGTTTCGGATGAGCCGTTTCCATCTATTTCTATCTTGCCCTTCTGCCTCATCAATTCCCTTCTCATGTAAATCTCCTCTCACACAGTCCTTCCATCTCTTTCTTGGTCTCCCTCTCTTTCTTCTTCCTTGCCTCCACTCCCATAGTATGTCTCCCAGCGTGGTCCTCATCTCTCCTCAACAGGTGTCCATACCATCTCAGCCTCCCCTCCTGCACTTTCTTTGATACTTCCACCACCTTAGTTGACCCCCTTATGTAGTCATTTCTGATCCTATCCACTCTTGTTACCCCAGACATCCACCTAAGCATTCTCATTTCTGCCACATCCATCTTCTTCTGCTCTGCTTTTCTCATGCTTGCTGTTTCCGTACCATACAGCATTGCTGTTCTTACCACCGTCTTGTGAAATTTTCCTTTTAACCTAAGCGGCACTCTTTTGTCACAAAGAACTCCCGAGGCCGCTCTCCAGTTGTTCCAGCCTGCCTGTACCCCGATGTTTTACTTCTCTTCCATACTTCCTCCAGCGTTAACAAAAGATCCCAAATACTTAAACTTATCAACTCTCCTTATTTGCTCTCCACCAAGCTGAATACTTTCTCTATCATCCCCTCAGTGGTGGTACACATGTATTCTGTCTTGGATCTACTTATTCTCATTCCTCTGTCCTCCAGTACTTGTCCTCCATCTTTCCAATTTCACTTCCAGATCTTCCCTGCTCTCTGCACACAGAACAATATCATCCGCATACAATAGTTCCATGGTACTGTCTCCCTTACTTCCTCTATTATAACATCCATCACTATGTTAAAGATAAATGGGCTCAGAGCCGACCCCTGGTGTAATCCTACTCTCACCTCAAACCTTCTGTCTCCCCAACACTGCTCCTCACTCTGGTAAATACATTCCGGTACATCTCTTGTATCAATCGCACATACTTCTCTGGCACCCATCTTCTCCCTCAGGCTCCTCCATACCTCTTGTCTCGGGACTCTGTCATAAGCCTTTTTCAAGGTCAATGAATACCATATGTAGGTCCCTTTGTCTTTCCCCGAATTTCTCCATTATTTGCCTCAGACAAAAATATACCATCTGTTGTTCCCCTTCCCTTCAATAAATCCCATCTGCTCTTTACCTATTTGTACTTCTTCTCTCAGTCTAGCATCTATCATCCTTTCCAGTATCTTCAAAGTGTGGGACATCAATTTAATGCCCCTATAATTACCACACTCTTGGACATCGCCTTTCCCTTTAAAAATTGGGATCAATATACTCCCACGCCACTCATTTGGTATCTTTTCCTGTTCAAGGATCTTTATCATAAGATCGTACAGTATATCCACTCCTTCATCTCCTAATGCTTTCCATGCCTCCACCGGGATCATGTCTGGTCCGGTTGCCTTCCCATTCTTCATCTTCTTCAGTGCATTTAGTACCTCTTGCCTAGAAAACCTCATTACCATGCCAATGTTCACTGTTGCCCATCCTCTCTTATTAGTCTATTATTTTCTTCATTTAACAACTGTTCGAAATATTCTTTCCATCTCTTCACAATGTCTTCCTCCTTTCTAAGCACTACACCCTCTTGATTCTTTATTTGTTTGATGTGTGTTTTATATCTTTGGTGCTCTTATTTCTAGCCTTTGATAGCTTCATCATCTTCTTTAATCCTTCCTTTGTCCCCAGCTCATTACACATCATCATACGACTTTGCATATGACAGTAATTAAGTACTACAGTTTTTTTTTCATATTATCAAAAATAAACTTATATATTGATATTCTTGATAAATTAACGATTTTAAAATATAAATAACGTTTACATAAGCAACAGCAACGGATAATTTTGAAAATGACATGCTTCATACAGTGCAGTCATGAATATCTGCTTCTTAAACAATATACAGCGCATTTCATTAAACAAGTCTAATTATCAACAGAAAATACAATATATGTTGCTAGAGCAACTGCAGCTAAAAATGAAATCGATTAGGAAAACAAACTGAAGAGAAAACAGCTGAATTTAGTAGCAGTTTCTCTGTCTGTCTGTCTGTCTGTCTGTCTGTCTTGTACATGTTAATGTACAAGCGTTGGCCCAGATATCATTCTAGTATTTCAGTATCGCATGAAATTACTATGATATCAAATAAAACTCTGTCATGTAGATATGCATAACTACACCAAAATATAAACACAGTTCTGACACTATCCTCTCTCTCTCCTCTCTCTCTCTCTCTCCTCTCTCTCTCTCTCTCTCTCTCTCTCTCTCTATATATATATATTATATATATATATATATATATATATATATATATATATATATATATATATATATATATATATATATATATATATATATATATAATAATATATATATGTATATATTAGTACAAATAGGAAGACGAAAGGGAAGGGAGATGCATCTTTCGACTTTATTTTTCAGCCAAACGCAACGTTCGTTTATGTACTTATTTATTGACAAAACGCGAGCCAGAAAGTCACAGGAAGCGCGTGTTTTTTATTACAATATAAAAACCACGGTCTTCCTATAGGTGTTCCACCGAGGTCGTTCAATAATAAGAGTCTCCTTATCTGTTGACTTACTTCAGTTTTCTCGGAGGTGACTCACTGATCGTGGATACTCTCTCTTTCGACCTTGACCTATTGTAATTCCTTTAAGATGGAACGGGTTTTGTTTTTTATCCCTCTTACTGGATAGTTTTATGCCTCGGACCTTTAATGACTCAAGGCCCTGTGGGATCATCTTAGCATAAAAGTGAAAATTGAAGAAATGCTTACCAGAAGATTAGCGTCCAAATGGGAACGGATTCTTTAACAAATGACCGCAAATTGCGCCGCACCTGGGCACAGGGATCTCTACAGTCTAGATATACCCATAGGCTGTGGGAATCTCTACTGGGGGGAACGGGGCTTGGTACGGTGTAGGAATCTCTAGTGGGGGAGGGGGCCTATGATAGCTTAACCCCTTGTACAGAAAATGTCTACTTTCGGCGTCGCCTTCCTTATAAACCTTGACCTGGATCCTGTTTCAAACGAACTATAAATGATTAGACTAACACAACAACGAGAGTACAGGGTTCTTTATACAGCCTGATTTGATTGATAACTTATACTGAAAGTATATATCGTGTTAGGGATGACAATAACTGTTCATACTGCATTGACATTAGACAGATACTTCAATCCTAATATTAGTAAAATAATAAACATAAGCCCATACTGTCATGGTAGTCTCCCCCGTAGTGCAACGACGCGACAAAATCCTGTCGAAAGTTCGGAAAATATGGCAAAGGAACGAGTAGTAACAACTCATGCCATAAGAAATGAGCAGGATGAAAGCGTATAAAGGATATATATATGTATATATATATATATATATATATATATATATATATATATATATATATATATATAATATATATATATATTGTATATATATATATATATTGTATATATATATATATATATACTTAATATGATAATAATAAATATTATCTTCGGAAAAACATATAAATTACGTAGTGTAAATTATTGAACAATATTTTCTCTCTATTCATTTACAACAAGGGCCAAAAATTGCTAATACAATTTTGAGAACTATATTATTTGCCATTTTGATATGCAAACTTTTGCAACTTGAAGGAGATGGAAACAAAAATGAATGCCTCTAAATTAATGCTATAAAATTTATTAGTTCTTTACCTTGATGGTACCTTTTATAAAGCATAAAAAACTCGCAAAGAAAAAAAGGTAGAAGTACAATTTCTTTTTTTTTGCTTTCAAACCTTCCACTTTGTGACGCTATTAAAACTAAAAAATATATAAAGACTAGAAATTATTCTTACAAAGCTTCAATTAAAAATTAACAGGTAATAAAAATTTTAATAACTTTTTTTTTTTTTGAAAATTAAGAAATATAATTGAAAACCAGAAAAAAAAAAAGGAAACCCACTATGACAAATAAAGAGAGCTGTTAAAACTTTAGAGTGTAAAAAATTTAAGAAAAATATTCTGCTCCTCACTAAATTTTCAAACACACACACACGCACGCACGCACGCACGCACGCACGCACGCACACAAAAACACACACACACACACACACACACACACACACACACACACACACACACACAATACATTAAAATGTAATCATCCGTATATTGAACCAACATATTTGATATTTAACTCTTAAGTAAACGTTTTTCATATTTAATCAGTTTTGCAGTATTTTGTTAAATATTTTATCTATATTTCATTTCCACGATATTTGTTCTTAAAAAATTATTGCAGATGATTTTATTGATTCCATGTACTTGCAAAATAAAATATTCTTTTATATATCTATCCTTTCTTTATTCTTGCCTTTTGTTGCGTTTAAAAATTGTAATGATTTGATTTTTAAGGTGAAATAAAGCACTTATTTAATTACCTTCAAACGTTACCTGATTAAACGGCGTAGTATTCTTCATTGATTGCAAAAACATGCATAGTCTAGTTGTTAGTAGATAGGATTATTCCAAAAATCTCTGATAGGAAAACCGAAACCCTTTCAAATTTTTCAAAATAATCGAAACCTTTTTCGTATCTTTAGTTTTATCCGTTACTCGTTTCACTTCAGACGAAAGAAGCTTCCCCTTTTGTACTTCTAAGGAAGAGTCTTTTGATCCGAACTTTTGCAGCGTTTGTCATAGTTCAATTTATTCCTTTTTTATTGACACTGGAAACAGCTTTCATAATTGTTTCCGTTTAACTTGTGTAACATAGGAAGTAAAGTACTCGGTTGCAACTGAGTATGTGGAAAGTTTCAAAATGTCAATTATTATTATTATTATTATTATTATTATTATTATTATTATTATTATTATTATTATTATTATTATTATTATTATTATTATTATTATTATTATTATTATTATTTTGACCGGTTATTCCGATGAAATTTCATACGACAAGCATCATATATTTACACCAATATAATGCTCTCAACAAAAACCAAGGAAACAGTTTAAATAAACTTGTTCATCCAAATAGGCAGTTTACAAAGTGTTTTAATGGTCTAATGGTGGTAAACAATATAAAGAGAAGCTAAGGAAACTAGGCATCACCCTGTTACGTTTCCACTAAGTGCAATGCTATTTCAAGAACAACTATATAGCCAGTAGGTTACCATTAAAATCTGGTTCAATTACTCTATTTCAAAGAGAGCTGTCATGAGAATGTCCAGTTTGTCTATTGTTTCATACGGGATTTTGAAGTGTTTGAATCTAAGGTGTTGTCTGTGTGAGAGATCCCTAATTAATAAGTGATCTGATTCTACTTCCATAGCGTTCAGAATTGTGTACTGCAACTACCAATAAACCTGATATATATTACAACGAGATCAAATGAACTGGTACAAAAGAAGATAAGCCTGCAGGCAGGGATTCATTCTTGCTTAGGTAAGGGTCAGTTGATATTTTTTCAGTAATGACAAAACTGAACATTTCGTAACATCTGATTTTTTTTTAAGCAATGATTTCCTATGTATGAGTGTTCCATTTATCAAGTGTCGTTTAGCACACGGAAAATAGAGATTTGTGCGGTGACTTTTTATATCGAAATATGATCTAAAAACTTTTAAACAATGTGTTTGAAAATGAACTAGAACAAAACTAGTTTCGTAAATACTGGATCTCTTTATGAAATTCAATGAAGTTTGATCTTTATGCTATTGATTTTGTACAAAAAAAAAAAAAAGGTGACACTTAAAAAACAAAACCTTGCAGTCCATTATGTAGGGATTTTCTGTGACCTCAAGTAGAAGACTTGTTATTATCTCTGACACTGGTGGTGTCAAGGTACGAGTATTAGAACGTGTAATTATTTTCAGTTCCACGTGCGAATTTAATAATTGTATGTTGGGTATTTAAATATTTAATGAATTTGTGGATGTGTTCGACTCCTTTGAAGATTGAAAACACGTTGTTTGGAAAACTTAGAATATACGTTTGAATTATGCAGGGAAGTGGAATATACTCTTGTTTTTTCCCATCTGTTCAACCGCCTGTGGTGTTTTCGTATGGTAGCACTGCGTCCAGAGCTTAAAATAGTTACGCTATGTGTAAGTTTTAGGTAAATAAAAGGATATCTGGGTGTACATTTGCAACTGAAAAGTGTTTTAATAATTTACTGTATGCGAATAAAACCGTTAATATTCGAAATAAGATATCATTTAAAGCCCGGGACGCAGAGTTACCATGGGCAAACTCCACAATCGGATGGACAGATGGAAAAAAACAGAGTATAGTCATATAGCCTGCCAGTGGCATAAACTGATTTTAGCAATGTAGCATAACTTCTCCATCAATATGAGACTAGAATTAGTTTGTAAGTGTGAACAGAGAATTCGTAATTGGTGCATTAAGCAGGGTCTCAAAATGCTTTTGCTTTTTTTTTTTTTTTTTTTTTCAATAAGAGGCGCATTAGTTCACAAATAAACCTCAAGTGTCCAGCAAATATCATCCAACCCACTTGGTATTCAGGACATTTTCATTTTACCCAGAATGTTTCTACTACTTTTCCTGGTTATCCTCCTAATTACACATCCTTCAGTTCATGAACACACCCTTACTTCAAATTCAATTTTACACCGAACCTGTTATTTTCCATTTTGTAATATTCTACAATATGCGTTTTTGTCTTCATAGGAACTTTAACCCCTAAACAAATTTCGTTTTATACCGAACATCCTTGTTACAGTCTCCGTCAATTCTCGCCAGACGCTTTATCTAATACTGCTCGTTCCTTAGCAGACCTTCTTGTATCTAATTTCATCATAGAAAAACTTTGCAATTCGTCTTTTGATGGTAATTAAGTAACCTTTTGTTTCTCAATTTCTTAAAAGGATTTCATTTGCGCAAAACATGAGTTCATGCTTCCTTCGTAATTAACATCTTTTACGATGTTGTCAGCTGTTTCAAGAGCTACCAAATATCCAATTCAACAATTTATTCTATTATGAAAATTGATATTAGTTAACCAATATCTCGTCAACACTTAATTTATGGATTCTAAGATGTTTTCTCAGGATTATGGTACACAACATTTAGATAATTTGAATGAGAAGTTTTGTAATCCCATAGAAAAAAAAAAACATAAAAGGAAAGACAGTCAACAATGGAAAGAAAGGAAACATCTAATAGTGTAAAGGACAATGGAAGAATGTTGCCTGAACGTTTGAACTAGCGCTCTTCTCACTTCTTAGAATCAATATTCATTATTGAGATAGAACTAATTTTTCGGAAGTGCGTTCAATCACAAATTAGTCTAAACCAAACATATGGCATTATTTTACCAATGTAGATTAGGTTAGTTCCAATGGCTGAGTGCTGTCATCATACGTGCACTACTGACTTTCATTGATAGTATAGTATTTTATTGAACTAGTAATCTTCAGATTTAACCTTTATATAATGGTGCAAGGCTTTTAGTAAGCTGATTTGATATTCGTGAGCCTGTGAAGTCGGTGACGTAATGTAGATATAGGCTTAGAATTGCAACAATTAAAAAGTTATTCATTGATACATTATATTATACAATGTTTTTTTTTTTCTGAAACTTACTCAAAATGTACTTTCATTAATATTGTACTCTAAACCATAAACTATAAAACTAGTGCTGAAAATTTCTTTCGTAGATTTATGATGATAATTTCTCTTTGGATTTAACGTGTAAAACCTTCTGGTAAGATTTAGTTACATAGCCTACTCCATAAAGGAAGATGGCTGCTTGAAGGTAAAAAAGTAACAGTAGGTTAAAGGAATTACACATATAGACCATGAGACGGACACATCGATTCTTTCATACTCTTCAATATATTATCAAACTTATTAAAGAGTCAGTGAATTTAAACGGGCTTATATAGTCAGTAAGACTAATACACAAATATAAAAAATATAAAAATTTTCATACAATATATGTAAAATTACACATAGAAATACTATAAACAGACTTTCTGACATGGGTTAGACGTCTAACCATAAATGAAAGTCTACCTAAGTGTGTGCAAAGACTTACAGGAAAAATATATACATACATACAGGTGTAAATTACAGTATTACAATATACAGTATGTAACAGGAATCAGGTGATTTCATTGGGCAAAAGTATACCTTATATTACATGTCACAAAACTGCTCAAGTCGAGGATACAAGATGTCCTTGTAAGATATACCATGACTAATAATACACGCTGCAGCCAGGCACTGCAAGGAGGTGTGACGAACAACATTTACTAGCTGAGAAACTGGCTGCCCTTGGTCAGCTGTAAAATGCGAGCGTTTGGCCTTGACCATTCCTAGCATCTAAGTGAGCCCCTCTTAACAAGAGGGAATCTGAGGGTATAGGATCAGAGCCCCTCACTAGCAGAAGTTCAGACTTCCATTCTGGGGTGGCAGACATACGTAGATCCGGGTCAACAATTTCCTTCAATTCTTGGGAGGAAGCGACTTACAAAGAAGACTAACCTCGGGAAACACTGAAACCATTTTCAATAAGGGAAGACACTGCATTTTTCACTGTGTGCCGCTGGCAGTCAGAGAAGTCACGCTGTAATCTCGCAAACAACTCCAAAAAATGCGAAATTATCATGCTAAACTGGTAGAGGTGAGAATCGTTTTTCCTCCTTACATAATCGTCAGCATCATTTAATGTGGAGATAATCAGCTCCATTTTCTTCGATTCCCTTTAAAGGACATTTATAAATTCCGTGGCATATTCCTTGGAATTATCATTCCAGTTGTGTGCATTCGCAGTGTTTGTTAGGAATCCAAATAGTTTGGCTAATGATCTGAGGTGAAACAGCCTACTCTGGTGCAGTGGATTCAACTGATTTCGTTGCGTATCGATGGCGTGAACCCATAAGTTGATGCATCGTTTAATAGCATAGTTGTCTACATAAGCATTCCCCGTTTTATTAATATTGTGCATTGTTTGCAAGTGACCAGGGCCTAAAATCCTTTCCATCACGAGAAGTGCCTGCAATTGAACTTCTTGAGGGTCTGATTCTATACTTTCTAATCCTCCAGGTGTTGACTTCACTGAACTCCCATCTGAAGGACAAGACGAATTATCCTGGGTTTTTGGATGAATGAGTTCGCCATTGACGTACCTGGAAATATATTGAAAAAAAAATATTGTAGTTAGCCAATAACACCAAAGTATAATAGATCAGTGCATTCACAGTTTCATACTGAAAAAGCTAGTATAATTAAGCAGCAAGTGTTGGAAAACTTACCTCTGATTGATTGCTGATTCCAGTAATTACTGTAGCGTCTATATCTTGTGTGCTGTTGAAAAGGGAGCTCCAAGTAGCTCCAATGCATCGGCTTTCTCTTTTCCATATACCAGACCTAGTCTGCGTACCAGATATTCTACATGTCCCGATGTCCAAGAGAGCTGGCCACAATCAAAGGCGTTAATCCTATCAAAGGGAAGACAAAGAATAAATAATCCTGAAAATCTTTTGCTGTGTTCAGTTTAATTTAATGTTCACCTGATTTCGTTCAAAATGGAGATATTTATTGAACTTGGACTAATTCAAATCTTACAAAAAAACCTAAAGGTATACATTCCTGTATCGAGACCCTTCAAGCAAGACTCACCAGAATAGTCGGGACCCGTCCGAGCGTTGTGTTCCAGCAACAGTTTCATTACTTCCAGATGTCCTGCCTTTGCGCAGGCGTGGAGTGCACTTTCGCCTTCTATGTTCTTGCCATTGACATCAGCGCCCACTTCCAAAAGAAACTTCACGATTTCCAAATGGCCGCCTGAGGAAGCAAGCATCAGACAAGTGACAGCGCGGTTATCAGCAGCCTCGATGTCTGCGGGAAATAGACCGATCAATGTATTACAAGAAACTTCACGACCTAAAGAAAGATTTGTCAACTTTGTACTAAAAAAAAACACTGTATAGCTTTTTACAACAAAACATAACGCTTGATATTATAGCAAGCTGAAGTATAAGCCAATTCAATAGAATTAGTGACAGCAAGTAGTGCTTATAAAAAAACATTGAAACTAAAATGCAGTGAAAACTCACAGGCCCCGTGCTCCTCAAGAAGTCTGACAATTTCGAAGTACCCAAGTGCACACGCTGCTTGCAGTGGAGTGCCGTTGAAACTGGTTTCGCCATTTGGATTGGCGCCTTTAGAAAGGAGATAGTCAACAACCCAGTAATGGCCATTGGAAGCAGCGCACCATAAAGGACTAACTCCAGACATGAGAGGTCCTTCAGCTGAAACTGCAAATAACAACAATCTAATGGTATTTCTGATGCTGCAAATGAACTTCTCTTTTTATCAATGTCAAAGAGCTCTTAAATGGAAAATTATTCAAGTTTTCAGTCATCATCCAAATACAGAGTAAGTCAGGGAGACGTGTCATTTGATATTTCAAGTGACTTACCTGAGCCCAGTTCTTCGACGTCTGCTTCTCTGTATTCAACGAGGATCCTGACACAGTTCGTGTGTCCAAGAAGAGCTGCCGTGCACAGTATCGAATCCCGTCCCTCCTCGGCCCTCTCAACGCAGTACGTAACGCCCGATGGAAAAGTCTGAAAATGCACAATACAAGAATGAGATAACCAACAACATTAGCAACAACACAGGAGAGCCTTTGGATATGCAGCTCCTAGATTATATAAAAAGTTCCCTCTTTAGCTGAGGCAGATTGAGGATTTGAAGTCTTTCTAACAGAAACTTGAAGCATTTTTGTTTAATCGATGCTATGATATGGAATATCAAACAGTGAATATGGAATATACCACCACCAAATAATAATAATAATAATAATAATTATAATAATAATAATAATCAGGATGGAGTTTGGAATAGAAAAATGCGCCTTAGTCAACATACAAAAAGGCAAGTAACGAGAAACTGAAGGATAAAGCTACCAGATGGAGCAACATCAAACACATATATGAGACAGGATACAAATACCTGGGAATAATGGAAGGAGGGGATATAAAACACCAAGAGATGAAGGACACGATCAGGAAAGAATATATGCAGAGACTCAAGGCGATACTCAAGTCAACACTAAACGCCGAAAATATGATAAGAGCCATAAACACATGGGCAGTGCCAGTAATCGGATACAGCGCAGGAATAGTGGAATGGACGAAGGCAGAACTCCGCAGCATAGATCAGAAAACCAGGAAACATATGACAATACACAAAGCACTACACCCAAGAGCAAATACGGACAGACTATACATAACACGAAAGGAAGGAGGGAGAGGACTACTAAGTATAGAGGACTGCGTCAACATCGAAAATAGAGCACTGGGGCAATATCTGAAAACCAGTGAAGACGAATGGCTAAAGAGTGCATGGGAAGAAGGACTAATAAAAGTAGACGAAGACCCAGAAATATACAGAGACAGGAGAATGGCAGACAGAACAGAGGACTGGCACAACAAACCAATGCACGGACAATACATGAGACAGACTAAAGAACTAGCCAGCGATGACACATGGCAATGGCTACAGAGGGGAGAGCTCAAGAAGGAAACTGAAGGAATGATAACAGCGGCGCAAGATCAGGCCCTAAGAACCAGATATATCCAAAGAACGATAGACGGAAATAACATCTCTCCCATATGTAGTAAGTGCAATACGAAAAATGAAACCATAAACCACATAGCAAGCGAATGCCCAGCACTTGCACAGAACCAGTACAAAAAGAGGCATGATTCAGTAGCAAAAGCCCTCCACTGGAGCCTGTGCAAGAAACATCAGCTACCTTGCAGTAATAAGTGTACGACACCAACCGGAGGGAGGGGTGATAGAAAACGATCAGGCAAGACCCTCTGGACTATGGTATCAGAACGGATAGGGTGATACGCGCAAATAGACCAGACGTGACGTTGATTGACAAAGTCAAGAAGAAAGTATCACTCATTGATGTCGCAATACCATGGGACACCAAAGTTGAAGAGAAAGAAAGGGAAAAAATGGATAAGTATCAATATCTGAAAATAGAAATAAGAAGAATATGGGATATGCCAGTGGAAATCGTACCCATAATCATAGGAGCGCTAGGCACAATCCCAAGATCCCTGAAAAGGAATCTAGAAAAACTAGAGGTGGAAGTAGCTCCAGGACTCATGCAGAAGAGTGTGATCCTAGAAACGGCGCAAATAGTAAGAAAAGTGATGGACTCCTAAGGAGGCAGGATGCAACCCGGAACCCCACACTATAAATACCACCCAGTCGAATTAGAGGACTGTGATAGAGCAGAAAAAAAAATAATAATAATAATAGGCATAGAGGACTATGCTTATTAAATAAAAATAATAATAATAATAAGCATAGAGGACTGCGTCAACATCGAAAACAGAGCACTGGGGCAATATATGAAAACCAGTGAAGACGAGTGGCTCAAGAGTGCATTGGAAGAAGGACTAATAAAAGTAGACCAAGACCGGAAATATACAGAGAAAGGAGAATGACAAGCAGAACAGAGGAATGGCACAACAAACCAATGCACGGACAATACATGAGACAGACTAAAGAACTAGCCAGCGATGACACGTGGCAATGGCTACAGAGGGGAGAGCTCAAGAAGGAAACTGAAGGAATTATTACAGAGTCACAAGATCAGGCCCTAAGAACCAGATATCTTCAAAGAACGATAGACGGAAATAACATCTCTCCCATATGTAGTAAGCGCAATACGAAAAATGAATCCATAACCACATAGCAAGCGAATGTCCGGCACTTGCACAGAACCAGTACAAAAAGAGGCATGATTCAGTAGCAAAAGCCTTCCACTGGAGCCTGTGTAAGATGCACCAGCTACCTTGCAGTAATAAGTGGTACGAGCACCAACCTGAAGGAGTGACATAAAACGATCAGGCAAAGATACTCTGGGACTGTTGTATCAGAACATATAGGGTGATACGTGCAAATAAACCAAACGTGACGTTGATTGACAAAATCAAGAAAAATGTATCACTCATTGATGTCACAATACCATGGGACACCAAAGTTGAAGAGAAAGAAAGGGAAAAAAAATGGATAAGTATTAAGATCTGAATATAGAAATAAGAAGAATATAGGATATGGCAGTGGAAATTGTAACCCATAATACTAGGAACACTAGGCACGATCCCAAGACCCCTGAAAAGGAATCTAGAAAAACTAGAGGCTGAAGTAGCTCCAGGACTCATGCAGAAGAGTGTGATCCTAGAAACGGCGCATATAGTCATAAAAGTGATGGACTCCTAAGCAGGCAGAATGGAACCCGGAACCCCACACTATAAATACCACCCAGACGAATTGAAGGACTGTGATAGACAACCCCCCCCCCCAAAAAAAAAAAAAAAAAAAAAAAAAAAAACTAATAATAATAATAATAGTAATTCGTCACAAGAGGGCTGAGATCCTCTTTTAAGATATTCTCTCATTGGTAGTGAATATATACATCGCTACACGGAAATTATATACACAAGACTATTCTCGTGAAGCTGTATGTTCATAACCAAGATTTTTTCCAGTTATAATTAACCGAGTGATTTCCTTAGACCCATAATTATGAAGATATGCACACTTATTTAAACTATTTCAATGCGTGCACCAGCTGCCAAGTACATATACATTTTGTGATCATTCCAAACAATACCTATAAAAGAAAGTGAAGGTAAAATGGATGAATAGCTGGTGGACATGGGAGCAATATTTAAAACTACTTCTGTCAAACACTGATTAAACATTCATTGCACTGACTTTTCCTTCCTCATAGAACACTTATAACTCTTTTTATGGAATATCCCTCCTTTTTTAAAAACTGTAGTTTCAACTGAATCTTATGTGATTGCTCCAATCCTTGATTCAGTAAATAGACATCCGTCTCACCTTTGATTATTTTCATGAAACATGTCAACTTAATCCAGGGAACATGAGCTTTGTTTAAAATACTTATTCAATATCGCTTCAGTAGGATGCACTATTATTAAAATGTCAAGGGAAAACTAATGTTAATCGTGTTAGACATCATTACCGTCTCATCACAAGTGAATCTTCTTCATTACATCAAACAGACGAATGAGTGTCAGGTCATACCGTGAATGGGCAAAGAAATTTCCATATATGATTAGAAATTAAGCGAATAACAGAAGTGAAATAAATTCTAATTAAAATAAAGCTGTTATAAATTTGTCAAAATCGGAGATAGAAACTGCGCAGAATGTGTGAGGTGTTTGACCAATTGCTGATAGGTTAGAAAATAATTTATATAAGATAAAAAGATACTGAACGTATGTAGTGTTTGACCAATTGCTGTTAGGTTAGAAAAATTTTATTTAAGATAAGAAAAACTTATAGACATTTTTTAAACATAACAGATACAGAAAGTGGGTTGTATGTTGCAACCGGCTTTAGTCTGATGTGGTTGTGTCTCTAAAGTGGTGATGTTCGAATTCAAAACGAGGAAAAGTTCAATAAGATTGAGATGAATAAAAAAACCGAAGCTTTGAACAAACAATATAGCAAATTAAAGGAAACATTCTACGCGGGCAAGTTAGCATTAAAAAGACGATAAATGAAATCTTATTTTTAAATCAGCTACAACAAAGACTGCTAAACTAAGAACTAATTATTTTATCGATTCTGAGGAGTCAGAAAAAAAAGATGAGAAGCTGCTGAAAAGTAAGATCATGAATAAAAAGCCAAATAAGTAATCACATCGGATAGTTAAAAGAAGGAAAACGATTATCAGACCGTGATAGTAAATTATACCAGGCGATGAGGAAGAGAGTGTTATTGACTTACATTTAAAAAGGGAATTCACGACCAAGAAACTAATAAAATATGAATAGGAATAAAACCAAGCAAATGAAACATTAAATTTAAATTTTCAACAAGAAAAAGAAATGGAGAAACTTATTGTGAACAGTGACTTACTGTCTATGACAAACCAGATAATTTCAATACAAATTTCTCAAATTTCTAGAGATAAAAGACCAATCCAGGAAAATATGTGCAAACAAATGAACTCTCTTAGCTAAAGTGTTGAAAACAAACTCAGGATTGTATGACCATCAATCAAAACAGACAAATCTGATATTTTGTCAAGTTAAAGACAAAGCTGCAGGAATAAACATATTCTCCCACATTAGAGAATGCTCGTCAAGCAGAACGTCTCATGAACTAACAGTTAAATAGAAAAACAGACTTTGAAGTACGAGAAAATCTGACAAATACCATACCCACATCTTAATGCAATACCAGACTTGCTTAATCAGTGAATGAAAACTATGATTTAATAAACTTGCTGTCGAGGTAGAGTTTGGGGTTAGGTATGTAAACAATTAAAATAGGATGAAAAGTCAAGGAAATTAGAATAACAGTGCTATTATTTTAATTCATTCAAAGATGAAATGACACAAAAGCAAGCTCATACAAAGACGTTGAATGTAAAATTTCGTGAACAGACCAACGCTGAGACCTGGTCATAACTGGAATAAGTCATAAGTGAAAGTAAAAGGGTTCCAGAAAAAAAACAGATATTAAGTGATTGTGACCCATTAAAATATACATGAGAGGAAATGGTGAATTTATTTGGAAAAAAGGAAATGCTCAACGAAACAACACGGAAATTGATGGAGAAATCTGAGTTTCAATAATTAATCAAAATCAGCCAGATGTTATGAAACAACTAAATAACAAAATTAAAGTGTTGACTTATGATAAGTCGCCTCCAATGATATTAACGAATAAAAAGTGACTGAAGTGAAAGACTGAAAAAAAATAAAAAAAGTCGATAGCATATCAACAAGGATAAAAAAAAAAAAAAAAAAATTATATTGACGGTCAAAACTACAAACACCAAATGTGTAAAGAGTGATAGACGCAAGAACTTGCTTGGAGGTTGGCTGATTTTGATCAAGACTGTTTATCACGTAGAAAATAAAACATATACATTAACAGAGCCACGGTTCAGAAAAGTCTTAGGAGAAAGAACCTCTTAATACAATTTACCAGACTCTTCAATTCGCCCCAAGAATTAGAATTACAAAGAGACGTAAAGAAAGGTAGAAATTGAAAACCTGTATCTTCGAAGCTATTACAAAAGATATGATCTGTCCCCTGATAAAGAAATAGCTGGAAAAAGGATGTTGGCTTCCTTGAATCAGCAATTTTTATTGATTGTTAATAATAAGGATGATTCTTTATATTTATTCCTAAACGTTGTCAATTTATCTCGGCTAAAAATTTACTCATAGAAAATAAAATTAAACACCGTCACATAACACAAACAAACCAGTTTAAAGCGTGGAAATACGAAGCATTTCATGGAATTTATTCATCACCAGACCTACATGAAACGCAAACCTCGATAATTAAGATATAATAATGAACAACAACAATTAGATTGACCATACAAAGTATATATTCCCTTGGAATGATGTTTTGTTACAGCTGAACTGAAAATTACTGAACCCAAATCAGTAAGCCTAATCTCATCCATTATTGAAATGGAGATGTGAATACATGTGAAAACTTCACTGTTGTAAGTTGAAGCTGAAACTCTTGTTTATTACCAACAACAACAACAACAATAATAATAATAGAGTGTTTCCTACTACGGGACGACTTAGAAATTGAACTCAGATCCATGATTAGAATTCACTACCTTATAGTCATGATAATCTAGATTTTGTAGACAATTCTTTACAGCATATTTATCACCACAAAAGCTTATAGATAATTTTTAAACGTAACAGATACAGAAAGTGGGTTGTATGTTACAACCGGCTTTAGTCTGATGTGTTGTGTCTCGAAAGTGGTGATGTTCGAATTCAAAAAACGAGGAAAAAAAAAAAAACAAAAGTTCAATAAGATTAAGATGAATAAAAAAACCGAAGCTTTGAACAAACAATATAGAAAATTAGAGGAAACATTCTACGCCGACAAGTTAGCATTAAAAAGACGATAAATGAAATCTTATTTTTAAATCAGCTACAACAAAGACTGCTAAACTAAGAACTAATTATTTCCTCGATTCTGAGGAGTCAGAAAAAAAAAAAGATGAGAAGCTGCTAAAATGTAAGATCATGAATAAAAATCCAAATAAGTAATCACAATGGATAGTTAAAAGAAGGAAAGCGATTATCAGACCATGATAGTAAATGAGGCGTCCAGCGCTAAATCCACACTCACCACATTTAAAAAAAAATAGAGAAAAAACGCCATTAAATTTGTAAATTTAAAAAGGCCATAACACTTTTATTTTCCAAGATATTTTCTTCAGGTTTGAATTTTGAATGTTTGGGATTTGGAGACCCCGATGATGTTATTTATGAAAAAAAAATAGACTGTGCACAATTTGATTGACTGATTGTATGATTGATTGTAAAATTTATGAGCAAAATTAATGCTGAAGTTTACAAAAGTACAGATTATATAATGCAAAATTGAACCATAATCTCTTCATCAAAATATACACTCACTTACACAATTCGAAAGAGGAAACAAAGGGAATTCCAGATGTACGATAAAATGCATTTCTCAAATTTGTGGAGAGTGTTGGTTTTAGCACAGGACGCCTTAAATTATACCAGGAGATGAGGAAGAGAATGTTATTAACTTACATTTAAAAAAGGAATTCACGACCAAGAAACTAATAAAATATGAATAGGAATAAAACCAAGCGAATGAAACATTACATTTAAACTTCCAACAAGGAAAAGAAATGGAGAAACTTATTGTGAACAGTGACTTACTGTCTATGACAAACCAGATAATTTCAATAAAAATTTATCAAATTCTATAGATAAAGACCAAACCAGGAAATATGTGCAAATGAACTCTCTTAGCTAAAGTGTTGAAAACATCAGGGATTGTATGACCATCAATCAAAACAGACAAATCTGATATTTTGTCAAGTTAAAGACAAAGCTGCAGGAATAAACATATTCTCCCACATTTGAGAACGCTCGTCAAGCAGAACGTCTCATGAACTAACAGTTAAATGGAAACAGACTTTGAAGTACGAGAAAATCTAACAAATACCATACCACATCTTAATGCAATACCAGACTTACTTAATCAGCGAAATGAACTATGATTTAATAAACTTGCTGCCGAGGTAGAGTTGGGGTTATGTATGAAACAATTAAAATAGGATGAAAAGTCAGGGAAATGAGAATAACAGTGCTATTATTTTAATTCATTCAATGATGAAAGGACACAAAGCAAGCTCATACAAAGACGTTGAATGTAAAATTTCGTGAACAGACCAACGCCGAGACCTGGTCATAACTGGAATAAGTCATAAGTGAAAGTAAAAGGGCTCCAGAAAAAAAACAGAAATTAAGTGATTGTGACCCATTCAAATATACATGAGAGGAAATGGTGAATTTATTTGGAAAAAAGGAAATGCTCAACGAAACACAACACGGAAATTAATGGAGAAATCGGAGTTTCAGTACTTAATCAAAATCAGCCAGATGTTATTAAACAACTACGTAAGTAACGAAACTAAAGTGTTGACTATGATAAGTCGCCTCCTGTAATATACGAATAAAAAGTGACCTAAGTGAGACTGAAAAAATAAAAAAGTCGATAGCATATCAACAGGGATGAAAAAAAAAAATTTATATTGATGACCAAAATTAACAACACCAAATGTGTAAAGAGTGATAGACGCAAGAACTTGCTTGGAGGTTGGCAGGTTTTGATCAAGACTGTTTATGAAATTAAAAACTGACTAATGAAATAAAATACTGAATGAAATGGGACCTTGACCTAAGAGATAAAAACCATTCAGCAAAAGATACGTGAAAATGAAAAATAGATTAAATGCTTGCTACAATAATAAAGAAATACTTAGACTAGTACAAGATTGTGTTGTGCACGGTCGAATTCTTTGCTGATGAAATTTTAGGTTTTTATTGATAAAGTGTCCAGACTAGAAACGAAACCTTCTCTCTACATAAGGTAACTCGTATTATCCAAGTAGGCAAGTAAGCTCAAATGGTAACCTCTTTAACGTGGAGTCGACTACGATATATGGGATTTGACTTAGATCGCGAAAATATCCTATCCAATGTTTACTATATTTACATAAAATCACTTAGGAAACAAAATATATACATTAACAGAGCCACGGTTCAGAAAAGTCTTAGGAGAAAGACACTTTCAATAAAATCTACCAGACTCTTCAACAATTCGCCCCAAGAATTATAGAGACGTAAAGAAAGCTAGAAATAGAAAACCTATATAAAATAGCTGAAAAAAATGTTGGCTTCCTTGAATCAACAATTTTATTGATTGAATAATAAAGGATGATTCTTTTACAATTATTCCTGAACGTTTTGAATTTATCTCGACTAAAAATTTACTCATAGAAAGTAAAATTGAACACAGTCAAAATAACATAAAAACCAACTTAAAGCGTAAAAATACTAAGCATTTTATGGAATTAATTCATCACCAGACCTACATGAAACGCAAACTTCGATAATTAAGTTAAAATAATGAACATCGATAATTAAATGGATTATACAAAGTATATATATCCTTGATATTATATATTGTTACTTCTTAATAGAAATGACTGAAAGCCAAAGTGTACTATATTTACATAAAATCACGTAGAAAATAAAACATACATTAACAGAGCCACGGTTCAGAAAAATCTTATAGAGAAAGAACCTCTTAATAAAATTTACCAGACTCTTCAACAATTCGCCCCAAGAGTTACAAAGAGACGTAAAGAAAGGTAGAAATTGAAAACCTGTATCTTCAAAGCTATTACAACAAATGTGATCTGTCACTGATAAAAAATAGCTCAAAAAAATGTTGGCTTCCTTGAATCAGCAATTTTATTAATTGAATAATAAAGCATGATTCTTTTATTTTTATTCCTGAACGTTGTCAATTTACCTCGGCTAAAAATTTACTCATAGAAAATAAAATGAAACACCGTCAAATAACATATAAACCAGTTAAAAGTGTGAAAATACGAAGCATTTTATGGAATTAAATCATCACCAGACTTACATGAAACGCAAATCTCGATAATTAAGATATAATAATAAACATCAACAATTAAATGGACCATAGAAAGTATATATTTCCTTGGAATTATGTGTTGTTACCTCTGAATGGAAATGAATGAAAACCCATATCAGCATGCCTAATATTATCCACTATTGAAATGGACATGATAATACTTGTGAAAACATCACTGCTGTAAGATAAAGCTAAAACTCTTGTTCATATCAACAACAACAATAATAATAATAACACAGATCCATGACTAGAATTCACTACCTCTTACCCATGATAATCTAGCTTTTGTAGATAATTCTTTACAGCATATTTTTCATCACAAACACGAGCATAAATACCAAAAAGTATGGTTTTGCTTACCCTTGTGACGCATACAAAAGAACCATCGATTTTGTCCATCTTGACGTATTTAACGGCAAATAAAATTTCAACTAAAGAAAGACGGAAGGAAAGTAAGGTCTCTGATATAAAAGGACTCCTGCACTAAGCAAGTCTTGTATCACTCCACTTCAAGGAAACTTGTAACTGATTATTTTTACCCAGATTGGGTCTATTTATACCAGCTGGGCATAGGGAGAGGCGGGGTCAACTTGAAATGTCCTTAATCCCCAGACCAATTGTGACTCGGGCAATACCAAATCTTATTTCACTCATCCTTACAATGCTCCTTCGGTATAGTAAATAGATTCCTTTATGGGAAAGTATCCTATTGCAGGATATTCAATGTATATTGAATGAGTTTTAAGCAATAATACTAATTAAATTTGTATGGTGAATATATATTTTGAGTGAAGGGTCCATGATTTGGCAAGCGCGTGGGAGAATCCCACAGAGTGCTCTGATTGGCTGAACGAGTCGTGACTCGGGAAGGTGTGACCAATGGCCGCGATGGCACAATGACAGGAAGCAAGCATCCTATCTCGACACACGCGGACAGGAACGCATAGTAAAAATGAAGAAATTAAACATATGTATAATTTCATTTATATCTATGTATAATGTGTATGTAGATACAATAACTTATTTTCAGCTTAAAATACCAAATTCTATTGTCAGAATGTAACCACAGCCTTCTGTAACACCGGCTTATGCCCGCCCCCTTGACTTTACAAGAAAAACCTTTGTGTAGTAATTATTCATTATTATGTTTTGATTGGATATACTTATATATATATATATATATATATATATATATATATATATATATATATATATATATATATATATATATATATATATTCATTATTGTTTTGAATGGAGATATACTTATATATATATATAATATATAATATATATACCATATATATATATATATATATATATATATATATATATATAAGTATATCCAATCAAAACATAATGATAATTACTACACAAAGGTTTTTCTTGTAAAGTCAAGGGGGCGGCCATAACCCTGGTGTTACAGAAGGCTGTGGTTACATTCTGACAATAGAATTTGGTATTTTAAGCTGAAAAATAAGTTATTGTATCTACATACACATTATACATAGATATAAATGAAATTCCACATATGTTTAATTTCTTCATTTATATATATTTATATATATATATATATATATATATATATATATATATATATATATATATATATATGTATATGTATATGTATATGTATATGTATATGTATATGTATATGTATATGTATATAATTCTAGGGCACATTTTTTCACCAATAAAACATTCATTGAATAGAATGCCTCTCACATTTTTAACCAGCTTTTTATTTATATTGCCTAATATTTTCTCATTATTTTCCTCCCTTCATTGTTTAGGTTACTGATAGACGCATTCAGGTAATGGGGTTCTTCCATTTACTTAAGAACACCTAAATCATACTCGAGGAATGCAACTACAACAATCCATTTATTGATAGCAGAAGCATTCAGCATCTCCATGCAACGCCCCAGCCTTAAGATCCGACGCGAGGCAGAAAGATCCCTAAGGTCTTCTTGCAGAAGACCTTGTTTGCTGTCTTAGATTAAGCTGGCCTTATGCCAGCACGGGCTCTTGCTCAGAGAGAAGCCCGTAGGAGACCCATTCAACCGTATGAAACAAAAACCGTATGAAAGAAAACCATGGGCACGCTGACAGGAACACATAATGTAAATGAAGAAATTAAACATATGTGTAATTGATATATATTTATGTAAAATGTATAAATCCACAGTAACTTATTTTCAGTTTGATACCTTATTCTACGTCACCATTTTAACACAGCCTTTTGAGAATATAGTCATTCCAAAATGAAAAGAGCTCTCTGGCAGGGTTGTTTGGGTCCGCTCCACGTATGTTTATTTCCGCATATCTGCCAAATCTATAACGACAACAGAGGTAAAATAATTTCTCCATTATAGATATCAAATATCATCTTTTTCGTTACGCAGAATTTTAAGTCAATTACATAGCTGCATGATTGATTGCTTTTTTATGCAATAACAAGAAACTGAATCAGATTTTCTATCAACGTGGCATCTTATTTTGGTGTTATTGCTGGCAATATTTCAAAAAGCTCCACGTCGGTTTAGTTCCACTGATGGGCATCTTTAAGTTTGTCTCCAGGGAAGCACTTTTGGTGGTCACGGTATTTGTATGTCTGGAAGAATTCCGCTGTCTACAAATATCTTGATTTCTTAAAGAATAAATTGGTAAATAAGGAAATATGAAATGAAAGCATAACATAAAGTAAGTGGACGAGTGAGAAAATAAACAATCTCTCTCTCTCTCTCTCTCTCTCTCTCTCTCTCTCTCTCTCTCTCTCTCTCTCTCTCTCTCTCTCTCTCTCTCTGACAAAATAATTGATTGGAAACAATGACAGAATATTGCTGCAACACGATATGGCAATGAAGCAAGAATTATCACCTATTTCTATAGCATTAATTGAATACTTTTTCTTTCAGGATGTGCTGACACGAGCCGTCCAGGAAAGGATTACAGATGACCCGCCCATCTGGTGTCGTTCGGCTTGCCCAGACTTGCTCAGACTAACAATCACAGGTAATAACGAACACTCTACTTGATTCTAGAATGTTCTGTATAAAATAAACAATACTAGTAAGACAAAATATTGCTAAAACATATAAACCAGTTTAATAAAAATTTGTGTCAGTGAGCACTGCAGTTACTTTCAAAATCTTATTCTGATGAAGTTAGGTCATTAGAAAATCAAAGCAGTAGATTTGAAATTTGAATAAAGTAACTCACAAATATCCTGTCTAAATTTCATCCTTTAAAGACCAGGAGTCAATAAATTTCAGAGAGGAGTCATAATTTCGTCTACGTTAGTTGCCTGATCTTTTTTGCCTTTCCTTCGAGACTTCTGATTTGTTAGGACAAATATCAAATGCAGACTGGTTAGAGCAATGCTTTCCAAAGGTCTTTTAGACCATCTTTTTGGTAGTGCTCGCTGACTGACTTGGCCTCTCTCTCTCTCTCTCTCTCTCTCTCTCTCTCTCTCTCTCTCTCTCTCTCTCTCTCTCTCTCTCTCCCCAAAACAATTTTAGAATGTTTAGAAAACTACAGACCATAGCAATGGTGTGGATCGGTGTCATATTTTGAACAACGATGATTTCACTTTCGTTTCGTTGCTAGACTTATTCATATTTCGATGCCTTATCACCAATATACCCTACGTACAATTTTATTACATTATGTATTTATTATCATTATTATACTTCTCCACTTGAATCCTGATTCATTACTTATCACGAGGCCTCGTGTAAGACAAAACGAATTTGATACCCGTCATGAGTTTACCAAAGGAGGGTGGCGCAGTGGTGCAGTCGGGATTAGAATGCCCGTAATCCCCTGACCAATGGGCACCTTCCCTTGAGCGAAGGCTCTGACGTCACAAGGGTTCCTTGACCCACGTGCTTGCCAGTCTTGACGACGCTTCTCAAGTCTAGAAAGTTCCTTCTTTGAGATACCGTAACTTTCGTCAAAGCATTACAATGCCAGCAAGGATTAAATTAAGAATTTATGATCAGAAATAAACCCTATTAAATTTTGGACGAATATTCTTTATTTTTTCCCCTTTAACGTACATAGGAGTATTGCTATTTGAATGTTTATGGACTGGTAGCTGGATGGGTGGATGAGGGAGAGCTCTGGATCCTGACCTAAACACCCGTTGAAGTCTCCACATACCTCAACCATTTCTCATGGGTCATACTATGTAGTATGCATAGTATGACAGTATATATACTCTGCCTTTCAAAATGAAATATCAGTCATATAGTTAAGAAAGCTGTAATAAGGATAAAGAAGTAGGCAATTTATTATTTGTTACAAATACAATCTTATCTAAATCAATATCAAATCAATTAGGAAACCAAGCTGGTGAACGAACAGTTACTTATTGTACAATCTCTCTCTCTCTCTCATCTCTCTCTCTCTCTCTCTCTGAAGGTACTCAATGTCCTTGTAAAACGTGTTATACCTAAAATGGAAAATATCGAAAAACGTTTAAACCAGTTCATTGTGGTTAGCATCATGTGGTCGAGCTGGGACGGAATAAACGATAAGATGTCATGACGTCAGTAGCACGAATCGGGCAGAGAAGGTTAACAGGTTATAACAGAAGACTCTGGGGAGAGACTGGTTTGTTGCGGTCAATGCCAAGGTTTTCACCTTAAAATTGGATTTCATTTACTCGCTAAAACAAGCAGGTCACCACCTGCTTTCCTCTTTTATTTCCACGGAGACATGCTTTTATCCTCATAATATAATTCTTAGTAACTTTCGTTTTAGGATCACATGTTGTTGATGTTTGTTTATAACAACTAATAAATTTGTTGCAGTTTCTCATTTTGTAAGAAATTATGCAGTAATAAAAATCAAGTCATTAAGTAGTTTAATGAAAGATTTTGCTGCATATTTTATAGACAGAATTCACTTAAAAAACTGGTACAGATAATTCCGTCCAGTATTTTACAGCGCACTAAGGAACGGTCTCTCTGCTTATGAAACGGCAGATAAAATAAAAATTATTGAGGAAACTAAGAGACGGCCAAAAAGCTGAGTGTAATAGCTGCACTCTCTCTCTCTCGCTCTCTCTCTCTCTCTCTCTCTCTCTCTCTCTCTCTCTCTCTAATGTTTGGGTTGGCTCCTAATATTTTTTTTAATTTCACTCCATCCCACTCGGAAATTTGCTTCAGAAATATTTTGCATGCTCGCGTTGCATATCAATATAAAAAATCATTGTGGTTTTAATAAACGCTTATCAAAGAAGAATGGATATATGATCCATTTTTTCAGATAATTAATATCATAACTGTAATTTCAACTAAACCCACAATGTGAAGATTTTTTTTCTTAATAATGAAAGTATGAGCCAAACATAAATGATAAACCCCCCCCCCCTCTCTCTCTCTCTCTCTCTCTCTCTCTCTCTCTCTCTCTCTCTCTCTCTCTTTTTCTCTCACTACGCTTCCTGTACTCTGCAAATATTTGGACAGGGAGTTTCGTTCAATCGAAAAGTTTTTATTTTATCAAAGTATTTGCTAATATTTTATATGTTCAGTCAACTTATTCCAAATGACAATCTTGTCTTTATATTAGCAAAACATAAAGGTCCAAATATCGTCTTGTTAAGAATATCGAATAGGTACTAATATATTTTGAAAGGAATTTCATATAAATCCACAGATCTCACGTTTAGCGGGGGTTGTATCTATATTTACCTAAAACTTGAGAAAAAACATTAGACTATAGCATCAATTGGGGCGATCACGTGGAACTTCCAGTTCTTTTTCCATAGAGGGAAGTTTGTGCATATTTTGCTGAAAATAGAGGAGCTGACTCTATTTATGTATTGGTCGACGGGATTTCAATACTTGGATGAGTATAGGTCTCAGATTTTTTATAATTCTATTTTTCGCTTAAACCAGATAATCAAATCAGCTGGAATATCAAGAGTATCATTTTATTAGAAAAGCATTCTCTCCCACGTAAATATTTTAATTTAATATAATGTCAATAAGAAGTTTATAGCCTGAAGTGAAGATCAGTTTCACCCACACTAAAAATTCCCACTTTCAACTTAGCCGCCAAAAAAAAAAAAAAAAATGTGAGCAGTCATGTGTAGTCACTGAGAAGTATAAAATGATTATGTTGGCACTTGAAAATATAAAAGAATACACCTTATTGGCTCCTACATGGCGATAGAGGCTTGACTACCACGGTGCCAAATGCACTTCTCTGGAGTTTTGAAGGCCTACCTACCATTCCCGTTTACCCCTTTTAATCCCTGCGTCTGTTAAAGTCTCCTGGAACAATATACTTCTGGTTGTTCTGTATTGCCTCGACTTTGCTTAGAAAAATCTTTCCATTCCTCCAGGTCTCTGTTTTTCAAATAGGCCTAATTAAGTTTCTTTTCTGGACCTTTCTTGAGTTTAGCTCTTGCTTCTGGACTTTTGCACTTTTAATATACCTGTTTTGTTTTTGTGTTAATTGACCTACATATATTTGTAAATTCCAAACTCGCAGAAGCACGCTCATTAGTAACACACACACACACTATATATATATATATATATATATATATATATATATATATATATATATATATATATATATATATATATATATATATATATATATATATATGAGAGAGAGAGAGAGAGAGAGAGAGAGAGAGAGAGAGAGAGAGAGATGAGGAGAGAGACGAGAGAGAGAGAGAGAGATGAGAGAGAGAGAGAGAATTATAAATAAGTTGCACGGCTGGAATTATCAGCAGACATTTACTTTATCATCTATACTGGTACATAATATAGTCCCTTTTTTTTTATTTCCATTAACAGTATTCATAAAATTTTTTTTTTATTTTTTCTTCTATCGTCTTTTCTATACAGACTTACTTCCAGCTTTGTCATTTACTCGTAAATATATAATTTTTTTTTTTCTTTTCCTTTTTTGCCTGGATGTCATACCTGATGAAAAAAAATATTGATTTATGTTTTATAGTCTTTATAAGGGTTTGTCAAAACAAATATATGATTACTTGCGTCATGAATTATATATTTTTTTATTAATAATAAAACACAAGAGTGCCACGGCTATATACGTATAGATTTATTACTGCATATGGCCACAAAACCTTAAAACAAATTCTTTATTTATATTCATAAATTAATTTAAGGAATTGAATGAATATTTACATTATAAGGATAGTGACAGTTATGAAGGACGATTAAGCGACTACCTTTCTTTGCTGTTCCACGTCCTTTATGCCCTGAGGTCAGCTTATTACCTGAGATGCGAACTGGCAGAGCTGGAAATTATTGTGTTACTTTTAATACGAAACATGTTACTTTATTGCCTGTTGAAAAGGTAAAAAAAATACGATGGGCTTTCAGCATCGGCCAGAAATTGATTAGAAACTAATTATATGTGCGTTGTATAAAGTTACGCTGCCTTCATATACCATACAACACGAGTTGAAAAAATTTGATGTGGCATCGCCGGTCACAGCCTATGGAGTGTGACTGATAGTTTTGAAAAAAAAAATACCCAGTCCTCGTATATTTTCGTTAAATGGCCTCCTGTTTTTCGACTAATTTCAATATAAGTTTGTAATTAAAACAAGTGAGTGTAGTTTTCTAAATTGTTATAATTTCCTTTTAATTACCAATGAAATTCTACATTATTCGAGGCGTTCTTACGTTAGCAATTATAAATGGTATAATTATATAAAGTTAAAACAATGGTATTGTGGTTATAGTGCTGGTGTCATGCGGTCGAACTTGGAAGGAAACACCGGATTAAGATGTCCAGTGACCTCTAGTAGCACAGTTCGGACAGGGAAGGATTAGCAGGGTCGATGTCAATCAAAGTTGTCATTCTACAAAAAAAAACTGGTTCCTTCTACTACTGAGCAACCTTCCTTTCCCCTCCCTTTTTCGGCCCCGCCTCACGTCTAACGACCGAATTTTTCAACTGTCACTCAAACTACCGCTTAAGCTGTTACTGACTTTTTTTTTTTTTTTTTTTTTTTTTTTTTTTTTTTTTTTTTGCTTTTTTTTTTTTTTTTTTTTTTTTTTTTTTTTTTTTTTTTTTTTTTTTTTTTTGCTTTTTTTCTAATGATAAATTTTCGTTTTTCTATCATCGATTTTCTACCACTAACGATCGGTGGTTGTTGTTCTATCTTAGAGTAATGAAAAATGGTACTGGAACTCTATAGTTATTCACTTTTGTTCCCGTTTTTTCTACGACGATAATTTTTCGATTTCCTGACTGGCTATCTCTGACCAACGCCATCTTGAATTCAAGATGGTGTTGCTCTGATTCGATAGGACTGCTACTACTGTAGATACTTAGGGTTTAAAGGGGGTCTGTAACCTTGCCTGTTCACCTTTCCTTTCAATTTTTCAATCATTACATTTTACTTGCATATTCCATTGAAATCATAATAAAGGCTCACCCCATATACTTAAAATCACCATTCCACCTGCAAAATATTCATATGACCTACGGCTACTCTATGAGCAAGAGTCCGTGCTGGCTTTAAGCCCAGCTTAATCTCAGACAAACAAAACAAAATGGGTTCTTTAACCCGCTTCAATTCTTAAAACAAAGTGGCCAAACTACTGTGATTCTTTCTACAATTTTCCTTGATTTCGTCTTCTATAATTTTAATTCCTCTGAAAAGAAATGTCTGTTATCTAGGGTTATACTTTTTAATAGGGGTGATTATATTAATTTTCGTTCTGGGTACACGATCTGTTGGTGTCTGCATATGCCAAGGATTAATTACTACATTTTTTTTTTTACATCATCAAATCAACTTATTAATTGATATTCTTGATAAGTAAACGATTTAAAGTATATATATATATATATATATAGATATATATATATATATATATATATATATATTATATATATATATATATATATATATATAACTATATATATATATATATATATAGATATATATATAAAATATATATATATATATATATATATATATATATGATATATATATATATGATATATATATATAGATATATATATATATATATATATATATATATATATATATATATACATACATATATATATATATATAGTATATATATATATATATATATATATATATATATATATATATATATATATATATATATATATATATATATATATATATATATATATATATATATATATATATATATATATATATATATACTATATATATATATATATATATATATATATATATATATATATATATATTATATATATATATATATATATATATATATATATATATATATATATGCAGATAGCGACAATGGGCCTTAAGGACACCCCTCCTTGTGAATCTTGGGAGTTTCCGTAAAATAACTAAAAATATCCC
Organism: Macrobrachium nipponense; assembly: GCF_015104395.2. Taxonomy (NCBI): domain Eukaryota; kingdom Metazoa; phylum Arthropoda; class Malacostraca; order Decapoda; family Palaemonidae; genus Macrobrachium; species Macrobrachium nipponense. The sequence continues at coordinate 105,680,588 of NC_061110.1, forward strand.
CATATATATACATATATATATATATATATATATATATATATATATATATATATATATATATATCTATATATATATTATATATATATATATACTGTATGTATATATATGGGGATATTTTTAGTTATTTTTACGGAACTCCCAAGATTCACAAGGAGTGGTGTCCTTTAAGCCCATTGTCGCTAGCTGCAACAATCCTCAGTCGGATCTGTCATCATGGTTAGCGGATGTTTTGGGGAAATTAATAGGGACAATTTCGAAATCGCACATTAAGCATAGTATGGATTTTATGGATCAAATTAAGGAAATGAATTACATAGGTACTATGTACAGTCTAGATATAGTTTCTTTATTCACGAATGTACCCACTGAGTTTCGTGCTCGACAACTTGAAGAAATTAGCCTCAGATAATATTTTCAAGCCCCACCTATGCACATAGATAAATTTTGTCATTTGATTGAACATTTGCGCTGAATCTACAATTTTTGAGTTTAATGGTTCGTTCTATCATCAAAAATCCGGGGTCTCGATGGGCTCACCTCTCTCCCTATATTGGCTAACTATGTATGGAATTTTTCGAAAAGGTTTACGTTAACACACTACCGGAAGACATCAAGCCTGAAATTTGGGTTAGGTATGTAGATGATGTTTTTTTACTGTTTATAGACACGGCGAGGAAGCCTTTCATAGGTTTTTTAGAGTTGCTTAATGGTTTTTTGCCCTCTATTAAATTTACAGTGGAAAAGGAAATGGAAAATAGGCTTCCCTTTCTAGATATGGTAGTTCATAGAGACACAGTGAGTAGTGACTTTAAATTCAGCGTGTATATGGAAGAACACCCACACAAACACCTATATTCATTACTTTTCATATCATGAACCTAAAGTTAAAGCACAACGTTTAAACCAATTTGTTTTTTCGAGCATACCGAATATGTGATCCCCAGTTCATTGACGCCGAAATAATTAAATTTCTTGGTAGATAGTTTTACTAAACTGTTACCCAAAGTTTTTTATACTACAGTCTCTATCTAAAGCTAGATCGATGTTTTACGCCCCTCATGATGTAACTGAAAAGGCAGATTTTAAGGCATCTCTTGCTCTTTCTCATAATAGAGAACTTAATAAAATTTCTAGGCTAGCTTAAAGGAAAAAAGAACGGCTTCAACGTAGTTTTTTCAGTACAAACAGTACAATCAAGAAGAAACTCAGTTAAATAACCCGGGTAATAGAGAGAATGTAGGAGTATAGTAATACCTTGTAGTGATTGCAATGAATGTTACGTGGGAGAAAGCGGACGTTCCATTGATAAGAGAAGGGAAGAACACGTTGCTGCTTGCAGAAGGGGAAGTTCATACAGTGCAATTGCGCAACATACATGGGAGAAAAACCACCC
>NC_061110.1:105684145-105694145 GCF_015104395.2 Macrobrachium nipponense
CTTTAGATAATAATCTTATTTTAAAAAAACAAAAAAAATAATTATATAAAGACTGTTTACATACATCTCTCTCTTTCTCTCTCTCTCTTGGTGGCATAGTGAATAGTTAATGGAAATGTTCAAATCCTGAATGACATTACAAGTATTATAATCACATTACGCTAAATACAAAAAAGACCAAAAACATTGGATTTAAACTAGAAACTGAATAACTACCTATTCAGGCTATAGTAAGTATGGCCACGGACTTTCTTTGACTGTATAAAGTTGCAAGTCGTAAAACAAATACAATTTTTGCAACCACGGGGACAATTCCAAATCCTGTTAGCCATTCTTGACTACTATGGGTTTCAGAGCCGATGGAATAAGGTGAATGGGTTTTCTGTCTGGTGGATGGCGGGGCGGACATTTTGTAAAACTATGTTTACTTTGCTTATGTAATGAATGTTTTTCGACTCTTGGCTCGCAATCATTGGCCATGGCGTCGGCTAGAACATTTTTTACTCGATAAAAATTAAAACAATCGGGTTTAGGTTATTGATAATGCTGAAAACAAAATTTGGTGTGTGGTTGTAAAATATACATATGTCAACTTTCAGCTACAATCCGATGCTTCGATAAGGAGCAAAATCCAAAAAACCGTGTTACAGAGGCCCTGAATCTCATAGTAGTTTCGATTTAACAAACAAGAAATGAACTGAACAGCACTCTTCTTTTTTTAATATTCCATAGAGGTAAGAGAAAAAGTATAGAGTTGGTTTAGGTGATATATATTTAACACAATTTATGAAAAAGCATGATAAGACAGTCATTAACACGTTAACCGCCATAAGGCAATTCATCAATTTCTCCCTGCCGCCATAACTACAATGTCCTATCCTTCTCAGTACGTTTGTCACAGCGAACAGGGAACACGTTGTTTATCTGCAAGATAGTGGAGAAGGTAAGAGATTGTAAAAACCTTGAGACACATGTGGGTTCATAAGGCAACATGTATACATTTTTCTTTCTCCGACGCCAAATGCGCCATCGGTGGATCATAGATAAATTGGTCACCGATGGTTCAATTGGCGATGCTATTGTCAAATGCCGTTCATTCCTCAGTCTCATTGTACACCGATGGTTCACGCTATAACAATCCATTTTAATTTTTAACTAGTTACAAAGCTTTTATATATATATATATATATATATATATATATATATATATATATATATATATATATATATATATGTGATTTGTATCGGTCTCTCTCTCTCTGTGATATTTGGATTACTTCTCTCATTTAGGCCTACAAGTGATTTACATTCACATGAGATCATGATCTACAGAAACCTAATAGTATATTATTCTTTGATTGTTATATATTTTTTTATCTTTATTTATTTACTATTCTTCTTTGCAATGATTATCACTAAAGTATACAGACGACTGTTTTTCTTATAAAACAAAATGTCATTTGTCTTTGCGTTGTAATATACTGTATATACTATATACATATATATATATATATATATATATATATATATATATATATATATATATATATATATATATATATATATATATCTATATATATATATACATATATATATATATTATATATATATATATATATATATATTATATATATATATATATATGATATATATATATATATATTTCTTCTTTAGGAACGCAATGGATGCTAGTAGCTTTTATGTACAGCTAGAGAAGAGAAATACACATGCCATCTACTTCAGATGGAGAATTCTTCCACTTGATGTGTATAAATTATTTGTTACTGATGAGATCTTTGATTTGATAGTAATTGAAACTAATAGATTTTATGATACTACTGCAGCAATGAAGCCTATTACTAGGCACTCTAAGATGAAAGCTTGGAAACCAGTAACCAAACAAGACATTGAAAAGTTCTTTGGTATCTTTATTCTCATGGGTCTGAATAAGCAGCCAACTTTTGAGAGCTACTGGAGTAGGAGCAAAATGTATGGAGTTGATCTTATAAAGACAACCATGGCTAGGAATAAATTTGAGCTGATCCTACGATTTATACACTTTGCAGATAATAGTCGCTCAGATGGAAGTGATAGACTTTTCAAACTGCGGCCACTGATTCAGCTTTTGTCAAGAAACTTTAAAAAATTCACACCTGGTGAGAAGGTTGTAATAGATGAAAGTATGGTTTTATTTAGAGGTCGAACAATATTACGGCAATATAATCCAAGTAAAAGTCACAAATATGGATTGAAAGTCTATAAATTGTGCTCAGTGGATGGATATACTTGGGAATTCATGATTTACAAAGGGAAAGGTGATAATGCTCCAGGAATAGAACATGCAGAGTATATAACTCGGGCACTAATGGATGGACTTCTTAGTGAAGGTAGAACACTTTATATAGACAATTTCTATTCTTCAGTGCCATTGTCTAGGCACCTTTTAGGAAAATCAACTTATGTCTGTGGAACACTGAGAGTGAACAGAAAGTATGTTCCAAAATCTGTGCCACGCAAAAAACTGAAAAAAAGGTGAAGTAGCAGGACAGCAGAATTCTGAAGGCATAAAAGTTATAAAGTGGAAGGATCAACGTGATGTTCTTATGCTAACAAACTGGTTTTTTCCCTGAATATACCAAAGAATTAGTCAAAACTGGTAAAATAAAACGTGGTATAGAGAGAGAAAAGCCGCAATGTATCTTGGATTATAATGCAGCCAAAAAAGGAGTGGACTACTCTGACCACATGGCCTCATATTACTCACCCCTCAGAAAAGTTAAGAAGTGGTACAAGAAAGCAGCTTTTGAGCTTCTTCTTGGGACAGCTATAGTAAATTCATATATTCTCTTCAACAAGTTTTCACACAACAAACAATTTCAATAAGAAATTTAGAGAATCTGTAGTACTCTCACTTTTGACAGGTAAACCAACTGAAGATATAAAGATTGGAAAGGATTTTTCACCCATTGGGAGGAAAAGGTCACTTCATGTTTTAGTTGAGTTAGATGGAAAATGTAGAGATGTGAGAAAAGATGGCAGAGGTTGCTATGAGTTACTTAGTAAGAATGAAGGAAGCCAATCGCAGCACGCAAGCAAGAAGAGTAAAGACAGTGTGTGGTCAATGTGAAGGCAAGCCTCATTTATGCCCATCATGCTTTTGAAAGACTTCATTCAAAGGAGTACTAATGTTTCTTTGGTGCATATGAAATGCTATATATATCTATATACTGAAAAGTTTCAGATATGGAGCTTTTGCATAATATGTGTAATGTGCTATCATGAATGCCTATTATTTTTTTTTTCCATTATAATTAAAAGAATTGCTTTTATTTTTTTCACTTTTATAAAATTCAATTAATAAACTTTGATTTGCATGCAGACTATGGTATTTATAACCCTTTTTACTAATTTATCTAAATAAAAATGAAAAAAGTATAAAAAATCAAAATTGAACCACTGGTGGTACATGTGGCGTTTATGTCTTATTCACAATTGTACCACCGGTGGTTCGCATGGCGGTTAACGTGTTTTAAAATCATGGACCTTTTAACGTGACATCAGAGAATCGATGAATAAAAAAAACCTAGCAAGTTATATAAATCTGCTGATACGTTCAAACTAAGTCGAAATTTATCGATTATCGTTAATAAATTTTCGTATCATTTTCGACCTGTAGAATTAAGTTACGATGATCTTGATGTCCTTTTTAAATAATGGCCCCTGCACAAAAGGGCCAATGGGGAAATGTTGCTGATAAAAAAAAATAACTTACTAAATATAAAAGTGTAGAATATGTACCCAAGAGACAAAATTTACCAAATAAATATATACATAATGGGCAAAATACACCAAATAAATCATTTTTCTACAGTCCATAACGCACTAAGTCATTAGGATAGGGCGAATAAAGAATTCCCTTGATGACAAACTTCTGATTCAGATATTGAATATGGATTTATAGGGCTTACTCAAGTTAAATTTTTTTAAGGTATAGCCATGAGTTTGAAAAACAGACGTTGAAAACATATTTGATTTCAGATATTTTCTCTAGATTTTTTTTTTTTTTTTATGGAAGATATATGTGGCATGATTTTTTGCCACTCTGCCAGACCTCAGTTTTCCACGACCTAAGGCAATTAGAAGGTGAGCGTCACTTTACTATCTTAATATTAAACCCCAATCTGCTATTGTGACAGGAGCGGTGTGGAAAGCCTGCGAGGATACAGTAAACGAGGGGTCTCACACAAAACCTCAAACGAGGGACTAACGTTATGGAAATGGTATAAACAGCAATAGTCCTGACACCTCGACGAGACCTCTCTGGCGAGGCGTTACAATATTTGCCCTATTGCCAGTTTTACAAATACAACAACTGACACGTGCGTGACAGACCTTTGAATGTCTTGAGACAAACCCTGAGGCTATGGTTACTTTAATCTCCTTCCTATTTTGCCTGCTCCTCTCTCTCTCTCTCTCTCTCTCTCTCTCTCTCTCTTCTAAATCATACAGCAGTCTAATCGAGAGCCCTTTTATGGTATAAACATAGGTCCCCCATTCGCCTTTTCATCTAGAAATATCTATTTATTTACGATTGCCTTTACTCGTGACTGCACCGTTTTTCTACCAATCTTATGTAAATACATTCTGGGAAACCTTTCCTTCTCTTTGTACCACTTGGAGAGCGGAGGATGGAGAGGAAATGATTCCTGGGAAGCAGGAAAATTTAATAGAAATCTCTTGGTACATAGCTGCAGGCTTTCCCTGTGCTCCCATTCTTAATGTATCAGGAAGGATATAACCTTTTAACAGGCAAGATTGAGGTGCAGTTCTCCCATTAAAATGAGAGGCGTTCTTTACCTCAACTTTACCTCAAGATTTTTTTATGGTTATCTTCTTTTGGGGAGAAGAAGAGATCCAGGCACATTAATTTTGCTAGTCTCTTTTAATATATTCCACACTTTAAATAGTAGACCACTTAGATAATTTTTTATTTTTAAAGATGCCTGATATATTCTAATACTATAAGAGCAGGATATGAATTTGATTTGTATTTGGTTTTAGTTCTATCAAAGGAATAAATCTTCTGAGTTTAATTCATTTCCCATACCATGAAATGTGCTGAATACGTTCTGCTCAAGGGACAAATGTTTGGGAAGGTATTGCACGTTGTTCATTGTTCCAGAAAATAAAGAACAAAATTAATGTAGCCTTGCTGGTTAGCAACTGAAAGCTTTTTATCATTTGTTCCTGTTTCTACAACTGAAGCAAAGGTCGCTTCCATTCCGGGTTAACTGTGTCATTTGCATTGCAATTATTTTCACGAGAGCTATTGCCCTGAAAAGGAAACTCGACAGAAAACTCAAAAATCTTATTGATAGCAGTGATTGGACTAGTTGTGCACGTCAAGATTGTGTCGTAAACCTATCTATCAAGTAAACAAATAAGTGAAAATGTTGTGATTGCGCTTGGACATGGTTTATTTTTCTTTATAACGATTCGAACTTCTTCTTTAATGATTGCGTCATCCCTAAGTAAATTTGAAAAATATTGTGAATATTCCTCAAATCATGTTGACTAATTAAAGGTATTGTTTACGGAGCTGCCAATGTTAAGCTGAAAGTAACTTCCCTGCTCGCTATAAGAAAAGTTTGACCGATCTTGAAAAGGGCAATACTATCCACATTACAAAAGCTGATAAGTCAAATAGTATAGTAATTTTAGATAAAGCTGACTACATATCACGTACGCAAGCCCTAATGGATGATGATGTGACTTATAAAAAAACTAACAAAAAATTCCCTTGATCAAGTCATAAAAAACTTCAATAGCACAGTGAAATATATCCTTAAAGATAAAACAGAACTACTAGGCAAATTCTCAGTCAAATCTCCTTTGCTACCTTACCTGTATGGATTAGTCAAAACGCACAAAGAAAATAACCCTATGCGGCTTATTATCAGTACTGTTGGTTCAATTTCATATAAACATTCGAAATATATCGCTAAGATCTTGTCACCGTTACTTGGAACCCACAACTGTATCATACCCATACTGAATGGTTGATAGAGCCCCATTTCTCAACTTTGTGCCAAATTTCCATAAATCAACCAATCAGTCAATCAATATATGGTCACTTGCAGAGTAGAAAGAACCAGACCTACTACTAGGATGAAAACTACAACTTCTGAGAAATACTCAAACTGTAAACACCTTAATAAAAATCAAAATAGTTTCCAAAGAAGACTTTTGTCGCATCTCTTATATGAATTGCTTGCCTATTCCTTGCGGAAAATCTCAAATTGCTCAAGAACGTATATTGGTTCAAGCTAGATTAATTCATATAATCGTATCTTATAATTTTAGAGCCAGCTACAGCAACAATTACGATTTGATGTATCTGAAAGTGAAATTTTGAAAGCGTTTATATGAAAATGTTTCTGTTCTCTTGTTACAAAAGCGCATTGATTTTAATCTTGATATTTATATGTACTTACACAAACGCAAAATTTTATTGTTTTAGTAAATTTATGCAATACTGATATACTACAGTTTATCAGGGCCAACGCTTGCATATCATTTTTGGATACATTTTTTGCCCTAGACCAGAGAGAGAGAGAGAGAGAGAGAGAGAGAGAGAGAGAGAGAGAGAGAGACTGCTATATTCAGGTATTTGCTCCTCGGTTTGGTTCACCAAATCCTTTTATTTCCAGTAATTGTTGCCATTATTTCATGAGTTACATTCTCTAATTTTTCAGTGTTTATCACAACACGTTTAATAAAATGAGTGACATTTTATCCCAAGAGGCAGATATTCATCAGCTCATTATATGAGACTTGTAACGTAATGCAGTAACATGTAATGATGTAAAATAATTTTCTGTTATTCATGTCTAAAAAACTTAGTAAAATTCTTATAAAGACACTTAATGATAGATAGAAAGATAGATAGATAGACATATAGGTAGATAGATAAATAAATAAAGCAATGTATACATAAATAAATAAATAAATAAATAAATAAATAAATAAATAAATAAATAAATAAATAAATAAATAAACGCAGAATACGTCGAAGGAACTGTAAAAGACAAAGGAATGAAAGTCACACACAAAAAAAAAACGGAAAAAAATTAAGCTTTACCTGTCGTGTTAACGTATTTGGGACATGGAATTTTAATACGCACTCCTGGAAATCGAGACTTTTGTTAAACAATCTGTAGCAAACAATGAATAGTCTCGTCAGTGCGTTTCTTTCTACTCCGTCTAATCCTGGCTACCCAACTCATTTGGCTTTTCAATCTTGTCATTCTCCGTTTTCCTAAACTTGACAAAATTTTTTAAAAATGCATTTTAGGGTAAAGTAAAAAAAATTGCATCGCTCAGATTACAACAATGGCGTCCTTTTACTAAAAACCCGCATTAAGTTCAACTGACGTTCTGTTGAGACTAATCTATTTGAAATCTCTAACGCGCTCAAGGTCATCATAACCGTTATGCTATAAGGACTCTTGTCCTAAAATCCGTCGGTCAAGGATTGTTGCTTTAAAGGACGATCTTCCTGGAAAAGGCCTTTTCCCGACTTATAGGTGGGTAAAAGAAAACTGGATCATACCAGGTGATACAGACATTATACGAAACATCTGGAAATGGATACTGATGCCACAAGGGTCTCACCAGACCCTTTCCTTCTCCTGACCTGCTTCCACTTCTGGCTTCTTAATCCTTTAAATTGCCCCCCCCCCCCCCCCCTCATCCTCATTCACGGTATGACAGTCTCATTCCCGAACTGACCGTCATTCCAGGGTCATGCTTCTCTTACTATTTTTCTTTACTTTTGCATACACGCGTCGAAGAATGTGGAATTCCACCGTTAAACAAAAAGAAAACTGTAATGTTTAGAACACAACAATGAAACCCTTTAGTTAGATTCAAATTAAATTCAAACGGAGTACTGGAGAATATTCACATTGAGATCTCTGACACGCTCAAGGTCACCATGGCCGCCAGGGACTGTAACGGTTGCAAAAGTCAAGGCCAGGTAATTTAACCTTTCCCTCAAGTCCCACGGGAATCGATTGCCGTTGTAAAGGAGGTTATTTCCAAACAGAACGTTTACCCAGTCGACGTGCTGTGAAAAACCGTATCATACCGGATGAAACTGTGTGCTAACAAATTCAAATGGTTTCCTTTTCTTCAGATGACAAACACAAATCTCCTTGCTGTACGTCTTAATATTTACCCAAATAAATAAATGATTTTATGTAAATGAATTTTATCACAACGGGATTCATATGCATGCATTAAGCTACCAATGTCTTTCAATGTCCAATTTTCTCTGTGGTGGAATTAATATATTTTCATATATGTTAATCGAAGGGGAATATTTTAGTTGATGATAATTTCATCTTCTCCAGGAGAAATCAGGACTTCAGTGACAAATGAAAATTATATTTACGTAAACATTGATGAAAACTGTAAAATGGGTTAAATAAATACAGAAAAATTTGTGTACGTAAATGATAGTGTACAAAATATCAAAACAAGGAAACGGCAAAACTTACACAAGCTGGCCGTACTGCAGGCTACGTAGGCAGTTGAACATTTATGTACACGCTATAACAGGGTATATGGAAAACTAAAACCCATATCATTATAGATAGGTGAAAGTTCTGTATTGTACTTTAATGGATATGGATATAATTAACGGAAGTACGAATAATCTTAGAAAAAAATGAGTAATGTATGGTAAATGTTTAACAAAATAGTCTCTATATACCTGAGTTACCTCTCTTTTGTTACCTACTTTTTGAAATAGAAGTGTCATTTATTGTTTTCCTCTATGTTATCAATCTATATATAATTCTGAATTTCAAAATCAAAATTTTAAAAACAAAAGCCTTGCTAAGTAGACTTCTAAAGCAAGTTCAATTTCCTCAGCTGAATGGTGTTTAACTGCATACTGTCTGCTTTTTAACTGTTTTAATTTCTACTATTTTTACTATTATTCTCAATATCATTACTGCCATCACCATTATTATGAATAATGCTATTGTTACTACCGCTTCAACCACTGTCTGGATATTGCCGATGATCATTTTTATAATTTAATCTAGTGTGTATAGTTATTGTCTCTATGTTTATTCCATGTATATGGCCCTGAGGCTGGCTGAAATAACGGATTCTATTATTATTATTATTATTATTATTATTATTATTATTATTATTATTATTATTATTATTATTGATTATTATTATTATTATTAATAAATAGTAATAATAATTAAGAAATTAGTCCACCCTCAGCTTCCCAGCCCGAGGATGTCTGGCAGCTCCAGACGAAAGCTTGCTTTCTTCAAGAGAGAGAGAGAGAGAGAGAGAGAGAGAGAGAGAGAGAGAGAGAAATCGTTAATGACTTTGATGACTATGGTATCATAGTTTATCTGTAAAATTCAAATATATACACCAATTTTGGCTCTGTATTTGATCATGACCTCTATAGGCGCTTTACTAGCCTGTTTAAGTAGCACAAGGAAAAAGCCGCTATTCGGAGGAAATAGAGAAGATCTCGTAATTTTTTGTATCTAGGGTCACTAACTATATAAGCCTTTTGTTTCTCATTAACTTTTTCATGTTTTTTCATAAATTGTGTTAAATATATATCCCGTAAACCAATGGTATATTTTCTGTATTATCTATAATCGTTGTTCAGTTCACTCTTCTTTGTTGTGTGATAACTAAATCGTACTATGAGGTTTATCACTAAAATTATGAGGGGTAAGTCCAACAAATTATTTTGATGGTACTAAGAAACGAAAAGAAAAGTAGTTCAACTATTCAAGCACCGTAGTTCCATTGTCATTCAAAACCAGTGAACTGGTCTTTGGCTTTTGTCTTGTCCAGTCTTGATAGAATGAAAGAAATTAAGAGAGATTGGCCGTCCAAGTTGAAGAAAGTGACCATTTCCTGCTTTCTTATGCTTCTTGGAATTATGATTCTAGCA
>NC_061110.1:105699145-105734330 GCF_015104395.2 Macrobrachium nipponense
TATGTTTAATATTTCCTACCTTGCTTGTCGAATTTAATAAATAAAATGGAAATTCTTTTGGCAAATATTTAATGACACCTAAAGTATCAGTGTTTACGAGGAAAATATAGTCTTGCATATAGAAGACTTATGCATTTGATATAAGAAAATTATAAAAATTTAAATAGGAAACTCTTGAATATAAATGAAAAGGGTTTCCTAAGTAAACTTCTGTCGTATCCCTGGTGTGGACTGCAGAAAATCAAACTATCCAAGAAAGTATTCAGGATAATGAAATAGTAACTTATATTTGTAGTGCCATGAAAGCGGTCATAATGATTTGATGCATCTGAAAATGAAAATTGTAAACCGTTTCTATTCCTTTCTTAAAAACTCACATTGATTATATTTTGGTGTAGATGTGTATATCTACATGACTAGAGTTTTATTTAATGTTTTAGTATATTCATGCGATACTGAACTACTACAATGATATCTGGGCCAACGCTTGTGCATTAACATGTTTCCCTACACACACACACACAGAGAGAGAGAGAGAGAGAGAGAGAGAGAGAGAGAGAGAGAGAGAGAGAGAGAGAGCAGTGTTGCTAAATTCTGCTGTTTTCTCCTCCATTCTTCTCTTAATCGATTTTATTTTTAGCTGCAGTTGCTTTAACAACATATATTGTATTTTCTGTTTTTATAGACTTGTTTAATGAAATGAGCGGTATATTATTTTAAGAGGCAGGTATTCATGACTGCATTGTATGAGACATGTAATTTTCAAAATCACCCGTTATATATGTTTTTTGAATCGTTAACTTATCAAGAATATCAATAAGTTGATTATTATAATGTTAAAAAAACTGTAGTACTTAATTACTTGTCATATGCAGACACTAACATCGAAAAAGTTATCGTCGTAGAAAAACAGGTATAAAGTGCATAACTCTATGGAGTTTAAGTACAAGTTTTCATTACTCGAAGACAGACAAACAAGAAACAGCGAAATAAAGTTAGTAACAGCTTAAGCGGCACTTTGAGTGACAGTTGAAAAATTCGGTCGTTAGACGTGAGGCGACCGAAAAACTGAGGGGAAAGGAAGGTCGTTCAGTAGTAGAAGGAACCCAGTTTTAGAAACAGCTTTGACTGACATCGACCCTGCCATTGGCCTTGGACCCTGCTAATCCTTCCCTGTCCGAACTGTGCTACTGAGGTCACTGACATCTTAATTCGGTGTTTCCTTCCAAGTCCGACCGCATTACTAGTACTATAATCACAATACCATAGTTTTATATGGTATGCCATATATAATGTAGAATAATGTCAAATAATGCAGAATTTCATTGGTAATTAAAAGGAAATTACTATACAATTTAGAAAACTACACTCCCTTGCTTTGATTAAAATTTATATTTTAGTAAGCCGAAATACATGAGACTATTTCATTTCAAATGTCATTCACACTCCATGGGCGGTGACCGGCGGTGCCACATCAAACTTTTCGACTCGCTTTGTATGGTATATAAAGGCAGCGTAATTTATACAATGCACATGTAATTAGTTTCTAATCAATTTATGTCGATTGTTGAAAGCCATAGGAATTTTCTACCTTTTAACAACAATAAAGCAACATGTTTCTTCTTAAACATGGCAACAATAATTTCCAGCTTTGCCAGTTCGCATTTCAGGTGTTAAGCTGACCTCAGGGCATAAAGAAGTGGAACAACAAAGAAAGGTAGTCGCTTAATCGTCCTTCATATTGTAAATATTCATTCAATTCCTTAAATTAATTTATTAATATAAATGGAGAATTGTTTGTAAAAGTTTTGTGTACATATGTAGTAATAAATCTATAAGTTTACAGCCGTTGCATTCTAGTGTTTAATTATTAATAAAAGATATATAATTCATGACGCAAGTAATCATATATTTGTTTTGACAAAGACAAAGCTGGAACTATGTCCGTATAGAACAGAAGAAATAAGGATGTAAAAGTTTTATGAAAGGGAAGAAACGGGGGACTGTATTATTTATAGATGATAAACTAAATAGCTGCCGATAATGCCATCTGTGTAACCCATGTATAATATGCCACGCTCTCTGTCTGTCTGTCTGTATATATATATATATATATATATATATATATATATATATATATATATATATATATATATATATATATATATATACACACACACACACACACACACACACACACACACACACATATATATATATATATATATATATATATATATATATATATATATATATATATATATAATATATATATATATATTATAGTGTGTGTGTGTGTATATATATGTGTGGTGTGTGTGCCAACATAATAATTTTAAAGTTCTCAGTGACTACACATGACAGCTTACATATTTTTTTGGCAGTCCTGCATCTGTACGTAGCGCTAAGTTGAAAGTAGGAATTTTTAGTATTGGTGAAACTGATCTTCATTTGAGACTATAAACTTCTTATTGACATTATTTAAGTTAAGATATTTACATGCGAGAGAATGTTATTCTAATAAAATGATACTCTAGATATTCCAGCCGATTTAATTATCTAGTTTATGTGAAAAATAGAATTATAAAAAAAAATCTGAGACCTTTACTCCCCCAAGTATTGAAATGCCGTCGTCCTATCAATACATAGCGTCAACTTCTCTATTTCCAGCAAAAATACACCAACTTCCATCTCTTGAAATAGGACTGGCAGTACCTCGTGGTCGCCCTAATTAATGCTATAGTCTAATGCTTTTCCCAAGTTTTAGGCAAACATAGAGACAACCCCCGCTAAACGTCAGATCTGTGGATTTATATGAAATCCCGTTTAAATATATTAGTACCTATTTTATATTCGCAACAAGACGATATTTGGACTGTGATGTTTTGCTAATATAAAGACAAGATTGTCATCTGGAATAAGTTGACTGACTGAACAGATAAAATATTAGCAAATACTTTGATAAAATAAAAACTTTTCGATTGAACGAAACTCCCTGTCCAAATATTTGCAGAGTATTTTGTACTGGAAGCGTAGTGGAGAGAGAGGAGAGAGAAGAGAGAGAGAGAGAGAGAGAGAGAGAGAGAGAGAGAGGGGGGGGGGGTTATCATTTATGTTTGGCTCATACTTTCATTATTGAGAAAAAAATATCTCCACAATTTGGGTTTAGTTGAAATAACAGTAATGATATTAATCATCTGAAGAAAATTGAAAAATTATTATCTATCTATTCTTCTTTATAAGCGTTTATTAAAACCACAATGATTTTTTTTATCCTGATATGCAACGCGAGCATGAAAAATATTTCTGAAGCAAATTTCCGAGTGTGATGGAGTGAAATTAAAAAAACTATAGGAGCCAACTCAAGCATTAGAGAGAGAGAGAGAGAGAGAGAGAGAGAGAGAGAGAGAGAGAGAGAGAGAGAGCAGCTATTACACTCAGCTTTTTGGTCGTCTCTTAGTCTCCTCAATAATTTTATTTTTATCTGTAAAATACTGGACGGAATTATCTGTACCAGTTTTTAAAGTGAATTCTGTCTATAAAATGTACAACAAGATTTCCCAATAAACCACTTAAGGACTTGATTTTTATTATTGTCCAGAATTAGAACCTTTAAAGTTTTATAATTTCTTACAAATGAGAAACTGCAACAAATTTATTAGTCGTTATAAACAGACATCAACAACATGTGTTCCTAAAACAAAAGTTACTAAGAATTATATTATGAGGATAAAAGCATGTCTCCGTGGAAATAAAAGAGAGAGAGAGAGAGAGAGAGAGAGAGAGAGAGAGAGAGAGAGAGAGAGAGAGAGAGAGAGTCCGACCGCATGACACCAGCACTATAACCACAATACCATTGTTTTAACAGTATAGAATTATATCATTTATAATTGCTACCGTAAGAACGCGTGGAATAATGTAGAATTTCATTGGTAATTAAAAGGAAATTGTACAATTTAGAAAACTACACTCATTTGTTTTAACTTAAACTTATATTGAAATTAGCTGAAAAAAAAGAGGCGAGTGAAATGCATGAGACTAGGTATTTAATTTCAAATATCAGTCACACTCCATAGGCGGTGACCGGCGGTGCCACATGAAATATTTCAATTCACGTTGTATGGTATATGAAGACAGCGGTTTTTATACATTGAAATATAGTAGATTTCTGTTCAAATTCTGCCTCTTATTAAAAGCCCTCGTAATTTTCTAGCTTTTGACAACAATAAAGCAACACGTTTCTTCTTAAACGTAGCAACAATAATTTCCAGCTCTGCCAGTTCCTATCTCAGGTGTTAAGCTGACCTCAGGACATAAAGACGATGAACAAACGGGATTAAACCTCCTACTGGGAAAGGTATTCAGTCGCTTAATCGTCCTTCATATTAGTACCAATCATAAAATGTAAATATTCATTTAGTTCCCAAAATTGATTTACTAATATAAAAAAATAAGTATTAGTCAATGTTTGGAGTATATAATATATGCAATAATAAATATATACGTATACAGCCGTGACATTCTTGTGTTTTTTCATTAATACCAAATAAATGACAATCATAGCGCAAGTAATCATATATTTGTTTTGACAAACCTTTATGAAGACTGTATAACATACATTGACATTTTTCATCGGGTATGACATCCAAGCAAAGGAAAAAACAATGATATATCACGAGTAAATGACAAAGCTTGAACTAAGTCCGTATAGAAAAGATGTTATAAGAATAGAAAAATATTATAAATACTGTTCATGGAGAAAAACAATGGCCTATATTATTTATAGATGATAAGCTAAATAGTTGCCGATAAGTCCAGCTGTGTAACCTATTGATAATTATGCCTCTCTCTTCTGCGAGCTTGGAATTTACAAATATATTTAAGTAAATTAACCCAAAAGAAGTAAATTAAAAGTGCAAGAGTCCAGTAGCAAGAGATCAACCCAAGAATGGTCCAGAAAGAGACTTAATTAGGCCTATATGAAAAACAGAGACCTGGAGGAAAGTCGAGGCAATACAGAACAACCAGAAGTATATTGTTCCCAGGAGACAGTAACAGACGCGGGGATTAAAAGGGGTAAACGGGAATGGTAGGTAGGCCTTCAAAACTCCAGAGAAGTACATGTAGGAGCCGATAAGGTGTAGTCTTTTATATTTTCATGTGCCAACATAAAAACATAATCATTTTATACTTCTCTGTGACAACGGACGACTGCCTACATTTTTTTTTCTTGCAGTCCTGCATTTACTTGGCGCCAAGTTGAAAGTAGGAATTTTCAATGTGGGTGAAGCTGATCTTCACTTGAGTCTATAAACTTCTTATTGACGTTGTATTAAGTTAAAATATTTACACGCGAGAGAATGTTAGTCTAATAAAATGGTACTCTAGATATTCCAGCTGATTTGAGTATCTAGTTTATGCGAAAAATAGAATTATAAAAAAAAAAAAATCAGACCTTTACTCCCCCAAATATTGAAATTCATTCCTCCTATCAATACATGCGTCAACTCCTCTATGTTGAGCAAAAATAAACTTCCTTCTCTGGAAAATGGACTGGAAGTGCTACACGATCGCCCCAATTAATACTATATTCTAATGTTTTTCCAGTATTTTAGGCAAATATAGATACAACCACTGTTAAACGTCAGATCTGTGGATTGATATGTAATTACGATCAAAATATATTAGTACCTATTCGATTTTCGTAACAAGACAATATTTGGCACTTGATGTTTTCATAATACAAAGACAAGATTTTCATTTGGAATCAGTTGACTGAACAGATAAAATATCAGCAAATATTTTAATAAAACAAAAACTTTTCGATTGAAAGAAACTCCCTGCTCAAATATTTACAGAGCATTTTGTGCTGGAAGCAGAGTGAGAGAGAGAGAGAGAGAGAGAGGAGAGAGAGAGAGAGAGAGAGAGAGAGAGTTGGGTTTTATAATTTGTTTGATCTCATACTTTTGTTGTTAAGGAAAAAAAAGCTTCACATTTTGGGTTTAGCTAAATTAACAGTAATCATATTAATTATCTGAATGTAAAAAAAATAAAAAAATATCATACTTCCATTCTTTTTTTTTATAAGCGTTTATTAAAACCACAATGATTTTTTTTACCCTGAAATGCAACGCGAGCATGCAGAATATGTTTAGTGCAAATTTACGAGAGTGATGGAGTGAAATTCAAAAAATGATAGGAGACAACCCTAGCGTTTTATGTGTGGTTGTTTGTGCGTGTGTGTTAGAGAGAGAGAGAGAGAGAGCGAGAGAGAGAGAGAGAGAGAGAGAGAGAGAGAGAGAGAGAGAGTGTAGCTTTTACAATCAGCTTTTTGGTCGACTCTTCAGTCTCCTAAATAATTTTTACTTTTATCTGATGTCTCATAAGCAGAGAGATTGTTATTTACTGCACTGTAAAATACTGGTCGGAATTATCTGTAGCAGTTTTCTAAGTGAATTCCGTCTATAAAATATACAGCAAAATTTTTCGTTAAACCAATTAATGACTTGATTTTTATTATTGTGCAGAATTATAACCTTTAATAATATATAATTTCTCACAAACTTAGAAACTGCAAAATATATATTAGTTGATATAAACAGACATCAACAACATGTTCCTAAAACGAAAGTTAGTGAGAATCATAATATGAGGATAAGAGAGAGAGAGAGAGAGAGAGAGAGAGAGAGAGAGAGAGAGAGAGAGAGAGAGAGAGAGAGAGCTAACACAATATGCCACAGTTCGATCTTCATCTTGGTTTCCTAATCGATTTGATGTTGATTTAGATAAAATAGTATTAGCAACAAATATTGAATTTCCTACATCTTTATTCTTATTACAGCATACTTAACTAAATGACTGATATTTCATTTTGAAAGGCAGAATATATATACAGTCATACTATGTATACTACATAGTATGACCCATGAGAAATGGTCGAGGTGTGTGGAGACTTCAACGGGTGCTTAGGTCAGGATCCAAGGGTGCTGAGGTCATATATCACTCATTCAATCAGAGTTCTCACTCATCTACCCATCCAGCTGCCAGGGCATAAACATTCAAATAGTAATACTCTTATGAACGTTAAAAGGAAAAAATAATGAATCTTCGTATAAAATTCAATATGATTTATTTCTGATCATATATTCTCAATTTAATCCTTGCTGGCATAGTAGTGTTTTGACGGAAGTTACTGTATCTAAAAGTTGGAACTTTCTAGACTCGAGAAGCGTCGTCAAGACGGGCAAGCACGTGGGTCAAGTAACCATTGTGACGTCAAGAGCCCTCGCTCAAGGGAAGGTGCCCATTGGTCAGGGGATTACGGGTATTTTGGTATTTTAATCCCGACTGCACCACTGCGCCACCCTCCCTTGGTAAAAAAAAAAAAAAAAAAAAAAAAAAAAAAAAAGGACTTATAATGGGTATCCAATTCGTTTCGTCTTTACACGACGCCTCGTGATAAGTAATGAATCAGGATTCAAGTGGAGAAGTATAATAATGATAATAAATACATAACTGTAATAAAATTGTACGTAGGGTATATGGTGATAAGGCATCGAAATATGAATAAGTCCAGCAAAGAAACGAAAGTGAAATCATTGTTGTTCAAAATATGACACCGATCCACACCATTGCTATGGTCTGTAGTTTTCTAAACATTCTAAAATTGTTTTGGAGGAGAAGGAGAGAGAGAGAGAGAGAGAGAGAGAGAGAGAGAGAGAGAGAGAGAGAGAGGCCAAGTCAGTCAGCGAGTACTACCAGAAAGATGGTCAAAAAGACCTTTGGAAAGCATTGCTCTAACCAGTCTGCATTTGATATTTGTCCTAACAAATCAGAACAGTCTCAAATGAAAGGCAAAAAAAGATCAGGCGCTAACGTAGACGAAATTATGACTCCCCTCTGAAATTTATTGACTCCTGGTCTTTAAAGGATGAAATTTAGACAGGATATTTGTGAGTTACTTGATTCAAATTTCAAATCTATGTGTATCATATGACAATTTCTGTGGTCTGAGATTATTACATCCCATAAAGGAAATATGCATAAACCCAGCTTTGATTTCTAATGACCTAACTTCATCAGAATAAGATTTTGAAAGTAACTGCAGTGCATACTTGAAACTTTTTTTTGATTGCTCACTGACACAAATTTATTAAACTGGTTTTATATGTTTAGCAAAATTTTGACTTACTAGTATTATTTATTTCATACAGAACATTCTTGAATCAAGTAGAGTGTTCGTTATTACCTGTGATTGTTAGTCTGAGCAAGTCTGGGCAAGCCGAACGACACCAGATGGGCGGATCATCTGTTGAATTACCTTTACCTGGACGGATTCGGTGTCAGCACATCCTGAAAGAAAAAGTATTCAATTAATGCTATAGAAAGATGTGATATATTTCTTGTTCATTTGCCATATCGTGTCCCAGCAATATTCTGTCATTGTTTCCAATTATTTCTTTTGTCAGAGAGAGAGGGAGAGAGAGAGAGAGAGAGAGAGAGAGAGAGAGAGAGAGAGAGAGAGAGAGAGATTGTTTATTTTCTCACTCGTTCAACTTACTCTATGTTATGCTTCATTTCATATTTCCTTATTTACCAATTTATTCTTTAAGAAATCAAGATATTTGTAAAAAGCGGAATTCTTCCAGACATACAAATACCGTGACCACCAAAAGTGCTTCCCTGGAGACAAACTTAAAGATGCTCATCAGTGGAACTAAACCGACGTGGAGCGGTTTGAAATATTGCCAGCAGCAACACCAAAATAAGATGCCACGTTGATAGAAAATCTGATTCAGTTTCCTGTTATTGCATAAAAAAGCTATCAATCGTGAAGCTATGTAATTGACTTAAAATTCTGCGTAACGAAAAAGATGATATTTGATATCTATAATGGAGAAATTATTTTACCTCTGTTGTCGTTATAGATTTGGCAGATATGCGGAAATAAACAAACGTGGAGCGGACCCAAACAACCCTGCCAGAGAGCTCTTTTCATTTTGGAATGACTATATTCTCAAAAGGCTGTGGTAAAATGATGACGTAGAATAAGGTATCATAAACTGAAAATAAGTTACTGTGGATTTATACATTTTACATAAATATATATCAATTACACATATGTTTAATTTCTTCATATTTATTATGTGTTCCTGTCAGCGTGCCCACGTTTTTCTTTCATACGGTTTTTGTTTCATACGGTTGAATGGGTCTCCTACGGGCTTCTCTCTGAGCAAGAGCCCGTGCTGGCATAAGACCAGCTTAATCTAAGACAACGAACAAAGTCTTCTACAAGAAGACCTTAGGGATCTTTCTGCCTCGCGTCGGATCTTAAGGCTGGGGCGTTGCATGGAGATGCTTCTGCTATCAATAAATGGATTGTTCTAGTTGCATTCCTCGAGTATGATTTAGGTATTCATAAGTAAATGGATGAACACCATTACCTGAATGCGTCTATCAGTAACCTAAACAATGAAGGGAGGAAAATAATGAAAAAAGCTGGTTAAAAATGTGAGAGGCATTCTATTGAATGAATGTTTTATTCGTGAAAAAATGTGACGTAGAATTATATACATATACATATACATATCATATACAATATACATATACAAGTAAGAATATATAAGAATATATATAAGTACTGTATTATTATTATATATAGATATATATATATAAGATAAATATATATATATGATATTAGTTATATATATAATATAGAGATATATATTATATATATATATAAGTATATCCAATCAAAACATAATGAATAGATACTACACAAAGGTTTTTCTTGTAAAGTCAATGGGGCGGCCATAAGCCGGTGTTACAGAAGGCTGTGGTTACATTCTGACAATAGAATTTGGTATTTTAAGCTGAAAATAAGTTATTGTATCTACATACACATTATACATAAATATAAATGAAATTACACATATGTTTAATTTCTTCATTTTTACTATGCGTTCCTGTCCGCGTGTGTCGAGATAGGATGCTTGCTTCCTGTCGTGTTGCCATCGCGGCCATTGGTCACACCTTCCCGAGTCACGACTCGTTCAGCCAATCAGAGCACTCTGTGGGATTCTACCTCGCGCTTGCCACATCATGGACCCTTCACTCAAAATATATATTCACCATACAAATTTAAATAGTATTATTGCTTAAAACTCATTCAATATACATTGATTATCCTTCAATAGGATACTTTCCCAGAAAGGAATCTATTTCCTTTACCGAAGGAGCATTATAAGGATGAGTGAAATAAGATTTGGTATTGCCCGGGTCACAATTGGTCTGGGGATTAAGGACATTTCAAGTTGACCCCGCCTCTCCCTATGCCCAGCTGGTATAAATAGACCCAATCTGGGTAAAAATAATCAGTTACAAGTTTCCTTGAAGTGTAGTGATACAAGACTTGCTTGGTGCAAAAGTCCTTATATAACTGTTGAAATTCTATCTCCTTAAATTCGCCAAGATGGACAAAATCGACGGTTCTTTTGTATGCGTCACAAGGGTAAGCAAAACTATACTTTTTGGTATTTATGCTCGTGTTTATGATGATAAATATGCTGTAAAGAATTGTCTACAAAATCTAGATTATCATGGCTATAAGGTAGTGAATTCTAATCATGGATCCGAGTTCAATTTCTAAGTCGTCCCGTAGTAGGAAACACTTACAACAGTGAAGTTTTCACATGTATTCACTTCTCCATTTCAATAATGGATAAGATTAGGCTTACTGATTTGGGTTTTCAGTCATTTCAGTTCAGCTGTAACAAAACATCATTCCAAGGGAATATATACTTTGTATGGTCCATCTAATTGTTGTTGTTCATTATTATATCTTAATTATCGAGGTTTGAGTTTCATGTAGGTCTGGTGATGAATTAATTTCATAAAATGCTTCGTACTGGTTTGTTTGTTATTTGACGGTGTTTAATTTTATTTTCTGAGTAAATTTTTAGCCGAGATAAATTGACTGCTATTTTTTATCAGTGACAGATCATATCTTTTTGTAATAGCTTCGAAGATACAGGTTTTCAATTTCTACCTTTCTTTACGTCTTTTTGTAATTCTAATTCTTGGGGGGAATAGTTGAAGAGTCTGGTAAATTGAATTAAGAGGTTCTTTCTCCTAAGACTTTTCTGAACCGTGGCTCTGTTAATGTATATGTTTTATATTCTACGTGATTTTATGTAAATATAGTACACTTTGGCTGGGATATTTTCGCGATGTAAGTCACATCCCATATATCGTACTAGACTCCACGTTAAAGAGGTTACCATTTGAGCTTACTTGCCTACTTGGGTAATACGAGTTACCTTATGTAGAGAGAAGGTTTCGTTTCTAGTCTGGCCACTTTATCAATAAAAACCTACAATTCTTCAGCAAAGAATTCGACAGTGCACAACACAATCTTGTACTAGTCAAAGTATTACTTTTATTGTAGCAAGCATTTATAACTATTTTTCATTTACATGTATCTTTTACTGAATGGTTTTTATCTCTTAGGTCAAGGTCCCATTTTCATTAGCCAGTCTTTTATTTCATAAACAGTCTTGATCAAAACCAGTCAACCTCCAAGCAAGTTCTTGCGTCTATCACTCTTTACACATTTGGTGTTGTTAATTTTGGCCATCAATATGAACATTGTTTTGTTTCATCCCAGTAGATATGCTATCGACTTTTATTATTTTCAGTCTCACTTCAGTCACTTTTTACTTGTATATTACAGGAGGAGACTTATCATAAGTCAACACTTTAGTTTTGTTACTTAGTTGTTTCATAACATCTGGCTGATTTTGATTAAGTACTGAAACTCCGATTTCTCCATCAATTTCCGTCTTGTGTTTCGTTGAGCATTTCCTTTTTTCCAAATAAATTCACCATTTCCTCTCATGTATATTTGAATGGGGCACAATCACTTAATTTCTGTTTTTTTCTGGAATCCTTTTGCTTTCACTTATGACTTATTCCAGTTATGACCAGGTCTCAGCGTTGGTCGGTTCACGAAATTTTACATTCAACGTCTTTGTATGAGCTTGCTTTGTGTCATTTCATCATTGAATGAATTAAAATAATAGCACCGTTAATCTTATTTTACTCACTTTTCATCCTATTTTAATTGTTTCATACATAACCCCAACTCTACCTCGGCAGTAAGTTTATTAAATCATAGTTCATTTCGCTGATTAAGTAAGTCTGGTATTGCATTAAGATGTGGTGTGGTATTTGTCAGATTATCTCGTACTCCAAAGTCTGTTTCCATTTAACTGTTAGTTCATGAGACGTTCTGCTTGACGAGCATTCTCTAATGTGGGAGAATATGTTTATTCCTGCAGCTTTGTCTTTAACTTGAGAAAATATCAGATTTGTCAGTATTGATTGATGGTCATACAATCCCTGATGTTTTCAACACTTTAGCTAAGAGAGTTCATCTGCACATATTTCCTGGTTTGGTCTTTATCTCTAGAATTTGAGAAATTTGTATTGAAACTATCTGGTTTGTCATCGACAGTAAGTCACTGTTCACAATAAGTTTCTCCATTTCTTTTCCTTGTTGGAAGTTTAAATTTAATGCTTCATTCGCTTGGTTTTATTCCTATTCATATTTTATTAGTTTCTTGGTCGTGAATTCCTTTTTTAAACGTAAGTCAATAACATTCTCTTCCTCATCGCCTGGTATAATTTGAGGCGTCCAGTGCTAAAACCAACACTCGCCACAAATTTGAGAAATGCATTTTATCGTACATCTGGAATTCCCTTCGTTTCCTCTTTCGAATGGTGTAAGTGAGTGTATATTTTGATGATGAGAATATGGTTCAATTTTGCATTATGTAATCTGTACTTTTGTAAACTTCAGCATTAATTTTGCTCATAAATTTTACAATAAATTATACAATCAGTCAATCAAATTGTGCACAGTCTAATTTTCTGTTCATATATAACATCATATTTTTGGGGTCCCAAACATTCCATAAATTCAAACCTGAAGAAAATATCTTGGAAAATAAAAGTGTTAGGGCCTTTTTAAATTTACAAATTTAAAGGCCTTTTTTCTCTATTTTTTTTAAATGTGGTGAGTGTGGGTTTTAGCGCTGGACGCCTCATTTACTATCACGGTCTGATAATCGTTTTCCTTTTTTTTAACTATCCGCTGTGATTACTTATTTGGCTTTTTATTCATGATCTTACTTTTTAGCAGCTTCTCATCTTTTTTTTCTGACTCCTCAGGATCGAGGAAATAATTAGTTCTTAGTTTAGCAGTCTTTGTTGTATATGATTTAAAAATAAGATTTCATTTATCGTCTTTTTAGTGCTAACTTGTCCGCGTAGAATGTTTCCTCTAATTTTCTCTATTGTTTGTTCAAAGTTTCGGTTTTTTTTATTCATCTTAATCTTATTGAACTTTTCCTCGTTTTGAATTCGAACATCACCACTTTCGAAGCACAACCACATCAGACTAAAGCCGGTTGTAACATACAACCCACTTTCTGTATCTGTTACTTTTAAAAATTATCTATAAGCTTTTGTGATGATAAATATGCTGTAAAGAATAGTTTACAAAATCTAGATTATCATGGCTATAAGGTAGTGAATTCTAATCATGGATCTGAGTTCAATTTCTAAGTCGTCCCGTAGTAGGAAACACTGTATTATTATTATTGTTGTTGTTGTTGTTGTTGTTGTTGTATGTGACGGTGTTTAATTTTATTTTCTATGAGTAAATTTTTAGCCGAGATAAATTGACAACGTTTAGGAATAAATATAAAAGAATCATCCTTTATTATTCAATCAATAAAATTGCTGATTCAAGGAAGCCAACATTTTTTCCAGCTATTTTTTTATCAGGGACAGATCATATCTTTTTGTAATAGCTTCGAAGATACAGATTTTCAATTTCTACCTTTCTTTACGTCTCTTTGTAATTCTAATTCTTGGGGCGAATTGAAGAGTCTGGTAAATTGTATTAAGAGGTTCTTTCTCCTAAGACTTTTCTGAACCGTGGCTCTGTTAATGTATATGTTTTATTTTCTACGTGATAAACAGTCTTGATCAAAATCAGCCAACCTCCAAGCAAGTTCTTGCGTCTATCACTCTTTACACATTTGGTGTTGTTAGTTTTGACCGTCAATATAATTTTTTTTTTTTATCCTTGTTGACATGCTATCGACTTTTTTTTATTTTTTTCAGTCTTTCACTTCAGTCACTTTTTATTCGTATATCATTGGAGGCGACTTATCATAAGTCAACACTTTAGTTTTGTTACTTAGTTGTTTCATAACATCTGGCTGATTTTGATTAATTATTGAAACTCAGATTTCTCCATCAATTTCCGTGTTGTGTTTCGTTGAGCATTTCCTTTTTTCCAAATAAATTCACCATTTCCTCTCATGTATATTTTAATGAGTCACAATCACTTAATATCTTTTTTTCTGGAGCCCTTTTACTTTCACTTATGACTTATTCCAGTTATGACCAGGTCTCAGCGTTGGTCTGTTCACGAAATTTTACATTCAACGTCTTTGTATGAGCTTGCTTTGTGTCATTTCATCATTGAATGAATTAAAACAATAGCACCGTTAATCTTATTTTACTCACTTTTCATCCTATTTTAATTGTTTCATACATAACCCCAACTCTACCTCGGCAGCAAGTGTATTGAATCATAGTTCATTTCGCTGATTAAGTAAGTCTGGTATTGCATTAAGATGTGGTGTGGTATTTGTCAGATTTTCTCGTACTTCAAAGTCTGTTTCCATTTAACTGTTAGTTCATGAGACGTTCTGCTTGACGAGCATTCTCTAATGTGGGAGAATATGTTTATTCCTGCAGCTTTGTCTTTAACTTGACAAAATATCAGATTTGTCTGTTTTGATTGATGGTCATACAATCCCTGATGTTTTCAACAGTTTAGCTGAGAGAGTTCATCTGCACATATTTCCTGGTTTGGTCTTTATCTCTAGAATTTGAGAAATTTGTATTGAAATTATCTGGTTTGTCATAGTCAGTAAGTCACTGTTCACAAGAAGTTTCTCCATTTCTTTTCCTTGTTGGAAATTTAATTTTAATGTTTCATTCACTTTGTTTTATTCCTATTCATATTTTATTAGTTTCTTGGTCGTGAATTCCTTTTTTAAAGGTAAGTCAATAACATTCTCTTCCTCTTTGCCTGGTATAATTTACTATCACGGTCTAATAATCGTTTTCCTTCTTTTAACTATCCGCTGTGATTACTTATTAGGTTTTTTATTCATGATCTTACTTTTTAGCAGCTTCTCATCTTTTTTTTTTTTTCTGACTCCTCAGAATCGAGGAAATAATTAGTTCTTAGTTTAGCAGTCTTTGTTGTAGCTGATTTAAAAATAAGATTTCCTTTATCGTCTTTTTAATGCTAACTTGTCGGCGTAGAATGTTAACTCTAATTTTCTATATTGTTTGTTCTGTTTTTTTTATTCATCTTAAACTTATTCAACTTTTCCTCGTTTTGAATTCGAACATCACCACTTTCGAGACAACCACATCACACTAAAGCCGGTTTCTATATCTGTTACTTTTAGAAATTATCTATAAGTTTTTTTTTTTTTATCTTAAAATAAAAATTTTCTAGCCTAACAGCAATTGGTCAAACACCACATACGTTCAGTATCTTTTTTATCTTATATAAATGATCTTCTAACCTATCAGCAATTGGTCAAACACCTCACACATTCTGTGCAGTTTCTATCTCCGATTTTGACAAATTTATAACAGCTTTTTTTAATTAGGATTTATTTTACTTCTGTTATTCGCTTAATTTCTAATCATATCTGGAAATTTCTTTGCCCATTCACGGTATGACCTGACACTCATTCGTCTGTTTGATGTAATGAAGAAGATTCACTTGTGATGACACAGTAATGAGTCCAACACGAATTTATACTAACTTTCCCTTGACATTTTATTAACAGTGCATCCTATTGAAGCGATAATGAATAAGTATTTTTAACAAAGCTCATGTTCCCTGGATTAAGTTGACATGTTTCATGAAAATAATCAAAGCTGAGACAGATGTCTATTTACTGAATCAAGGCTTGGAGCAATCACATAAGATTAACTTGAAACTACAGTTTTTAAATAAGGAGAAATATTCCATAAAAGAGCTATAAGTGTTCTGTGAGGAAGGAACAGTCAGTGCAATGAATGTTTACTCAGTGTTTGACAGAAGTTGTTTTAGATATTGCTCCCTTGTCCACCAGCTAGCCATCCATTTTACCTTCACAAAATGTATATGTACTTGGCAGCTGGTGCACGCAATGAAATAGTTTAAATAAGTAGACATCTCTTCATAATTATGGGTCAAAGGAAATCACTCAGTTAATTACAACTGGAAAAAATCTTGGCTATGAACATTGAGCTTCACGAGAATCGTCTTGTGCATATAATTACCGTGCAGAGATGTATATATTCACTACCAATGAGAGGATATCTTAAAGAGGATATCAGCCCTCGTGTGACGAGTAATAATAATAATAATAATAATAATTATTATTATAGTTATTTGTTTATTTATTTATTTTTCTTTTTGGGTGGTATTTATAGTGTGGGTTCCGGGTTGCATCCTGCCTGCTTAGCAGTCCATCTCTTTATTTACTATGTACGCCATTTCTAGGATCACTCTCTTTTGCATGAGTCCTGGAGCTACTTCAGCCTCTATTTTTTCTAGATTCCTTTTCAGGGATCTTGGGATCATGCTTAGTGTTCCTATAATTATGGGTACAATTTCCACTGGCATATCCCATATTCTTCTTATTTCTACATTCAGGTCTTAATACTTATCCATTTTTTTTCCCTTTCTTTCTCTTCAACTCTGGTGGCCCATGGTATTGCGACATCAACGAGTGATACTTTCTTCTTGATTTTGTCAATCAACATCACGTCTGGTCTATTTGCACGTATCACCCACTCTGTTCTGATACCATAGTCCCCAGAGGATCTTTGTCTGATCGTTTTATATCACTCCTTCAGGTTGGTGCTCGTACTCCACTTATTTACTGCAAGGTAGCTGGTGTCTTACACAGGCTCCAGTGGAGGGCTTTTGCTACTGACTCATTCCTCTTTTTGTATTGGTTCTGTGATTTATGGTTTCATTTTTCGTATTGCGCTTACTACATATGGGAGAGATGTTATTTCCGTCTATCGTTCTTTGAACATATCTGGTTCTTAGGGCCTGATCTTGTGCTACTGTTATCATTCCTTCAGTTTCGTGTCATCGCTGGCTAGTTCTTTAGTCTGTCTCATGTATTGTCCGTGCATTGGTTTGTTGTGATATTCCTCTGTTCTGCTTGTCATTCTCCTTTCTCTGTATATTTCGGGTCTTGGTCTACTTTTATTAGTCCTTCTTCCCATGCACTCTTGAGCCACTCGTCTTCACTGGTTTTCATATATTGCCCCAGTGCTTTGTTGTCGATGTTAACGCAGTCCTCTATGCTTATTATTATTATTATTATTATTATTATTATTATTATTATTTGGTGGTGGTATATTCCACATTCACTGTTTGATATTCCATATCATAGCATCGATTAAACAAAAATGCTTTAAGTTTCTTTAAGAAAGACTTTAAATCCTCAATCTGCTTCAGCTCAAGAGGGAGCGTGTTATATAACCTATGAGCTGCATGTCCAAAGGCTCTCCTATGTTGTTGCTAATGTTGTTGGGTATCTCATTCTTGTATTGTGCATTTTCAGACTTTTCCATCGGGCGTTACGTACTGCGTTGAGAGGGCCGAGGAGGGACGGGATTCGATACTGTGCACGGCAGCTCTTCTTGGACACACGAACTGCGTCAGGATCCTCGTTGAATACAGAGAAGCAGACGTCGAAGAACTGGGCTCAGGTAAGTCACTTGAAATATCGAAAGACAGGTCTCCCTGACTTACTCTGTATTTGGATGATGACTGAAAACCTGTATAATTTTCCATTTAAGAGCTCTTTGATATTGATAAAAAAGAGAAGTTCATTTGCAGCATCAGAAATACCATTAGATTGTTGTTCTTTGCAGTTTCAGCTGAAGGATCTCGTGTCTGGAGTTAGTCCTTTATGGTGCGCTGCTTCCAATGGCCATTACTGGGTTGTTGACTATCTCCTTTCTAAAGGCGCCAATCCAAATGGCGAAACCAGTTTCAACGGCACTCCACTGCAAGCAGCGTGTGCGCTTGGGTACTTCGAAATTGTCAGGCTTCTTGAGGAACACGGGGCCTGTGAGTTTTCACTGCATTTTAGTTTCAATGTTTTTTTTATAAGCACTACTTGCTGTCACTAATTATCTATTGCATTGGCTTATACTGCAGCTGGCTATAATATCAAGCGTTTTGTTTTGTTGTAAAAAGCTATACAATGTTTGTTTTTAGTACAAAGTTGACAAATCGGTCTATTTCCCGCAGACATCGAGGCTGCTGATAACCGCGCTGTCACTTGTCTGATGCTTGCTTCCTTCGGCGGCCATTTGGAAATCGTGAAGTACCTTTTGGAAGTGGGCGCTGATGTGAACAGCAAAAACATAGAAGGCGAAAGCGCACTCCACGCCTGCGCAAAGGCAGGACATCTGGAAGTAATGAAACTGTTGCTGGAACACAACGCTCGGACGGGTCCCGACTATTCTGGTGAGTCTTGCTTGAAGGGTCTCGATCCAGGAATGTATACCTTTAGGTTTTTTGTAAGATTTGAATTAGTCCAAGTTCAATAAATATCTCCATTTTGAATGGAATCAGGTGAACTTTAGATTAAACTGAACACAGCTAAAGATTCCTTGATTTTCCGGATTATTTATTCTTTTTCTTCCCTTTGATAGGATTAACGCCTTTGATTGTGGCCAGCTCTCTTGGACATCGGGACATGGTAGAATATCTGGTACGCAGACTAGGTCTGGTATATGGAAAAGAGAAAGCCGATGCATTGGAGCTACTTGGAGCTTCCCTTTTCAACAGCACGCAAGATATAGTCGCTACAGTTAATTACTGGAAATCAGCAATCAATCAGAGGTAAGTTTTCCAACACTTGCTGCTTAATTATACTAGGTTTTTCAGTATGAAACTGTGAATGCACTGATCTATTATACTTTGGTGTTATTGGCTAACTACAATATTTTTTTTTTCAATATATTTCCAGGTACGTCAATGGCGAACTCATTCATCCAAAAACCCAGGATAATTCGTCTTGTCCTTCAGATGGGGAGTTCAGTGAAGTCAACACCTTGGAGGAATTAGAAAGTATAGAATCAGACCCTCAAGAAGTTCAATTGCAGACACTTCTCGTGATGGAAAGGATTTTAGGCCCTGGTCACTTGCAAACAATGCAGAATATTAATAAAACAGGGAATTCTTATGTAGACAGCTATGCTATTAAACGATGCATCAAATTATGGGTTCACGCCATCGATACGCAACGAAATCAGTTGAATCCACTGCACCAGAGTAGGCTGTTTCACCTCAGATCATTAGCCAAACTATTTGGATTCCTAACAAACACTGCGAATGCACACAACTGGAATGATAATTCCAAGGAATATGCCACGGAATTTATAAATGTGCTTTTAAAGGGAATCGAAGAAATGGAGCTGATTATCTCCACATTAAATGATGCTGACGATTATGTAAGGAGGAAAAACGATTCTCACCTCTACCAGTTTAGCATGATAATTTCGCATTTTTTGGAGTTGTTTGCGAGATTACAGCGTGACTTCTCTGACTGCCAGCGGCACACAGTGAAAAATGCAGTGTCTTCCCTTATTGAAAATGGTTTCAGTGTTTCCCGAGGTTAGTCTTCTTTGTAAGTCGCTTCCTCCCAAGAATTGAAGGAAATTGTTGACCCGGATCTACGTATGTCTGCCACCCCCAGAATGGAAGTCCTGAACCTTCTGCTAGTGAGGGGCTCTGATCCTAGTCCCTCAGATTCCCTCTTGTTAAGAGGGGCTCACTTAGATACTAGGAATGGTCAAGGCCAAACGCTCGCATTTTACAGCTGACCAAGGGCAGCCAGTTTCTCAGCTAGTAAATGTTGTTCGTCACACCTCCTTGCAGTGCCTGGCTGTAGCGTGTGTTATTAGTCATGGTATATCTTACAAGGACATCTTGTATCTTCGACTTGAGCAGTTTGTTGACATGTAATATAAGGTATACTTTTTGCCCAATGAAATCACCTGATTCCTGTTACATACTGTATATTGTAATACTGTAATTTACACCTGTATGAATGTATATATTTTTTCCTGTAAGTCTTTTGCACACACTTAAGTAGACTTTTTCATTTATGGTTAGACGTAACCCATGTCAGAAAGTCTGTTTTATGTATTTCTATGTGTAATTTTACATATTATTGTATGAAAATTTTATATTTTTTATATTTATTTTGTATAGTCTTACTGACTATATAAGCCCGTTTAAATTCAAGTTTGATAATATATTGAAGAGTATGAAAGAATCGATGTGTCCGTCTCATGGTCTTAAATATATGTATATTCCTTTAACTTTACTGTTACTTTTTTTACCTTCAAGCAGCCATCTTCCTTTATGGAGTAGGCTATGTAACTAAATCTTACCAGAAGGTTTTACACGTTAAATCCAAAGAGAAATTATCATCATAAATCTACGAAAGAAATTTTTAGCACTAGTTTTATAGTTTATGGTTTAGAGTACAATATTAATGAAAGTACATTTTGAGTAAGTTTCAGAAAAAAAAAAAACATTGTATAATATAATGTATCAATGAATAACTTTTTAATTGTTGCAATTCTAAGCCTATATCTACATTACGTCACCGACTTCACAGGCTCACGAATATCAAATCAGATTACTAAAAGCCTTGCACCATTATATAAAGGTTAAATCTGAAGATTACTAGTTCAATAAAATACTATACTATCAATGAAAGTCAGTAGTGCACGTATGATGACAGCACTCAGCCATTGGAACTAACCTAATATTACATTGGTAAAATAATGCCATATGTTTGGTTTAGACTAATTTGTGATTGAACGCACTTCCCGAAAACAATTAGTTCTATCTCCAATAATGCATATTGATTCTAAGAAGTGAGAAGAGCGCTTAGTTCAAAACTTCGGCAGTCAACATTCCTTCCATTGTCCTTTACACTATTAGATGTTTCCTTTCTTTCCATTGTTGGCTGCCTTTCCTTTTAAATGTTTTTTTTTTCTATGGGATTACAAAACTTCTCATTCAAATTATCTAAATGTTGTGTACCATAATCCTGAGAAAACATCTTAGAATCCATAAATTAAGTGTTGACGAGATATTGGTTAACTAATATCAATTTTCATAATTGAATAAATTGTTGAATTGGAATATTTTGGGTAGCTCTTGAAAACAGCTGACAACATCGTAAAAGATGTTAATTACGAAGGAAGCATGAACTCATGTTTTGCGCAAATGAAATCCTTTTAAGAAATTGAGAAACAAAAGGTTACTTAATTACCATCAAAAGACGAATTGCAAAGTTTTTCTATGATGAAATTAGATACAAGAAGGTCTGCTAAGGAACGAGCAGTATTAGATAAAGCGTCTGGCGAGAAGTGACGGAGACTGTAACAAGGATGTTCGGTATAAAACGAAATTTGTTTAGGGGTTAAAGTTCCTATGAAGACAAAAACGCATATTGTAGAATATTACAAAATGGAAAATAACAGGTTCGGTGTAAAATTGAATTTGAAAGTAGGTTGGGTGGGTTTCATGAACTGGGAAGGAAGGTGTGGCTCTAATTAGGAGGATAACCAGGAAAAGTAGTAGAAACATTCTGGGTAAAATGAAAATGTCCTGAATACCAAGTGGGTTGGATGATATTTGCTGGACACTTGAGGTTTATTTGTGAACTAATGTGCCTCTTATTGAAAAAAAAAAAAAAAAAAGCAAAAGCATTTTGAGACCCTGCTTAATGCACCAATTACGAATTCTCTGTTCACAACTTTAACCAAACTAATTCTAGTCTCATATTGATGGAGAAGTTATGCTACATTGCTAAAATCAGTTTATGCCACTGGCAGGCTATATGACTATACTCTGTTTTTTTCCATCTGTCCATCCGATTGTGGAGTTTGCCCATGGTAACTCTGCGTCCCGGGCTTTAAATGATATCTTATTTCGAATATTAACGGTTTTATTCGCATACAGTAAATTATTAAAACACTTTTCAGTTGCAAATGTACACCCAGATATCCTTTTATTTACCTAAAACTTACACATAGCGTAACTATTTTAAGCCCTGGACGCAGTGCTACCATACGAAAACACCACAGGCGGTTGAACAGATGGGAAAAAACAGGAGTATATTCCACTATTTTCCCGCCTGCATAATATTCAAACGTATATTCTAAGTTTTCCAAACAACGTGTTGTTTTCAAATCTTCGAAAAAGGAGTTCGAAACACATCCACAAATTCATTAAATATTTCAAATACCCAAACATACAAATTATTTAAATTCGCAACGTGGAACTGAAAATTAACTTAACACCGTTCTAATACTCGTACCTTGACACCACCAGTGTCAGAGATAATAACAAGTCTTCTACTTGAGGTCACAGAAAATCCCTACATAATGGACTGCAAGGTTTTGTTTTTTAAGTGTCACCTTTTTTTTTTTTTTGTACAAAATCAATAGCATAAAGATCAAACTTCATTGAATTTCATAAAGAGATCCAGTATTTACGAAACTAGTTTTGTTCTAGTTCATTTTCAAACACATTGTTTAAAAGTTTTTAGATCATATTTCGATATAAAAAGTCACCGCACAAATCTCTATTTTCCGT
The DNA here is from genome assembly GCF_015104395.2 of Macrobrachium nipponense. NCBI lineage: Eukaryota > Metazoa > Arthropoda > Malacostraca > Decapoda > Palaemonidae > Macrobrachium > Macrobrachium nipponense. Next base: position 105,721,941 of record NC_061110.1, read on the forward strand.
GTGCTAAACGACACTTGATAAATGGAACACTCATACATAGGAAATCATTGCTTAAAAAAAAATCAGATGTTACGAAATGTTCAGTTTTGTCATTACTTGAAAAAAAATATCAACTGACCCTTACCTAAGCAAGAACTGAATCCCTGCCTGCAGGCTTATTCTTCTTTGTACCAGTTCATTTTGAAATCTCGTTGTAATAATAATATTTCAGGTTTATTGGTTAGTTGCCAGTACACAATTATGAACGCTATGGAAGTAGAATCAGATCACTTATTAATTAGGGATCTCTCACACAGACAACACCTTAGATTCAAACACTTCAAAATCCCGTATGAAACAATAGACAAACTGGACATTCTCATGACAGCTCTCTTTGAAATAGAGTAATTGAACCAGATTTTAATGGTAACCTACTGGCTATATAGTTGTTCTTGAAATAGCATTGCACTTACTGGAAACGTAACAGGGTGATTGCCTAGTTTCCTTAGCTTCTCTTTATATTGTTTACCACCATTAGACCATTAAAACACTTTGTAAACTGCCTATTTGGATGAACAAGTTTATTTAAACTGTTTCCTTGGTTTTTGTTGAGAGCATTATATTGGTGTAAATATATGATGCTTGTCGTATGAAATTTCATCGGAATAACCGGTCAAAATAATAATAATAATAATAATAATAATAATAATTGACATTTTGAAACTTTCCACATACTCAGTTGCAACCGAGTACTTTACTTCCTATGTTACACAAGTTAAACGGAAACAATTATGAAAGCTGTTTCCAGTGTCAATAAAAAAGGAATAAATTGAACTATGACAAACGCTGCAAAAGTTCGGATCAAAAGACTCTTCCTTAGAAGTACAAAAGGGGAAGCTTCTTTCGTCTGAAGTGAAACGAGTGACGGATAAAACTAAGATACGAAAAAGGTGTCGATTATTTTGAAAAATTTGAAAGGTTTCAGTTTTTCCTATCAGAGATTTTTGGAATAATCCTATCTACTAACAACTAGACTATGCATGTTTTTGCAATCAATGAAGAATACTACGCCGTTTAATCAGGTAACGTTTGAAGGTAATTAAATAAGTGCTTTATTTCACCTTAAAAATCAAATCATTACAATTTTTAAACGCAACAAAATGCAAGAATAAAGAAAGGATAGATATATAAAAGAATATTTTATTTTGCAAGTACATGGAATCAATAAAATCATCTGCAATAATTTTTTAAGAACAAATATCGTGGAAATGAAATATAGATCAAATATTTAACAAATACTGCAAAACTGATAAATATGAAAAACGTTTACTTAAGAGTTAAATATCAAATATGTTGGTTCAATATACGGATGATTACATTTTAATGTATTGTGTGTGTGTGTGTGTGTGTGTGTGTGTGTGTGTGTGTGTGTGTGTGTGTGTGTGTTTGTGTGCGTGCGTGCGTGCGTGCGTGCGTGCGTGTGTGTGTGTTTGAAAATTTAGTGAGGAGCAGAATATTTTTCTTAAATTTTTTACACTCTAAAGTTTTAACAGCTCTCTTTATTTGTCATAGTGGGTTTCCTTTTTTTTCTGGTTTTCAATTATATTTCTTAATTTTCAAAAAAAAAAAGTTATTAAAATTTTATTACCTGTTAATTTTTAATTGAAGCTTTGTAAGAATAATTTCTAGTCTTTATATATTTTTTTAGTTTTAATAGCGTTCACAAAGTTGGAAGGTTTGAAAGCAAAAAAAAAAGAAATTGTACTTCTACCTTTTTTCTTTGCGAGTTTTTTATGCTTTATAAAAGGTACCATCAAGGTAAAGAGCTAATAAATTTTATAGCATTAATTTAGAGGCATTCATTTTTTATTTCCATCTCCTTCAAGTTGCAAAAGTTTGCATATCAAAATGGCAAATAATATAGTTCTCAAAATTGTATTAGCAATTTTTGGCCCTTGTTGTAAATGAATAGAGAGAAAATATTGTTCAATAATTTACACTACGTAATTTATATGTTTTTCGAAGATAATATTTATTATTTATCATATTAAGTATATATATATATACAATATATATATATATATATATATACTATATATATAAATATATATATATATATATATATATATATATATATATATTTCCTTTATACGCTTTCATCCTGCTCATTTTCTTATGGCATGAGTTGTCACTACTCGTTCCTTTGCCATATTTTCCGAACTTTCGACAGGATTTTGTCACGTCGTTGCACTACGGGGGAGCTACCATGACAGTATTGGGCTTATGTTTATTATTTTACTAATTTATTAGGATTTGAAGTATCTGTCTAATGTCAATGCAGTATGAACAGTTATTGTCATCCCTAACACGATATATACTTTCAGTATAAGTTATCAATCAAATCAGGCTGTATAAAGAACCCTGTACTCTCAATTGTGTTAGTCTAATCATTTATAGTTCGTTTGAAACAGGATCCAGGTCAAGGTTAATAAGGATACGACGCCGAAACTAGACATTTTCTGTACAAGGGGTTAAGTTATCCCAGGCCCCCTACCCTACTAGAGATTCCTACACCGTACCCAGCGCCGTTCCCCCCAGTAGAGATTCCCACAGCCTATAGGTATATCTAGACTGTGGAGATCCCTGTGCCCAGGTGCGGCCCAATTTGCGGTCATTTGTTAAAGAATCCGTTCCCATTTGGACGCTAATCTTCTGGTAAGCATTTTTTCAATTTTCACTTTTATGTTAAGATGATCCCACTGGGCCTTGAGTCAATGAAGGTCCGAGGTCATAAAGCTATCCAGTAAGATAGATAAATACAAGCCCCGTTTCATCTCAAGTATGATTGTGTGGATTCATTTAACAAAATGAAAACAAACAACTTCTCGATATCCATTCGACATAAATTGATTAGTTTCATAAATTTTCTTTTCACGATTTTATAATCGTTTCTTTCCTTTTAATTCATTACAATAAGTTTATTTAGAGTTTTTCGTCCTAAAACACAGAAAACGTAGCAAAAAACTAATCACACCTTCAGGAACATCAACTTCAGACAGTTGTAATTCGTTCAGTACTTTCTGCTTCTGATTTAAACTTTCGAGTTTATTTCAGTGCATCCTGCATCCAGCCTTTTTGAAGAATTCTGTACCTGATTTATTTATCTATTTTATAAAATGTCACACGCGTCAGATGAGCAGGATGAATTAGTACAAGAACGATGAATAAATACTAAAGAGAAGACAGAGTTATGTTAAAACGCAAAAAGGTAAAGGCTCTTACTATTTTTGCAACCATCTAAGTTTGTCCACCACCAAAACATAACGCTATTATCCATAACGATGTATGTAGAAGTACAACAAAACTTTTTTTTTTTTCTAACCTCAGCAAAAAATCAGGATAATACTCAATACTTGAGGTATCAAATTGTTACTCTTACATCTTTTCTAAATCTTCCCAACTCTCGGAATTTCAGTTCAAGAATATTAGGGCAAAGGAAGTATAAAAACCATAATGATATAAATCTATATCACAATCAGTTTCTATACTTTAATATTAAGCTTTTCGCGCATGTGATCAAAAGTATAACAATTCATAAAATATCAGTAGACATTGACGAAGTAAGTTTTTTATCGTAAATACCAATATCTTCTATGGTTAAATAATTTCAGAGTGTCAGTTTTCTTCTGGCTCAGTCAGTAGTATTATATTTTCTTGATAAAATATCACTATATACTCTATTTCTAATTTCACAAGCCTACTGATCATCAAAATTATTACTATTATTGATTTCAACCATAATTGCATTACTAATAGATGGAATATAAAATAAACTTACACACACACACACACACACACACACACATATATATATATATATATATATATATATATATATATATATATATATATATATATATATATATATATAGATATAGATAGATATAGATATAGATATAGATATATATGTATATGTATATGTATATGCTATATATATATATATATATATATATATATATATATATATATATATATATATATATATATATATATACATATATATGTTTAGTGTGTGTGTGTGTGTGGTACTCAATTTCTGCTTGCTTTTTTATTGTAGATATAGCTTATTATGATATCAGTTACATATTGTGTGTTTCTTTTTACACACATACATATATATATGTGTGTCTGAAAAAAAACACAATATGTAATTGACTTCATGATAAGCTATATCTACAAGAAGAAAAGAAGCAGAAATTCAGTACTACACAATTACACGTTTATTTAGGCATTTTTATGACAAATGAAACAGCTTACAAGGATGGTTGACATGAAAGACAAAAGGAACGAGATCCACAAGATGGGTCATTGTCATTGGGTAGTAAGGGGAGTGATAATCCGGAATAATCAGGTCGCCAACGGACGCAGCTGTTAACAGGAATGTTATCGAAATTTCTTTAATTAAGTCGAATACTCGTAGTATTAAAAATTAAGCATTAGGCTGTTTTTGAGCTCAATGCTTTTATAATTGAAAAAATGCAATCAAAGATAATAAAAATAAAAATTATAAAATAAAAAATAAAAATATTAAAATAAAAATAAAAACTATAAAATAAAAATAAAAAATAATAAATAAATAATAAGAATAAAAATATAAAACATTAAACATAAATAAAAGTAATAAAAACAATTGATAATAAAACGATATTAATAAAAATAAAAGACTGCATGCAGGATGCACAAAAATGATATTCGACATTTTACATCATAAGCAGAAAGTAGTGGATGAGTTTCCATTGTCTGAAGTTGATGTTCCTAAAGGTGGGATTAGTTTTTTGCTATATTTTCTGTGTTTTAGGATGAGAAACTAAATAAACTTATTGTAATATATTAAACGGAAAGAAACGAGTGCAAAAACATGAAAAGAAAATTTATGAAACAAATAAATTTATGTCAAATGGATATTGAGGAGTTGATTATCTTCATTTTCTTAAATGAATCCAAACAATCATACCTAAGATGAAACTGGTTTTGTTTTTATCCATCTTACTAGATAGTTTTATGTTCTCGGACCCTTAATGAATCAAGGCCTTGTGGGATCAGATTAGCATAGAAGTGAAATTTGAAAAAATACTTACCAGAAGATTAGCGTTAAAACGGCAACGGATTCTTTAACAAATGACCGCACCTGGCCACAGGGATCTCCATAGTCTAGATATACATATAGACTGTGGGAATGTCGGCATGGGTAGCCAGTGGAAAAACGAAAACCACAATATGTCACTGATTTTATAATAAGCTATATCTACAAGAAGATAACAAGAAGAAGTTCAGTACTACACAATTACACGTTTATTAAGGTATTTTCATGACACAAATGAAACAGTTTACAAGGATGGTTGACATGAAAAACAAAAGGAACGAGATCCACAAGATGGGTCATTGTCTCTGGAGTGTAAGGAAAGGGATAATCCGGGATAACCTGGTCGCCAACGAACACAACTGTTAAAAGGAATGTTATCGATACTTGTCTTATTAAGTCAAATACTCGTAGCATTTGAAAAATAATCCCTAGGCTGTTTATAGCTCGATGCTTTTATAACTGGAAAAAGTTGTTTCATAAGTATAAGCAAAGAACTTATCTAGTTTCATTTTTTGTTTACATATTTTTCTGTGGTTACCCTTTTCACAGTTCTTAATGAGGTATGCTGTTTCAAGTTGTGACCGGATTATCCCGGATTATCCCTTCTCTTACTACATTTGACATTTAACCATCCGGTGGTTCTTGTAATTTTTGTTTACTTTTTCACTATACTTCTGAAATATCTTATTTGTGACCTGACGATGCGTGAACAGAATTGAAAAAGTTTGATTTTGAACTACAGTCTGTATTTTACTTTAGTACTATGGCCCGTTGAGCTACTTGGTCAGAAGAGGGTGCTCCGGAGGGTGCAAGCAGCAATGCCACATGCACGGGCCACAGGTTCTTTATTCGTCAAGTGAATCGGCAATTAGACCTCCTTGTGATTCTTCAAAAGAAAACTTTACTTATCGAATTACAATTCACGGCAATATTGGAATTAACTATTGATTAAACCAGCATAAGGTGTGGAGGAAGCGATTATAGTAGTTCGGGTCACTCCTTATCGTCGTGGGACCTCTGTACTGTACAGTCAAGCAGCCACGATGCGCCTTGGCAATGTGTAAAATATATTACAAAAAAATCTATATTTGTTAAAAAGAATGCCAATGAGCCTTTCAGTTAATGAAAATGATGTAACCGGTATAAAAAATAACGTCCAAAGTGTATTTACACGACATGTTATTTTCATTCCTTAAAGGGAACAGAGAGAGAGAGAGAGAGAGAGAGAGAGAGAGAGAGAGAGAGAGAGAATAGTATCATTTCCATATGAAGTGTCATCTCAAAGCTCTACAATAGGTCAAGGTCGAAAGAGAGAGTATCCACGATCAGTGAGTCACCTCCGAGAAACTGAAATAAGTCAACACTATAAGGAGACTGTTATTGTTGACCAACCTCGGTGGATCACCTATAGGAAGCACGTGGTTTTATATTGTAATAAAAACACGCGCTTCCTGTGACTTTCTGGCACACGTGCTAATAAATACGTAAATTAACAAACGTTGCGTTGGCTGGAAATAAATTTGGAAGATGCATCACCTCCCTGTCGTCTTCCTATATATATATATATATATATATATATATATATATATATATATATATATATATATATAATATATATATATATATATATATATATATATATATATATATATTTGTGTGTGTGTAGATCACATTTATTTAATCTTAATCTTCCACTCCCCAGAATTATCAGTTGATTAATCTGTGACTGCCTTCGGGGCAAGTATTTTCTGTTACATTATTCATAATTCTGTTTCATAATTCTGTTACATAATTCATTCAGTTGATTAATCTGTAACTTACCATAAGTCAGATATTTTCTTTTACATAAATTGGTCGTTATTTTTGAAAGGATCTTTAACAAGTAATAATCAAGAAATGAAAAAACTTATTTTTATTTCATTTAATAAATTAGCGCCATAACAGTACATGGACAATTTATCTTTATTAAATAGTACTTGTTCAAAGGTAAGAGCACTGTTCCTACTGTGATTTTTCTTTGGTAAGGTTTCTGTACCTTAAAAAATGTATATTATCGCATGAGAAAATTTTTTCATATTACTTGTTCATCGCATGTTAAAAAAACCTGGACCTTTTAACGTGACATCAGAGAATCGATGAAGAAAAAAAACTAGCAAGTATCGTTAATGAATTTTCGTATAATTTTCGACCTATAGAATTAATTACGAAGATCTTGGTGTCCTTTTTAAATAATGGCCCCTGCACAAAAGGGTAATGGGAAAAATGTTCTGAGTAAAAAAAAAAATAAAAAAATTAAATATAAAAAGTGTAGAATATGTACCCAAGAGACAAAATTTACCAAATAAAATATATACATAATGGACAAAATACACCAAATAACTCTCAAAGTCATTAGGATAGGGCGAATAAAGAATTCCCTTGTTGACAAACTTCTGATTCAGATATGAATATGGATTTATCAGAGCTTACTCAAGTGAAAGTTTTCTAAAGTTTAGCCATGAGTTTGAAACAGACGTTGAAAACATATTTGATTTCAGATATTTTCTTTGTTTTTTTTTATGGAAGATAATTGTGGCATATTTTTTAGCCACTCTGCCAAACCTGTTTCCGCGACCTAGGGCAATTAGAAGATCACTGGCCACTTTACAACCTTGATCTTAAACCTCAATCTGCTATTGTGACAGGACGGTGTGGAAAGCCAGTGAGGAAATTACAGTAAACGAGAGGTCTCAGACAAAACCACAAACAAAGGAATAACGCTATGGAAATGGTATAAACAACTATAGTCTTGCCACCTCGACGAGACCTATCTGGCGAGGCGTTGCTAGATTTGCCCTGTTGCCAGTTTTACAAAAACAACAACTGACACACGTGTGTGACAGACCTTTGAATGTTTTTGAGACAAACCCTGAGGCTATGATTATAAGATAATAGGGACTTTTCAGTTCCAGGTACTTTTAATCTCCTTACTATTTCTCTCTCTCTCTCTCTCTCTCTCTCTCTCTCTCTCTCTCTCTCTCTCTCTCTCTCTCTCTCTTCTAAGTAATACAGCTGTCTAATCGAGAGCTTTTTTATGGTATAACATAGGTCCTCCATTCGCCTTTTCATCTAGAAAATATCTATTTATTTACGATTGCCTTTTCTCGTGACTGAGCTGTTTTTCTACCATACCACAACCCAGCGATCGTAGTGTTGGCAGTTTTTAATTCGCAACTACATCAGGTGTACTAAATGGGTACACATTGTCCATTGGGTACAGTTTGGGTGTCCCGTGCATTTGGTAGAAAATTCTCAGTCAGTGACAAATGTCATCCCATCACCTCAGCGTTAAGATGAAAGAGTCTGTGAAAGAAAGTAAAATACAAAATCTCTGAACAAATTTCAGTAAATCAAGATGCTAAAAGTTCACGATAAGAACAGTAATAGTCGTAGTTTGACTCAGCTTTAAAAGAATAATATCAGGTAAATATAAATGAATAGTGTAAATGAATGAAAGCATTTACAGCAAATAGTAATGATCGATTGCAAAGACTTCCCTTCCTGGAGAAAAAGGCACACACACTCACATATATTATTCCTTGAATACTTTCGGTAAACATGTCCTTGAATCTTATGTAAATGCATTCTGGGAAACCTTTCCTTCTCTTTGTACCACTTGGAGAGCGAAGGATGGAGAGGAAATGATTCCTGGGAATGAGGAAAATCTTATAGAAATCTCTTGGTACATATCTGCAGGCTTTCCCTGTGCTCCCATTCTTAATGTATCAGGAAGGATATAACTTTTAACAGGCAAGATTGAGGTGTCAGTTCTCCGCATTAAAATGAGAGGCAAGTTCTTTTACCTCAACTTTTCTTCAAGTTTTTTTTTATGGTTATCTATCTTTTTGGGGGAGAAGAAGAGATCCAGGCACAATTAATGTTGCTAGTCTCTTTTAATATATTCTGCATTCTAAATAGTAGATCACTTAGACATTTTTTCTAATTTTTAAAGATACCTGATATATTCTAATAGTACTATAAGAACAGAATTTGAATTTGATTTTATATTTGGTTTTAGTTATATCAAAGGAATAAATCTTCTGAGTTTCATTCATTCCCCATAATACAAAATGTTCAGACATACGTTCTATTCAAGTGACAAATTTTGGGAAGGCATTGCACGTTGTTCATTGTTCCCGAAAATAAAGAACAAAATTAATGTAGCCTTGCTGGTTAGCAACTGAAAGTTTTTTTATCATTTTTACCTGTTTCTACAACTGAAGCAAAGGTCGCTTCCATTCCGGGTTAACTGTGTCATCTGCATTGCAATTATTTTCACGAGAGCTATTGCCCTGAAAAGGAAACTCGACAGAAAACTCAAAAATCTTATTGATAGCAGGGATTGGACTAATTGTGCACGTCAAGTTTGTGTCGTAAACCTATTTATCAAGTAAACAAATAAGTGAAAATGTTGTGAGTGCGCTTGGATATGGTTTATCTTTCTTTATAAAGAGTCGACCTCCTGCTTTAATGATTGCGTCATCCCTAAGTAAATTTGAAAAATATTGTGATCTTCCTCAAAATCATGTTGACATAATTAAAGGTATTGTTTACGGAGCTGCCAATGTTAAGCATGAAAGTAACTTCCCTGCTCGCTATAAGAAAAGTTTGACCGATCTTAAAAAGGACAATACTATCCACATTACAAAATCTGATAAGTCAAATAGTATAGTAATTTTAGATAAAGCTGACTACATATCACGTATGCAAGCCCTACTGGATGATGATGTGACTTATAAAAAACTAACAAAAAATTCCCTTGATCAAGTCATAGAAAACTTCAATAGCACAGTGAAAAATATCTTTAAAAGATAAAACAGAACTACTAGGCTATTGTCAGTCAAATCTCCTTCGCTACCTTACCTGTATGGATTAGTCAAAACGCACAAAGAAAATAACCCTATGCGGCCTATTATCAGTATTGTTGGTTCAATTTCATTTAAACTTTCGAAATATATCAATAAGATCTTGTCCCCGTTACTTGTAACCTCCAACTGTATCATACCCATACTAAATGGATGATAGAGCCCCATTTCTCAATTTTGTGCCAAATTTCCATAAATCAATCAATCAATATATGGTCACTTGCAGAGTAGAAAGAACCAGACCTATTACTAGGATGAAAACTACAACTTCTGAGAAATACTTAAACTGTAAACACCTTAATAAAAATCAAAATAGTTTCCAAAGAAGACTTTTGTCATATCTAATATGAATTGCTTTTCTATTCCTTATAAAAAATCTCAAATTGCTCAAGAACGTATACTGGTTCAAGCTAGATTAATTCACATAATCGTATATTATAATTGTAGAGCCAGCTGAAGCAACAACTACGATTTGATGTATCTGAAAGTGAAATTTTGAAAGAGTTTCTTTGAAAGTGTTTCTGTTCTCTTGTTACAAAAGCACATTGATTTTAATCTTGATATTGATACGTACTTACACAACGCAAAATTTTATTGTTTTAGTAAATTTATGTAATATTGAAATACTTCAATTTATCAGGGCCAACGCTTGCATGTTATAAATTTTTGCCCAGACACACACACACACAGAGAGAGAGAGAGAGAGAGAGAGAGAGAGAGAGAGAGAGAGAGAGAGAGAGAGAGAGAGAGAGACTGCTGCATTCAGGAATTTGTTCTTCGGTTGGTTTACCAAATCCTTTTATTTCCAGCAAGTTGCCTTTATTTCATGAGTTACATTCTCTACTTTTTCAGTGTTTATCACAACACGTTTAATAAAATGAATGACAGTTTATTCCAAGAGGCAGATATTCACCAACGCATTGTATGAGGCTTGTAACGTAATGCAATAACATGTATTGATGTATAACAATTTTCTGTGTGACTCATGTCTAAAAAATTTAGTAAAATTCTTATAAAGACACTTATTAACTTTGTCTTCGTTGAAATTTGAAAATCAGGAACTACACTACGTACTTAACTTTTGTGTTATAAACAGACAATAACAATTTATGAACAGCACGATAATGCCAATGATAGATAGTAAGATAGATAGATAATTAAATAAATAAATCAATCAATCAACACAGAATACGCCGAAGGAAGTATAAAAGACAAAGGAATGAAAGTAAAAAAAGAAAAAAAAAACGGAAAAAAAGTCAAGCTTTACCTGTCGTGTTAACGTATTTGGGGACACGGAATTTTAATTAAGCACTCCTAGAAATCGACACTTGTTAAACGATCTGTAACAAACAATGAATGGTCTCGTCAGTTCGTTTCTTTCTGATCCGTCTGTAATCCGGGCTACCTAACTCATTTTGCTTTTTAATCCTGCCGTTCCCCGTTTTCCTAAACTTAACACAATTTAATAAAAATGAATTTTAGGGTAAAGAAAATTGCATCGCTCAGGATTCAACATTGGCGTCCTTTTACTAAAAACCCGCATAAAGTTCAATCGATGTTCTGTGAGAATATTCTGTTTGAAATCTCTAACGCGCTCAAGGTCATCATAACCGTTAGGCTATAAGGACTCTTGTCCTAAAATCCGTCGGTCAAGGATTGTTGCTTTAAAGGACGATCTTCCTAGAAAATGCCTTCTCCCGACCAACGTGTGGGTAAGAAAAACTGGATCATTATTTGTAGAACAAAAGGGATATTGATAGTAAACATATGTTTGCGAGTGTTTCTGCGACGATGCCTTATCATTGTGTTGTACCAAATCGCATGGGGAATTACAAGACAGGGCTCAAAGTCAACATATTTTCTTTCTCCAAGAAGGAAGAAATCGCAGCAAAATTGATACGGGCCATAAAACGAGAAAGCTACACCCCGACCAAATAGAGCAAAGTGAGTATAAAAATACACTTGACATTTACCTCATTACTATTGAAATTATAATATCGTTTGTGGAATATTAGTGTAGCGTTTTGGTAATAAAAATCAATATGTGTAGCTTAGGAGGATCATGAACATACAGCTACATTTACATTAATCACCATGATGTATTTATTTATGATATTCGGACACTTCAATATACGTTAATGGGCAATAGTTTTAATATACTGCAAATCTGTTTTCAGGTTTGCAGTTTACATTTCGTGCCAGAGGATATTATATGGGAAAAATCCTGTTATGACAAAAATACTGGCACAAATTCAACTACAAAACTGAAAATGCCACAACTTCGTGAAGGCGCCATTCCATCGGCAGGTGTTTGAATGTGAAAAGAAGCTGAGGATGATGTCTGTTCTTAAACAAAAATTACCA